>NC_063349.1:11762980-11784318 GCF_021869965.1 Rhincodon typus
TTTCGGGTCGAGACCCTTCTTCAGAAAATTTTCTGAAGAAGGGTCTCGACCCGAAACGTCAGCTTACCTGCTCCTCTGATGCTGCTTGGCCTGCTGTGTTCATCCAGCTCTACACCTTGTTATCTCACTTTTAGAACTCACACTGCCAAGTGCAAGATAATGCCTTGAGTGGTAGCAGCTTTGAAGTTGAACTGATAGCCTTATAATCTAATTAACCCTGACAATCAATCAACAGCAATTTTCACAGGAGCATGTATTGTATCTGAAGTGGCTGCTTGTATTGTGCAGGAAGCCCCTTTTAAGATATAACTTTGATGTACAAAGAGTCATTTTAAGTTAGAATTTGTATTAATAGCATAACTGGCATCTGGATGTCTTCAATGGAAGAGAACTGGAATTCGTGCAGGTATACACAAATAAATATTTATTGGCTATTTACACTCATTACAAGGTATACTGCATGCAAGGCTTCATCAGAAACTTTCTCTCTCCAGTTTCAGTTCCAAGTGATCTGACAACATTGAAAATATACTATAGCAATTAGTGTAACAACTAATTAACCTGTGATAGGACAGAATTGGTCAGAGTCTTAAAGTACTGCAGACAGAACCAGTTCGAATGGCGATCAAAATACTCATGCTTTTCCCTCCCTCAACCCTGCTCCTTCTACTGTTCTAATTGATTGATAGTCCTGTGAGACAGTTTTTACTGAGTCATCCTGGGACACCCATTTGTTGTCTGTTTGCTTATCAGTCAGTGTCTCGTGAGGTACAGTCCATTATGCTTCAATGGTCAGTTACCTTAACCAGTAAAGTATTTTTAGGAAAATGGTTAACAGTCATGCAATATCAGAAACTGAAGAAGGGTCCTGACCCGAAACGTCAGCTTTCCTGCTCCTCTGATGCTGCCTGGCCTGCGCTGTGTTCCTCCAGCTCCACACCTTGTTATCTCTGACTCCAGCATCAGCAGTTCTTACTATCTCTTAACTGGCTATGAAATGCTTTGAGGCATCGTGCAGCCATGACAGGACTGTTTAATTCCCAATCTTTCTTTATGCAATACCTATGTCCTTACCTAAGAAAGGATGAATTTGTAATAGAGGGAGGGTAGAACAAGTTTCACCAGACTGATTTCTCAGGTGGCAGGTTTTTCGTATGAGGAGAGTTTAATTTATTCGTGGGATGTGGGCATCACTAGCTAGGCCAGCATTTATTGCCCATCTCTAATTGCCCAGAGCTCAGTTAGGAGTCAACGGCATCGCTGTGGGTCTGGAGTCACATGTAGGCCAAACCAGATAAAAGACAACAGTTTTCTTCCTTAAATTAAATTTGTGAAAAAGATGGACTTTTCCAACAATTAACAAATGGTCTCATAGTCATCATTAGAGACTTATTTCAGGAATTTTCCTGCTTTCAAATACAAACATCTGCCATGTTGGGATTTTAACTCAGGTCCCAAGAGCCCAGATTGGGCTGACTGGGCCTGTGTTTGTAAGAATGAGAGTGGGCTTTGTTGAAACTTGTAAAATCCTAACACGATTGGAAAGATTGGAAGCAGGATGATGTTTCCTCTGGCTGGATAAAAGGGATCATGGTCTTCAGGATAGGGTAAAAACTATTTTGGACTGAGATGAGAAATTTATTCAGTCAAACAGTGGTGAACTTAGGGAATTCTCTACTAAAGAAGGCTGCAGAGGCCAAGGTATTGAATGTGCTCAAGAAATAGATTTCTAGACACTAAAAATGTCATCACACGTGTTTCAACTCATCAAAATAGGTGAGAAATTCACCTTGAGTTGATATTTTTGTGAATTGTGAATTGAGAGCAAATTGAAAAGTTTGAAAGAAATGCATCATAAGACCATAAGACCATAAGACCTAGGAGCAGAAATTAGGCCATTTGGTCCATCAAGTCTGCTCCGCCATTCAATCAGGGCTGATAAGTTCCTCAACTCCATTCTCCCACTTTCTCCTCATAACCCTTGATCCCCTTAATAATCAAGAACCTATCTATCTGAGTGTTAAATGTACTCAATGACCTGGCCTCCACAGCCTTCTGTGGCAGTGAATTCCATAGATTCACCACTCTCTGGCTGAAGAAGTTTCTCCTTATCTCCATTGTAAAAGGTCTTCCCTTTACGCTAAGGCTGTGCCCTCGGGTCCTAGTCTCTCCTACCAATGGAAGCATCTTCCCAACATCCATTCTGTCCAAGCCATTCAGTATTCTGTAAGTTGCAATTCGATCCCCCCTCATCCTTCTAAACTCCAATGAGTGCAGTCCCAGAGTCCTCAAACGTTTCTCATATGAAAAGCTTTCCATTCCTGTGACCATTCTCGTGAACCTCCTCTGAACCCGATCCAGGGCCAGTACATCCTTCCTGAGATATGGGGCCCAAAACTGCACACAGTACTCCAAATATGGCCTGACCAGAGCCTTATAAAGCTTCAGTAGTACATCCCTGCTTTTATATTCAAGTTCTCTCAAAATAAATGCTAATATTGCATTTGTCTTCCTGACTACTGAATCAACCTGCAAGTATACCTTGAGAGAATCCTGGACTAGAACTCCCAAGTCTCTTTGCACTTCAGACTTCTGAATTTTCTCCCCATTTAGAAAATAGATCATGCTTTTATTCTTCTCACCAAAGTGCATGACCTCACACTTTCCCACGTTGTACTCCATCTGCCACTTCTTTGCCATTCTCCTAACCTGTCCAAATCCTTCTGCAGCCTCCCCACCTCCTCAATACTACCTGCCCCTTCACCTATCTTTGTATCGTCTGCAAACTTAGCCAGAATGCCCACAGTTCCTTCACCTAGATCATCAGTATATAAAATGAAAAGTTGTGGTCCCAACACTGACCCTTGCAGAAAACCACTTGTCAGAACTGCCATCCTTTTATCCCCATTCTCTGCTTTCTGCTAGACAGCCAATCTTCTATTCATACTAGCACCTTGCCTCTAACACTGTGGGCCCTTATCTTACTCAGCAGCCTCCTGTGTGGCACCTTGCCAAAGGCCTTCTTGAAATCCAGGTAGATAACATCCATTGGCTCTCCTTGGTCTACCCTGCTCGTTACTTCCTCAAAGAATTCTAGCAGATTTGTCAGGCATGACCTCCCCGTGATGAAACCATGCTGAATTTGCCCTACTTTACCATACACTTCCAAATATTCAGAAATCTCATCCTTTGTAATGGACTCCAAAATTTTACCCACGACCGAGGTTAGGCTAATCGGCCTGTAATTTTCTGTCTTTTGCCTTACTCCCTTTTTAAACAGCTTTGTCACGTTAGTGATTTTCCAGTCCGCTGGGACCCTCCCTGACTCTAGCGATTCCTGAAAGATCACCACTAATGCTTTCACTATCTCTTCAGCTACATCCTTTAGAACTCTGGGGTGTAGTCCATCTGCTGCATCTCCTGAATTACTCCCAGAAACTCCTGCCATTGCTGTTCCACTGTCTTTCCTGCTCGGCTCCTCTCCCAGTCAATTCTGCCCAGCTCCTCCCTCATGCCTCTGTAGTCATCTTTATTCAGCTGTAATACTGTTACCTCTGATTCTTTCTTCTCCCTCTCAAACTGCAGAGTAAATTCTATCATCTTATGATCACTGTTTCCTAAGGGTTCCTTTACCTTAAGCTCCCTTATCAAGTCTGCCTCATTGCACAACACTAAATCCAGTATTGCCTGATCCCTTGTGGGCTCCACCATGAGTTGCTCCAAAAAGCCATCTTGTAGACATTCCACAAACTCCTTTTCTTGCAATCTACTACCAACATGATTTTCCCAGTCCACCTGCATAATGAAATCCCCCATGATCACTGTGACTTTGCCTTTCTTACACCAGCAGATAGAAAAGGAATGTATCTTGCGCCCTAGCTCCTAACCACTGTTTGGAGGCCTGTACACAACTCCAACTATGGGTTTTTTACCTTTGCATTTCCTCAATTCTACCTACAAAATTCTACACCATCTGACCCTACTTCGCTTCTTCCTATTGATTTAATTTCATTTCTCACTAATAAGCAACCCCACCCCCTCGGCCCACCTGCCTATCTTTTCGATAGGATGTATATCATTGGATATTCAGTTCCCAATCCTGTTCCCCTTGCAGCCACGTCTCCGTGATGCCTACCACGTCATCCCTGCCGGTTTCGATCTGCGCCACAAGCTCATTTACCTTATTCCTTATACTGCATGCATTCAGATATAACACCTTCAGTCCTGTATTAACCCTACCTCTTCTCATTTTCATTCATTTTTCCAGTGTTTCCAGCATCCTTTTTCAAGAATATTTAAATATATTTTTCTTCAACATTTTGAACAACCTGTTTAAATGTTTCCTCATGATCATTTGCCAGCATACATTCAATTCTGTTTATCTAATCAACCTTTGCCAATACTTGACGCATACTTTGCCACCAGCAGGCTATCTTTAGCTGACATGGCAGTGCATATGTTGTTCAATGTAACATGAGAATCTAGCATGTGTGGGATAATGTGGCATTGAAAGATCCAAGAGACATTTATTACAGCACACTAAGATGTACAGATATTACATTCAGAGGCAATTTTGTGTCTGGGCGAGCACAAAACTACCTGGTTACAAAGAATAGCGTGATTCCATGAGCATGTCATGCCACTCATAAGCTGAGTTAAGATCGAGTCTGAGGCCTTTATAATCTCAAGCCACATTCTATGATACAATGATTATATCATAAGCATGTCTCTTTAAAGTATACTGATATACTGACCACAAGACCTAACACAGCAGCTCTCCCCTCATACATCTATAATCAGCTTTAAGTTCAAGATTCTTGTTTGGGACTGGAGTGCATTGCTTACAATGTAGAATTCCATCAGATTTATAATCCTTTTTCTTCCCAGTAGATCTTTTACAATAAGATTATTAATTAAACCTGCCTCATTGCATAATCTTAGATTGTTTTTTCTTATTTATTCATGGGATGTGGGTTTTGCTGATAGGCCAGCATTTATTTTACTAATCGAGAAGGTGGTGGTGAGTTGCCTTCTTGAATTACTGCAGTCATAAATTAACTTTATCCTTATGTAGTTTCAAAATGTATCCTAGGAAACCTATGAAGTTATCTTACAACCTTACAGGCAAGCGTTGCCAATTTTTAAGTCCAGTCTATATGAAGGTTGGAGCCCCATAGGATCATAATGTTGCCTTTGTTACAAGTTCTAGGGGTAAAATCTTAGGTATTTGAATGACGTGGGCTATGGTGAGATGTGTGGCAAGGTTGTAAGAGAATTCTGAAGAAAACCCACCTCAATGTTGGGAGGAACTTACACCATATTTCTTGCTTTTCATAGCAATGTAGTGATTTCAATTTAGATTTATTGTCACATGTATATAACAATATAGTGAAAGGTGCTTTTATGCATATTATATGCAAAGTGTTGCCACACTCCAGTGTCATCTTGAAACACTGAATAAAGTACAAGATTTTACTGCAATAGAGTTCATCTTTCTCTCTTCTTCTTTCTCTTCCACTGCTCCTCCAGTCACTGCTTGGCATTGGCCGGGGTCTCTATTACAGGCCTCCGCCACTGCCACTTCCACAATTGCCGCATCTAAACCAAACCCATGGGCCTAGGGAAGCATGGGTTCCCTATCTTCTGTGTCCCATCTGATGATCCTCCAGACGCTGCCACCGGTCATCGGTTTGTCAGGGTCTTCCACCATCCCCTTCACCAATAATTCCTCTCCTTCAGGCGCCCAGGCCTAGCTGAAGACCCAGAGCCTTGGCTTCAGCCTGCAAGTTTGGGCCAGGTGAGTCAGCCCAGGACCTGCTCCTCGTTCACTGGGAGATCCCGGGCTGGGGTGGAGCCGTGTCTGGCTCGTCTTGGCGTTGCTGCTACTACCACCGGAGGACTCTTCCTTCATCCTTCACTCATCTGAGCTTCTACCAACACAATGTAAAAATAGAGTTTCTTCCTGGGTAGTGATGAGCTACCAATTATTGCGTGTTAAACGGCTTGATAATGGCACAACTTGCCTCCTTAATAGTTAACTTCCTGTCTTACCAAATTCACCAAACAAGCTAGACACTGAGGAAAGCAGAGCAAGTACTTGGTGGATTTAGCTTGTGTTTGCTGCTATCGATTCCAGTGCTGCATGCAACCAAACTGCAGGCCAGGGTACGATCCATGGGCACCAGCTGCACACATTCCTTGTCCATGTACATGGGCATCTGGAATTTGGCAAACCTTTGTGACCATCAGGGCATGTTTCCAATGCACTGGCAGTGTGCTCTGGAAACACATAACAGGGAGCACCAGCAACCAGCACTGAAATTTGGACACTTTGTATGTAGGGAGAGGTACCCAGATCACAGATCAGACCAGGCAATAACTCAGAGCAGCTCGGATGCTGTCTGAATGCTAACTCAATTCATGCCTACGTGCATGGTCACACCATTCATGCAGTGTTCCCTCAAATTTTCTTGATGATAAAAAATTCTTTAAGACTTGTATAAGGGGAGAATGAGGATGGAAGTCTCATTTTTCTTGTCTGTATGTTACATAACACATGTTTGAAATTGCATCCTAAGAGTAGAGGCATGCAAAAGCCACATTTCATATTTCATAAAAACCGAAAGAACTGCGGATGCTGTAAATCAGGAACAAAAGCAGAAGTTGCTGGAAAAGCTCAGCAGCTCTGAAAGCATCTGTGAAGAAAAAATGAGAGTTAGTGCTTCAGGTCTCGTGACCTTTCCTCAGAGCTTCCTCAGAACATTTTCTATTTCCTTTTGTGTTCAGAGTGTGGACTAGAAAAAGGAAGATCCTGCTTTGAACCAATGAGACTATGCAAAGAGATGGCTGCAGTTTTAACCATCGTGTTTACATTGTGAGTTGTGTATAATGTTGCACTTTGCTTGAAACAGTGAGAACAAAATCAAGTTTGATTCCACCCTCTGGTGACTGTCTGCAGAGTTTCCACATTCTCCTTGTGTCTGCGTGCTTTCCTGCTTGTACTCTGATTTTCCTCCTACAGTCCAAAGATGTGCAAGTTAGGTGGATTGGCCACACTAAGCTACCCATACTATCCAGGGATGTGTAGGTTAAGTGGGTTAGCTATGGGAAATGCAGGGTTACAGGGATAGGGTAGGGGGTTGGGTCTGGGAGGGATTCTCTTTGGCAGGTCAGTATGGACTTGATGTGTGGAATAGCATGCTTCCACACTGTAGGGATTCTATGATTCTATGAAAAGCAGACACCATGGATTCTATGGGTTCTGAACAAGAAGGTCAATTGTTTGACAACAACATTTTGATAATTTCCTAACTAGGTGACCATGGCTTGCATGGAGCCAGTGCAAGAGAGAAACCTCGAGCCTACAAAGACAAAGCACCAAAATCATTCTCTGGGTGTGTCACTGTCTCCTGTGTGATGGCACCAGAAAGTCTCCAGTAACAGTCATCAGTCATCTTTCTCTAACACTAACCCTGTCGAAGAAGGAATAAAATACTTTCGAAGACAGTGAAAGATGAATTCTCAAACAGCAAAGGAAAGAGAGTGACAACCTTGAAAGAATAACTTGAATTGGCAAGAAAACAAAAGAAACAACCTAAACACTCTGTCTTCTGGTGGTAGTGAACCTTATTTTCCTGTTTTGTTTTTGTTTTCCACCCTTAACCTCCACGTACACCTGCCACTTTGTGTCTGTCTGTTTGCAAAAAATGGACGTTTTAAAAGGGGTCGAACTTAGGTTATAGACAGTTAGCAATTCAAAATAAACTGTTATTTTCTTCTGTATAGAAACCCTGTTAGTGTTTTCTTTTGACCTGAGTTAATTGGTCAGATAAACTGGGGGCTTTGGACTGTTTAACTAATTTTTTTCCCATTTGTGATGTCTTTGGGAATTGTGGAACTTGATTTCCAGCACACGACTTTGTCACAACAGTGCCAAGGATGAAAACACCTCGTGCTCTTATTTTCAGAAACATCTGCATCTCTGCCTACCTCCATTTGCAAGGTTATCCAGGAATCTTGGGGGTTCATTAACATCACTTAATAAAACCGTAAGTGTTTCGAAATCTGAGTATCCCTTATTATCTGTAACATAGATTAGCAGGACGTAATTGGATTGAGTTTCATAGTCCAGTCCAGTGTTGTCTGAGACCGTCACCTGAAATTTAAAAGAAGAATAATTTATTTTGTGCTTTGCTGCTTGAAGCTCCAGGAGACTGTGCTGTAATAATTCAAACTACAAAGAAAGGCACTTTCTACGTATAGCTGAGCTTACAACTTTGTGCACAAGGTGACCTTGAAAGGTGGTTGTGGTGTGCTGCTGGTTAGATTACTTCATTCAATTTACAACCCCAATTACAAGGCCATTTTAAAAAAATATATATGGATGTAATTTCTCTAGTAGGGGTGGAGAAACTGATACTTCTCCCACTTGGGCTAGGGACAAAGCTCTCGGGCTTAGAACATCCAAACTAAACAATTTACTGCAGTCACTAAGGCTCAAGTATTGTCTTCCGGTAAAACTTGGGAATCTATAATCAGCATTTACAGATGGGGAGAAGAAGAAAATTAATATAGAGAAGACAATACAAAGTATAACCAGTTTAATTTCTTAGAAGTGGCCAAGAATTTCAGCGATGTCCTGATGCACCTTGGCTGCATTTGCCTGTGAAACTCACATCTTTCTGATGAGAAGATTATTAATTATTTATTAATTGGACGTTAAATCTATTCAGGTGATGGATGAATATTAATTAAGAATCCACCTGTGTCTCTGAGAAGGTAAAAGGTAGAGGATTTTCTTTTGAGGCATATGACCTGCTATGTGTGAATCTCTCTAAATAAGCGTATAAAGACATGGCTCCAGAGTTTTATTCTTCACTATTTAGCTATCTGAGTTCTAATAACCATGCATTAGTCTTTTAGGTCCAAATGTCTGATCATCCGGAAGGAGAGATCATTGAGAAACAGCTACAAAAGTGAGCATGAATTCACTGCCAATGAAAAACAGAACTGTCACATCAGGTCAAATTTTCCAGTGTTCTTCAAAACCAGTCCTCTCTTCTTGGATCCTTCAGATGAAACTTATGTCACCAAAACCCACCTCTGCAAATACTTGTCCCTTTAATCTCGAAACAGTCCCACCTCTTCTGTCCCCTTTCATTCCAGCGAGCAACCAACTCTAGCAAACATACTGCACTTACAGTAGTAAATTTGAACTTAACAACACAGCAGTATCTGCTCTTTGTCTCTACCACCCTCTGCCTCTATTAAGGAATATGTGAAAATTATCACTTCATATTTCAAAAGGTTTCAGTTTGAGTTCCCATGGCAATCAGATCAGGTGGCCAGTCTCTGCGTGGAGAATTTTATGGATAACCTCACTATCTGCCTTCTCAGACCATTCTGTTTTACCACAGAGAGATGATGGTGTGATGATGATAATATCACTTGACCAGTAATTCAGAGGTACATGCTAACGTTCTGGGGACAGAGGTTCAATTCGCACCATAATAGCTGGTGTTAATTAAATTCAATTAACAAATAATTCTGAAATTGAAGCTAGACTGCTCAATGGTGACCATGAAGCTCCCATTAATTGTTATAAAAATCCATGGATACATGCATTACACTGTGAGTCTGACTGATTTCTGGTGTAATTCTATTTGTACTCCAGATTATTCGGTAGGTGATGTCCAATAGTGGACTCACATTTACTATTGGACACAGTGATCTGAGGTTTGCAAGTAAGGGCTGGTTGAGCATGAAATGCACACTGCTCACAGCAAATGGGCCAAGGCATATTTTTTTGGGTACAGTTAGTCAGTCAATGAAACGTATGATTTGCATGCCTAGCATCACACTGGCACCAAAACTTGTATTTCAGGTGATTCGTTTGTTTGGTAGACAAAACGTCATCTTTTTCGACTGCAGCATGCAGTCAGCTGAGAGAACCACTTGTGGTGTTATTGTAAAGTAGGAGCGTGAAACATCTAGCTTCACTTGTTCAAATTTTTGAAGTACCTTTTTTCCTTCCAGGGGAATTTGAGATGGACTGTTCAGGGCCAAAAGTAATGGCCATGAGACCTTTTATGGGTTTGCATGATATACAGCTAACAGCTGTATTTGTTTATTTGTTCGTGGGAGGTGGGTGTTGCTGGTTGGATGAGAATTTATTACCCATCTCTAATTGCCACTGAAAGTGCTAGTGAGCCACCTTCTTAAACCACTGCAGCACTGTGGGTATACTCATTGTGTTGTTTTAACTGGTTTTAACACTTAAGACTCATTCTTTGTAGGCAAAAGGAATTCACCTTTTGCACTGAGAAATGGTCATGGACACTGCTGATCCCTGCTGCATTCCACATGGCAACACCTTGACCGATTGGAGTCTTCCTGTCCGGTCTGAGTTTCTTCAGGCAACTAGGATTGACAGTTAACAGTTTCCAGTGCATCTGTATACTAGCCATAGACTAACCATCACCGTCTTCTCATGGTATATAAATTGATATTCCCTCTTCACATTTGCTTTCTTACATGCCTGTTCTGATGAGTGTAAGACAAGAAAACTTCATTTTAAAAAATCTCTTTTTAACAATGTTCAAGTTCTCTACTAGTGAAGGAAATATGGGGTTCTTGACTGGTCTGGCCTATATATGACTCCAGACCCACAGCAATATGATTCAATTTTGTCTGCCCTCTGAAATGGCATAGCAAGCCACTCAGTTGTGTTGAAACACCACAAAAAGTCAAACAATGTGGATGGCAGCAGTTTAGGATTTAAGTGGTTTAAGGCTCTCAAGGACAGTTAGGAATAGGCAACAAAGGTTGGACTTGCCTGTGAAACCCATATCCCCATGAAATTTTCAAATTTGAAGAAGATATTTTAAACATAACTATTTTGTTATGTCAAATCTTCATCACCATATTATAAGCTTCTGACATTTGGCAAGAGGCAAAGCTGTTGTACTTGGAATAAAATAATAACATCAACATATGGAAATGACTAGAGGGGAAGACTATCTGATCCATCAAGCCTGCTCCAGGCAGATGTGATCAATGAGCATTGTGGGTACACGGCTGCTGGTGAAAACAGAATGTTTAATCTTCAATGGAAGATTCCAGAAAATTTCCAGAAGATACTTCTCAATCCTTTTAGACAATTAAAACTAGTCCAGGCAGGTACATTGGACATGTTCACAATACCTAGCATGTTATCCATATTTGATAAGGTTTTTACCAAAGTCAGGAACTTGCCCATACCCTGACGAAGGTTTGGAGAGAGTCACTTGCAGCACAGGCTGGAGGTCTGCTTCAAAGGGAAGATGAGACCTATCAAACACCTAGACTAACCCCATTATTGCATACCCTGTATATGCGATGTCTTAGTCTTCCCACCTAATTAAGTCGAAATAGTCACTCAGTTGGAATATAATTAAGTATTCTAAATATTATGTGCAATTCTATAAAATCAAGTAAATCTGAACGTCTCTAATGTGAACAAACACAACTTTTTTTAGGCTTCTTTGATTTTCACAGGTTTTCTCAATGAATTTTCTAAGTCCTAACATTGCACAAGTTACATACAATTTCCTAGCACCACAATAAGAAATTGTAAGGAAAGAAACAATCATTCCTTTTATTTATGGAAGAATTTGGTACCAAGAATGGAGGATGAGTGCTTTTTACATTCACCAGATTTCCCCTCTCTCTGAATGTGAAGTTAATTTCCCATAGTTATGCCAATTTTAAAATGACCTTACCTCCAAGTCTGTGCCACTTGTAATTGAGATAGCAAAAAAGTTGTTGACTGGATTGGTATTTGCTATTTGAGGAGTTAATGTAACATCAGTACTTGTTGTAATGACTGAAAAATTAAAGATAGCAACTCCTGGAGGAGTGTCTTCTTTTATTGTGATGGTAGCTGGTAGATTATCTATCTTGATAAATCCACCGACACCTTATGGAAAATTAGAAAAATGCTTCATGTTACGTTAAGTTGTGCTGGAATACATTAAAAAGTAACTAGATTACAAAATGATGGACGTTACTCAGGAGGTCCGGTAGTTCAGTGGAGGGAGAGAAGCATTGACATTTCAGATTTGTGACCTTTCACATTGTGAGCATTTAAGGCAATTTCAAGCATAGTAAAGGCTTCTTTAGACATCTAGAAAAGAACGGAGGAGTCAAAGTGAACATAGGCCCAGGGAGAAGGGGCTTAGGAAATAATAATGGGGAACTATGAAATGGCAGAGGAGTTTAATAAATACTTTGCATCAGCCTTCACAGTTGAAGACTTTCCAAGAATACTAAATAATTAAGCAGTAAAACGTGGAAGATGAAATAAAAGCAATAGCTTTCATTCGATTAAAAAGTACTATGGAAACTAAGGCACATATGATGGATTGATGGACCTGGTGGGTTGCAACCTAGGATATTAAATCAAGTTCACTACAGAAAGAATGGATGCACTGATACTAACTTTTCAAGAATCCTTAGGTTCTGGGAAAATGTCACAGGATTAGAAAACTGCCAACTCAACACTCTTATTTAAAAAGGAAAGGAGACAAAAAATCAGGTAACTATAACTCTGTTAACTTAACATCTGTCATTGAGAAAGCTGGCATTGGATGTGAAATCTAAGGCAAGTTTTATGTATTGCTATTTATGTGTTCTGAATCAATGCCAGTATGAATAAAACTTTACTCGAAGTTTTTTATGTCCAAATTGGCAAGGTTAGAATGCATTTACTCCAAATTGCATTAAAGAGAAAATGACCCACATCCTCTCCCCTCCCTCAAAGCTACCACATTTGTTGCCTAATGAATTGTTCAAACCTTGTAGCTCGCTCTGGCAGCTGTTAATATTACTATTATATAATTTTTTTAAAGTATTATTTGTTCTATGAAGGTGTGTAGTCTGTGTCCACACTGGAAGGAAGGTGGATATTTCTGATTTCAGGTTATCATCTATGAACAAACACCAAGTTATTCCATTTGAATTTTTCTCGTAATTCTAAACACTGAGTTTGGTACGACAACATTTATAGAGCACCTTTAATACATAAAAAATGCCTCAAAGAACTTTGCTTGCCATTATCAATGATTTACATAGAGTTGTTTTTGATGCAAATCTTGTTCAAAACAGTAGGTTCCAAGAGCAGCTTTAAGAAAGAGAAAGAGGTAAGGGCTTTAGGAGAGAAATTCAATAACTTAGATGCTAGACAGCAGAAGGCACAGTAACCATAGGAGGAGTGGTATGAAAATCAGCCAGAAAAGTAGGAGTACAGAGATCTTGGATGTTGTAACAGGTTACAGAGATAGGGAACGGTGAAGCCATGGAGAAATTTGAACACAATGTTGTAATGAGAATTTTAGAATCAAGGTGTTGCTGGATCAGGAACCAACAAAATTCCGTGAGGGCTAATGTTTGAACTGAACTTGACACTAATTACGATATAAGAACAAAGTTTTGGATAAGCTCAGAGATGGGTAACTAGCCAGAAGTTTCTAGTCTAACAACAAAGTATAACAAGATGTAATCACATGAATACAAACTTGCCCCATCTTTACATTCAGTAAAATTAACAGCATGAGTTTAATCACAATTGAATTATTATTTTAAGTGCGAGAATCAGACTATAACATACACACAGCTTGTACCATTCACACATTCTTATCTTGTTTTTTTAAACTTATCAATAATTTTGTAATTTTGTTTACACTTTGTAAAAAAGCATTTGATACAGTTGACAAGATTACACCTTTGGGAAACAGCATATCATTTTTTGAGGATGTAATATAACAAACATGTTATTATTAAATATGTTATTTACTAAGTGCCAGTGGATTGCATGATAAATAAAACTTTCTTTGTTTAAAAATACAATGGAAGCCTTAAATGTTTAAGAAAAGTAAAGCAGCTTTAAATCCAATTAGCAGTTGCAATGCCTGTAAAGAAACTTACCAGGTATTCCTCCTCGGAAGAAGTCAACAATGAGACACATTTCAAGGATGCTGCCAATTGTGTCCATGTTTATTTACCACAGACCTTCCCGTCCTTGTTGCTCAGCCTTGTGGCAGTGTGGAGCTGATTGCTCTGAAGCCCTGCACATGAACAAGCTGGATCAATTGTGGTTTGTGCAAACTTGGCCAGCTTATTTGATCTGAAATGTGTAATGGACAAGCCCAGTGAAGCACATCACAACACCATTAGGGAGTCAGCTCACCATGGCCCTAGCAACTTTTCAATTTCTTTGTGTTTCCTTCTCATTATCAATCACATCTCATTTTATTCAAGCATTGTTAATACGTTAATTGTTAAAAATAATGTGTGTGTTCTGAGAGATTATACAACAAAACTAGAATAATATACACACTAAAAGGTGTGGTTTGTTGCTATTAAGGCACTCTCTACTCTATAGCTTTAAGAGCTTCATTTTGCAAATGCTCCACTTTCCTTACTATCGCAGACATCTTTAGTGACTAGTTTCATGGCTAAAACTCCAGAATCCAGCATGCTTATACTCATGATTTGTTGCTGAATTTTCCTGTCACAGTTGTGCCATTATAAAGGTGAACTATAAACAAAAGATCTTCACTAAGAGCAATGGGGGCATCTTCCTCCTACCGGTCTACCCGGACCTTAAATCTAATTGAGGCAGCCTAAATTGTGCACAGCAGTAGGCTATGGAAGGTGGTTGGAGGTCAGAGAGGGAATCAGAATATTGCAACTTGGATTGGACTACCTGCAGAAGTCTTCCTGTTCCCAGTTATCGAATGATCAAGAACTTGGATGTTGTGAAAGTTATTTAAAATATAAATGTCTTTTTCCAGAATTACATTGTAGTAAATTGCTGACAATCACTTGTATACAGCATTGCGCAAGTAGTGATGTGGGGAAAAGTTTCATCTTACTGTTTTATATCAGCAAATCCATTCATATTTGGACAAATGTGTCTGGCATCTTGTGGAAATGATCGAACAAGATTGATGCAAATACACATAGAAACACTCTTTTCCTTACTTGATCTAACTTTCTGGGAGCTAAGGCAAGTGAGTCCCTGGATACCCTTAAACATGAAGCATGTATTCATCTTCTTTGTTGTCCTACCTCTTGACCTGCGAATTGACTAAAATCTGTCTGGTAATTTGGGTAAAACAGAGCTGTGCTCAGAAGGACGTTTTTTAAGATTCTGTGATATTGTGAGGGCCTTTGTATGCTGTAGACAAAGGCTGAGAAATCATAGCCAAAATGCCCACTATTTTATGTTTTCTTGTCCACTGCATGCGAGATTCCACCACTGGTGCAAAGTCTTGCAACATTTGCCATTTTATATCATTAAAAATACACCTGACTTCATATTTACTTCAAAATTGCAGACTATCTGGTTGAACAATTGAATATCGAGATTCTGCAATTTAATTCATGTAATCTAATAAGTGGATGTGTATTTGTTATTGTAACTGAGTTTCAGCTTCTTTTGGCATCTTAAAAGGATGTGACACAGTGGATATAATAATGGATCAAATTATCTATATGGGATCAAGCCCAATGCTGAAAAGAATTTTGAGAACCATTTGCTAAAGTGTTCTCATTTCAGAAATTGACCCCTTCAACTAGAAAAATGCACTGAACTTTCACTATATCATAAAGATACAAAGATAATCTAAGATACTGGAAGCCAACTAACATCATGTCAGTTGCAGGCATATGAGTGCACTAAAATCTGCTATTAGGGACAGAGTGATGGAGCATATTAACCAATACAAGGAGAGGCAATATGGATTTCAGCGTTAGTCATATGTAATGAAACTAGTTGAAAATATCAAGGAGATTGTTAACACGTTAGATGGGCACATGTTCATGGATGCTATTTTTATTGACTTCTAGAAGTCATTCAGAAAGGTTTCAAATAAAAGATAATTAACAAAAAAATGATCATTATGGAATTGGAGGTCTTCTAATGACTTGCACATGGAATTGTTTAGGTGGTAAGAAACAGAGAGAGGGGATAGTATGTGCTTGATTATGACTGATTGTATCCTTCAGTGATCTGTAATGGGGTCACAGCTTTTCACTATATTTGTAGTTGACTTAGATGAAGGAATAGAGGGCCATATATTTAAGTTTGTCCACAGGATTGAGTTAGGTCCCAAAGTAAATAGCGTAGATGGAGCAGAATGTTGCAAAAGAACATTGACAAATTAAGTGTAGCAAAATTGGTCAGACTTAACATGGATTTATAAAAGGGATGTCATGTCTAACAAATTTATTGCAGTGTTTTGAGGATGCTGCTTGTAGCATAGATTATGGAGCATGTGGGTATGATGTATTCAGATTTTCAGGAGGTGTTTGATATGGCCCCACACAAAAGGTTAGTCAATAAAATTAGAGCACAAGGGATTATATAAGTATGGATTGAAAATTATTTAATAGACAGAAAGCAGTGAACAGGAATAAACAGATCATCCTTAGTACAGCAGATTGTTACGAATGGGTTACCACAATGATCAGTGCTAGGTTCATAGCTGTTCACAATTTTTGTATGAATGTTTTGGGTGTGACGACCTTTTGCCATATTTTCAAATTTGCTGATGACACCAAACTGGGTGGTAATGTAAATTGTGAGGAACATGCAAAGAGACTTAAGGGGACTTGGAGAGGCCATGTGAATGAGTTGGAATATGGCAGGTCAGTGAGAAGTTAATTTGCTATGGTAGAAAAAAATAGAAAGGCAGAATGTTTCTTAAATAGTGAGAGGTTGGGAAGTGTGGGTGTCCAAAAAAGACCTGGGTATCCTTGTCAGTGATATCACTGAAAGCTTGCAAGCCAGTGCAGCGAGCAGTTAAAAAGACAAATGGTATGTTCACCCTCATTGCAAGGGGATTTGGGAACAGAAATGAAGGTGTATTGTTGCAATTTCATAGAGTGTTGGTGAGACTTCACCTGGAGTATTGTATGCGGGTTTGGTCTCCTCATCCGAGGAAGGATATACTTACCATGGAGGTATGCCAGATTAATCAGTGGAATGACAGGATTGCTTTTTGAAGAGAGGTCAAGGAAACTAGGAGTGGAATCTTTCCAGTCCCAATCAACTTGGGCAATGGTGAGTCAGTTGGAAAATATGATGAGATCGGAAAAAATAAAATTTGCAACTGTCAGAAAAATTAAGTGTGATTCTGTAACCAAGTTATGAACACAGGGTGAGAATCTAACTACTGAGATTCATAAAGCACACTGACACATTGTATTGTAATGCTGCAGCAAGGACAATTTGCACGCAGGGACAGGAACCCAGCTCATGGACTCAACAGGGGGCTTCTCAGGATCGTAGCTTGCCCTCTTAGTGTTCACTCACTTTGCACCTGCTCAGATGCTCAGAACATCCCTGCCTGGCCTTGCCCTTTTGTGCTTTTCCCCTAAAGCCAGTGTTTAAAGGCTCACAGTCCTTTGGCCTTGCCTTGCCTTTTAGCATAGTCACAAAACCAGGCAGCTTGCCCTGGTTGAGAGCAGTGATCAGTCAAAGGGGTGGATACTCTGCTGTAGGCCACTTTGTTAGATCAATCTCACACATCTATACGCCAGCAGCGTATACGCCAATACATTGTGCATCAACCAAATGGACATGTCTCAAAGGGGCATAGTCATTAATCGAGTCAAAGGAAACACTCTTCAGTCAGGGGATCCAGGCACAATAAGACAAGGACATTGTCTGATCTCAGTCAAGGGGCTAGGGCACGGTCAGTCAGTCCTGCTCGTCCAGTACAACCATTTTGGGGAATTCACGGGGTGTCATTCGGGGAACAGAGAGATCTGTCAGGGGTCCAGTCACTCCTCAGCTGGAGCTATCTGTCCAAGTTGTTCAGAATGGTGAGCCCCAGTTAGTCCTGGGGTCAGCTCCGTGAGAGACAAGAAGAGTCATTAGGGGCCATTGCTGTGGTCGGGATGTTGGAAAAGTACATTATGTGAAATTGGAGACCACATGCTGGGTTGCAGAGAAGACCTTAATTAATTCTGCCAGTGAGAAACTCAGTATATAAGTGAGATTCCAAAGTTTGGATTGGTCTGGGACGAACTTGCAGTACAGTCCAGACAGAATGTCCTTCGGCATAACCCTAGCTTGCTGTGCCCTGCACAACAGGAGCAAGCAAAAAGGGGATGTGATGGATGCTTAAGAGTTGGAGGGGGCAGCAATCTTCCAAGGAGCGAGATGACGACATTGACCAGGAGGAACATCAGCTTCAACATTATAGAGCAGTGCAGCACTAGGCACAACAGGATGTACTTAATTGACATCCTGTTCTAGTAAGTATGACCTGGGTGCAGCAATCACTTAGAAACTGTTAATTTGCTGCTGTTTGAAAGGCAAATGCTCCCTACCTGATCCCAGAGGCAAATGCAACTTCTAGCTGTTTCTTCTTCACTTTTGCAATTGTTGAATAAAGGTGAACAATTTCAAGCATTTAAAGCCTTTCCAGTATGTAATACTCCCATGTTGAACAGTGAGATGTCAGACACTACTGGACACTGGGTTACAAAGAGTAACACTACCTCAGACATGGCTCTGAGTTGGAATGGCACAAAGGACGAGTCCTAAATTGCAATCTTTTTCTGAATGTGAACTTGGAATTGCAATGACTTGGCACCTATGCCACCTATATGCCCTCAGGAGCTTTTACTTTTTGTTCCCCTCCCATTACGTGTATTGTGAAGGGCAGCTCCTGACTGGCAGCACTCCACCTGGTGCATGGCCAGGCTTTAAAAATGGCGGAAGCACCTGGAGATCCTAGCAGTGGCTAATGCTTCTGCCCTGGCAGGAGGGAATGGTGTCGTAGAGGAGTGGTATGTAGCTAATGGCATGGGATTCAGAGAACAATGGGGGTAAAATGCTTGAACTCTCATATAGAAACCCTCCATGAAACTCGCCAGAATTTTGGCACAGTGTTTTTTTTGGTAAAATGCAGCCCATTATCTACAATCTCAAAGAATGAAAGGTGATCTCATTCAAACTTTACAGGTTGGATATAGATAGGATGTTTCCCTGGCTAGTGGGAAGAAGACATAATCTGAGGATAAGGATCCAGCCATTTAAGATAGAGATGAGGAGGAATTTCATCACTCAGAGGGTGGTGAATCTACGGAATTCTCTAACCCAGAGGGCTGTGGAAACTCAAATAGTGAGCATAAAGTCATAGAGTCATGGAGGTGTACAGCAAGGAAACAGACCCTTCGGTCCAACTTGTCTGTGCTGACTAGATATCCTAAACTAATCCAGTCCCATTTGCCAGCATTTGGCCCATATCCTTCTAAACCCCTCCTGTTCAGATGCCTTTTATAGAGCAGGTACAAAACAGAAATCACTGGGTTTCTTGAGACTCATGAAAATAAGGGATGTGCAGATAGTGTGGGAAAATGACATCGATGAGAGATGATCACCCAAGATCTGGAATGACATGGTTGACTCGATGGGCTGAATGACCTACTGCTGTTCCAATGTGGCAAAGACAGTTCATTGTGGGGAAGGTGAAGGTTTGCCAGAATGAAACTGGGGCTAAAAGGTTATATTGGACGCAGGTTGCACATATTTTCTTTAACAGACCATTTGTTTCCAACATGGGGCTATGGCACCGCCATTAAAACTAGTCACCATGAACCATCTGCACATGTGCAGTTACACCCGTGATTCTCAGCCTGTCACCTTGGATGCACTTTTAAACAGTTACAAATCACAAGTGGTCTTTGCTGTATCTTTAAGTCATTATCTCTGAAAAACTGATGGACTTTAATGTCAATGATTTGCCACAAATTATGGTCAGACTGATTTCAGCGCAAGTCAAAATAGCTTCTGGCTAGAATAGCCTTCTGCCAGAAAGTTAAAAGGAAATTGAAAGAAGTTAAAGCATAGGGAAATAGAACTGTACAAAATTCCAAATACAGCCAGCACTTCGAAGGCTGTGCTTAAAGTGGATTTCCATTTTGTTGGCCCTGGTGACCTTATTTACACTTATTTATAATATAGAGTGTGTTGCTTCTGGATACAAGTATAAAAGCAATACTCCAACTTAATATGAAGAAGGGTCACTGAACCTGAAACATCAACTCTGCTCTCTCTCCACAGATGCTGCCAGACCTGCTGAGTTTCTCCAGCAATTTCTGGTTTTGTTGTTGAGTCCAATTCAGTCCATGTTTGCATCGTGCTCTGCCTAGTAGTGGCACGTTGGCCACAAATACAGCCTTTCTTTATTATACACATGAGTAATCTCATTGAAGTCTTTGAGATGATTAAATGGTTTGATGAGCTACATAGACTAGAAATGGAATAAGAGACATAATAGTACAATTAAGCTGTGACACTCAGAAATTTCAGCCAGCAGCCCTTCAAACAAAGGGTGATGGAGATCTGGAACTCATTTCTCAATCTAGCCCATGACCCCATCCAAAAGCATTCAGACTAAATCAATTGAATACTGAGCATGATAGACTTTTCATTAGATAAGGACATTATGGAAAATGAAACCAGGATGATTGATGAACGTAATATGGATAAGCCATTACTATTTTGATGTCTTCACCATTATAAACTGACACATGAATGACTTTGTACTATGTTGCGCTATTTCATCTTTGATGAAATGCTTAGCAGTCTATTGCCACGTCATGAACTTCTCTCTTCATTGTGGAGTTTATGAGGAGAGTATGCGTGTAAGAAGTGGTGCATGGAATGCATTGCCTGGCCTTGAGGTGGAGCCACGTTCAACTGAGGCATTCAAAAGGGCACTGGATGATTACTTGGATAAAAATAGTATGCAGGGATATTGGGGGAAAAGGCAGGAGATTGCCACTAGGTAATAGAACCAGCGCAGGCATGATGGGCTGAAAGGTTTCCCTTTGTAGTGTAAAGATTCTGTGATTTAGTTTGTTTTAAATCCGACATTCTCCACATTTAAAATCCAATGATTGTGACACAGCAGAAATTCAAATCACCTCAAACCTGGTTCTTCCAATCAAAGTACTAGGAGATCTGAAACTAAAATATCATATTTTACTTGTGCAAGTACAAAAAGGTTGTGCAACACAAAAAGAGATGATTTGACCCAAGCAGTGAAACTGAAGTTTATGGTCTGCTCTAGCCTCTGACCTTCCTTTCTAATGTAATTCTACCAGCAAAAGCCATTATTTCTGTCCCCCTTTATATGCTGATCCAGTATTTAATTAAATGCATTATATATGCTGAGCTAACAAGGTGTAGATCTGGATGAACACAGCAGGCCAAGCAGCATCAGAGGAGCAGGAAAGCTGACGTTTCGGGCCTAGACCCTTCTTCAGAAATGGGGGAGGGG
>NC_063349.1:11819318-11828572 GCF_021869965.1 Rhincodon typus
CCCCCCCTCCCCATCCCACTCTCTCTCTCTTCCCCCCCTCTCCCTATCCCACCCGTTCCCTCCCACTCGGTTGAAGATGGCGGAAGGAGCCGAAGTTGACGTCAGGCGGTGGCGAGGGGAAGCGGAGGAACAAGAAGGCAGAGCAATGGCGACCCTGGAGCGGAAAGTGCCGAGTCCCGAGGCCTTCCTGGGCAAGCCCTGGTCCAGCTGGATCGACGCTGCCCGAGTGCAATGTGCGGACAGTAAGCGGCCTCCGTCCGTCCCTCCCTCCCTCGGGCTGGCGGCGTGTCCTCCCCGCGGGCGGTCGGCGCCTGTCTGTCTGCCCGCGGGGCCGCGGGTGGTCCCGGCCTGGCCCGGCCCGGCCCTGCCCGGTTCGGCCTGGCCCGGCCCGGGTTTGGAGCTCAGGCCCTTGCCTCTCTGTCCCTCCTTGGGAGGCTCGGATACTCACTGTATGTTGGTGTGAAACCATCAATGAAACAAGTGCCTTCGTCCCATGTGGCCCCTGGGTCAGCATATCAACACTGGCAGTTAACATTGCTCAGGATTGTGCATCACTAACCAAGGTCGGCTTTATTTCTCCTTTTTTTTGTGTTTGTTTTATTTTGTTTTTCATTTCTTCTTTCCATTTACTCACGTGCAGATCCAGAATCAGAGGACACTGGAAAAGAGAGCTCAAAGAACAGAGAGGTGATGAGGCTCAATAAAGAAGGTAAGGATGGCACACTGATGCTAAAGACAACAACACAACATTGTCCTGCAATTGCAAAGTGAAATATCGTTTCCATATGTTGACCAGCTTCCAATCTTTGACAGATATTGTTATGAATGAATGACAGACTCCTGACACTGACTGTGCAATGTTTACACTTGTTATATGTGTGTCAATGGCAGGCCGCAGAGGTGCAAAGGCATCAAATGCTTTCCATTACATGAAACAGACCTTTATATGATTTAAAGTTAATTTTGATTTTCACCTGAACTCCCCTGCAGCTTCAGGAACTCATTGGATCCTGGTAGCTACTTACGTTTGGAAATTGTTGTCTTTGTGTTGAAATAGATGCATTTTTAATAATGTTAAGTCTGTTCTGGCACTGGTTTATTTACATGTGGGATTTTTGATATTCTGAGGTTTTCACTATCATGATTGACTGCAATGTTCGTGCAATATGATTTTAAAATCCTGAACCACTCGTCAAATTTTATTTAATTGCAAATGCCAAAATCCCATTCGCAGGAATTTGTTACAGCACAGAGTTTTGCTGAAACTTGTCATCTGAATTAGTTAAAGAAACATTGACAACTAACACGTTGACTAGCTAGGAATGCCTAGAAATAGCTCTTTCCAAAGGAATACCATGCCATTAAAATAAAAACAAAGAACTGCGGATGCTGGAAATCTGAAACAAAAATGGAAATTGCTGGAGAAACTCTGGTTTGGCAGCATCTATTGGGAGAAAGCGGAGTTAATGCTTTTAAGTCCACTGATCCGTCTTCAGAACTAATTTTCGCCAGCAATTTCTGTTTTTGTTTTAAATACCTTGCCGTATTAACAATTGTGAAAAACACTCAACTTCAGCAGATGATGTTGTACCTGGTACATTAGAACATGGTTTTCAGATTTTAATTCTGAAATGTTCCACTTGAACTGTATTTTATTAGAAATAAAGTAATGAAGATGTATCTTTGGTAATCATTATTAAATATTATATTGCTTAGCACTTCTTGGCATTTTGAAATGAAGTGTCAAACAAGTTTTACTGACAATAATTTAGTACCTTGAGTTCTGTGCTTGCTGTGCATTTAGTCACAGAATCACAGAATTTTTACGGTCAGAAGCAGGCCATTCAGTCCATTATGTTGGCGTTGGCACTGACTCTTCAAATGAGCATCATTACCGGTGCAAATCACGGCCTCCTTCTCCATAACCTTGTACATCTATTTTTATCAAAATAGTTATCCAAAACCCTTTTGGATGCCTCAGTTGAACTTGCCTCCACCACATTGCCAGACAGTGCATTCATACCTGAATTACACACTCTGTGAAACTATTTCTTTCTCACCTCTTGGTTTATTTCTTTTACAAATAACTTCAAATCTGTGTTATCTGCATTGATCCTTTTATGCATAGGAGCAAGTTCTCTCTATCTACTCTATCCAGCTCATTCATGATTTTTGAAAACCTCTGTCAGATTTCCTGTAGCCTTCAGTCCACCGACAACAGTCCCAACTTCTTCAATCTATCCTCATAACTGAAATTTCTCATCTATGGAACTATTTCTGTAAACCTCTTCTGCACTCTGTGATGTATTCACATCTTTTCTGTAATGTGGCTCCAAGAACTGTACACAATACTCCAGATGAAGCCTAACAAGTGTCTTGCACTAGTTTGACATCACCTTCACACTCTTGTACTGTATGGCCCCAATAAAGGCAAAGATACCGAATGCTTCATTAATGGCTCTCCCAACCTGCCCTGCCACCTTCAGTGATCTGTGTGCATATACACACAGATCACTCTCACTGTGCCAAAGCATTCAATTCTGGTTTCTCCAGCTGCTGTCCCACTTGGAGGTTCATGCAGCTGCTGGAGAAATATGATGAAACGTAGGTGTCTGTGCTGTTGCACCCCTTTAGGATTATGCCCCCGATTTTGTATTGGCTTTTGATGTTCTTTCTACCAAAACGCATCATCTCGCATTTCTTTGCATTGAACCCCATTTTCCACCTTTGCAGCCACTCCACCAAATTGTCTATGTCCTTTCAGCGTTTTACAGTGTCTACCTCATGGTTTACACTCCTTCCAAGTTGTCTTATTTTGTGTCATCTTCAAATTTTGAAATTATCCTGAGCGCACCAAGATGTAGATAATTCAGATATTTCAGAAAGTTCAGGGGTCCCAATACCAACCCCTGGGATACTCCACTACAAACCGTCTTCCAGTTTGAAAAATATTTGTTAACACTTACTGTCTGTTTCCTATCACTCAGCCAATTTTGTATTAAGTTGCTGCAGTGCCTTTTTTTCCATGACCTGTATCTTTCCTCACAAGTCAGTTGTGCAGCGTAGCATCAAATGCCTCTGAAAGTCTGTATAAACGGCATCAATTGCATCACTTTCATCCAGACTTTCTGTTACTTCTTCAAAAAACTTCAGCAATTTAGTTAAATGTATGTTCCCCTGCAGAAATCAATGCTAACTCTTATTAAAAAGCCCACCTTATTCCATGTGACTGCGAATTCTCCCCTGACTAATTGTTTCTGGTTGATCTGGAATTTCGATAATTTCCATTCGACCCATAATGCCTGTACTGGCCCTCTAAAGGAGCAGTTTACCTAATGTCATTCACCCCCTCCCCCACTAGCCTTGCTTCTTCCTTTTCAGATAATAATCCAATTTTCTTTTGAATGCATTGACTGAACCTACATCCACTACATTCTTAGGAACTACTTTCCAGATCCTAAAAGCTAATGTTGTAACATGTTTCTCCTCATATTGCCATTGCTTGTTTTTTGCAAATTACCTTTAATCTGTGGCCTGTCGTTCTCGATCCTTCCTCCAATGGGAACAGCCCTTTCCCACTACTCTGTTCAGAGCCCTTTCAGGCTCTTTTGATGACAAATATACTCTCATAACTGATGCATTCACACTGATATCTGCTTAATTCTTCCACAAGTTAAAATATTGTAATTCTCTATCACTTGTAAAATTAGTTTATTTCTTCTTCAAACTACAGTGTGATTACATTACGTGATAAGTTTAGATGTCGAAAGTATTTTCCTCATTTCCTCATTTAAGACATATTTTTATTTTCTTTCGAGAAGTACGATAAATGTTCACACCCAAATCAGTGTTTTAGCAATGTCAATCTGAGCAAGTGATTTGCACATGTTAGCATTCACCTTGAGCTTTTTTTAATGCCTTGTCTTTCACAACTGGCTGTGGTCGACAATAAATAATGCCATAAAGGAAGTAGAACAGTGAATTTGCAAACCTTAGAGACCTTATGTAGGTTTTACCCTTTCTCCAGCTAAATAAAATTTTGTGGGAGTTCTTTAATAAGTCTTACCCATATACTATCCTAATTACCTCCAATAAATTGAGCATTTTTTTTGCCTCTTTAATTTTTTCACTATTCAATGTCTTTATCACTTCAGTGGTGAGTGCACTTTTGAGCAGCAGATGTACCTGCTGGAAATTTTCATACTAGATATTGGGGAATGTCATTTTGGGGAATAAACTGGAATTGGGCTGGGAAGTTCTCAATTACCTATGTGACTAGAAAATCAAACAAGCTTTAGAAGTTTACAAAGGGCTCGATTTTGTGAAGAATTGTTTCTGAAAACGTTGGTTCAGTCTTTTCACCTTTAGAATGCTGTTGACTTAAGGATACATCAAGTATTAATGTGAGTTTATTTCCGGCAAATGTGCTGGATAAGAAATCCTGAAATATATCCCATCTGTTAAAAAGAAAAATCACTTTCAAAGGGCTCTCCATGAGGTGTCTTGCAAGAAGCTTGTTACAAAGATTTCAGGCATATGGTCGAGGGGAAATCGAGTAGCATGGTTAGAAAATTGGTTGATGGCCAAGAAGCAGTGTGGTAGAGGGACGAGTAAAGCTGCAACCAAAGAAAGGTTGGAAGTGATGTACCTAGGGGTTAATCCATTTTTGTTCAGGGTGTGAATTGTTGCTTTGGGTTTGAGTACAGAGAACAGAGTCTTGAAATTTGATGACGCACAACAGGAATTTTAGCATGCAATGAGGAGAACTTTGAAAGGCATAGCTAGGTTGGCAGAGAGACAGACAGATGGCACATGCAATTTGTTATGGATAAGTGTGAGGTAATTTTTTTTTAGTTTATAAAAAGAATGATTCCAGTTTATGGAAAGATAAGTACATATGTGGATGAATATAAAGATTTTAGGGTTCAAGCCTATATTGCCCTGCATGAGAGTATGGGAAAATAAAACAAAAAGAAACAGCTTTTTTATAAATAATAGAGTAAAGTGCAAGAATGCAGAAGTTAGGATAAATCTGCACAAACCAGTGGTTTGGTCATTGTTAAACTAATATATTGTAGTTTTGAGCATCCACTTGTAGGATGACCTTAAAGCCATAGGTATCATAGAGTACAGTCAACAAGATGATATCAGATAGTTATAGTTATAAATGATTTGGATCATTTTCACTGGAGCAGAGTGACAGCACACTGATTTAATCAAGAGTTTGAAAATTATTAATCATTTGAGGTGGAGTGGCTGGGGGAAGACTATTGCCTTTGGTCTGCAAATCAGTGACTAATAGTAAATAATTTTAAAACCTTCACTAAGAGACCAAGGAGAGAGGTTGGGATCAGTTTTCCATCTAAAATTTCTTTATTGTGCATAACCAGATTTTTTTAATGCATGGAACCTTCTATGTTGTACCATGCAACTTGAGAGGAGCATTGATTAAGATAAGCCTTTTGCATAGTGTTGAAACATTGAATGTTTTTTCTCACAGTGCATTGCATACTTTAAGGGAAAATTAAATAAAGATTTAAACTAAAACAAGATGCATGCAAGAATTGAGCCTGTGGATTGGTTTTGGATTGCCCTTACAGTTGGCTGAATGGCCTCCTCTGCCGGAAATCTTAATAGGTTGAAGAAATAATTTAAAATAAAAATCCCCCCAAAGTTAAGTTTCAAACGTGTGGATTTTAGTATTTATTCAAGGGATTTAGGTGTTGTTGGCAAGATCATCATTTATTCATTTTTCTCATTGTTCTCAAAGAGATGGTGATGAGCTTCATTCTTGAGCTTCTGGAGTTTGTGTGGTGACTCACAGTGCTGGTAGGTAGAAAGTTCCTGGAGTGTGACCCCGTGAAAGTGAGGGAAGAGTGATATATTTCCGAATCAGGATGGTGTGTGGTTCACAGGGGAACTTGCAAGTGTTGATGTTCTCACATGCCTACTTGTCCATATTGCTGTTTGAAATTCTGGATTTAGGGATTTAGTGTTTACAAGGCTTGATGAGTTCCTTCAGCGTCTTGTAAAAAGTAAACGTTGCAGTCATGATGTAACAGTGGTGAAGAGTGTAATTAGTTTCCCATCCACCACCTGAAATGATCAGGAGGTTGCATAGTTCTGAATGGTGTTAAGCTTCTTTAATATTATTGGAGCTGCGCTCATCCAGGAAAGTGAAGAGTATTCCATCGTACGTTGTGCCTGCTAGATGTTAAGAAGGCTTTGGAGTGTCAGGAAGTATTACTTACTGTGGAATTCCAACCTCTGACCTACTCTCGTAGCCACAACCTTTATATGGTTGGTCCAGTTCAGTTTCCAGTCACTGCTACAATAAACTTAAATTTTATGCCATGCTATTAAAATTGAACGTAATTTCCAGTTTTGGTGTTTGTAAATTAACGAAAAATCATTTTGAAATCTGTGATAACTTGCAGCTGGTTGTGACGCATCCTTTATTAATAGCTTGACTTTCTTTTTAACTTGTCTGGTATTAGATGACATTCGGAGATAGTTTGCAGCGTTATGGAGGCAAATTATTTAGTTCTTTCAAAATACTTACTGTTTGTACAAAAATTATTCAGATTTTATTTGCTTTAGTCATCCACATTTATGACTGAAGAGAAACTATTTTGATTACTTTCGTTTGGAATACTTGGTCAATTGTTAGAATAATAAAGGAAAATAATCAAATTTGAACTTAAGACAGTTTTAACTGTTGACATGCATACTGTTCTAAGTGGCTCAGACTAAAGCTCAAAAACATAGTTTAGAATGTGCTGTGCTAGGAAGGGATGCAGTACTAGTTGGATTTGGGGATGAAAATCTGAGAGAGAATCCATGGGTTTATGGTAAAGCTAATGAGGAAGTCTGATGTTGGCTTAGCACAAACTGTGCATTATAAGTTCCTCTGAACTGCCAGTGGAGTGGCCTGTTCTTGGAAGGGAGCTTTTGCCAATATGCTTACGTTTCACAGCACTAATCATTGTGAAATAAAGTATACTGTGATAATAGTTATGGCATTGCAACCACATTTTTTAAAATTGAGAATCTAAGTGAGAATGAGCTTTTCCTAGTCAAAATGCCACCGAGGTTCAAAACAGCAGAAAAAGATCGTGAATTTGACCTATTCAAAGTAATTAAATGATGTCAAACTAGAACTTTAAAAGGCTGAAGATTTATTATTAATGTGGAGATATACTTTAAATGATCTTTTAAGAATTTTTTGTTTAATTATTTTCAACTGACCGCTGAAAATTTAATTCATGAACTGTGGAGTGCCATTCTTTCAGATTTTATTTATTGTTGGAAATTTTAAATATGTTAAAACAATTAGATCACTTCCCCAGCTCTTTGCTTTCTGTATTTTGTTTTACATTAAAGTAGATACTGTAATTTATACTTCTGATTTGAGCTTTGTATGCCTCAATGAGGATTCTTTAATTTGAATATTTGAGGAGAAATACTGTTGCTTGCCCTGTTAACACAGGTTCCAGTTCCGTTGAGAGGATGAGAGTTGCCTCATTCTTCTCTGCATTGTAGGTTGGGCTCTGCTGAAAGAGCCTATGGGCAGCTGTTAGTGCAGTGAATGTTAACCGCTAACTTCAGAATCTGAGCTGATTACCACAGGACTCAAAGAGGATGAAAAGCATTTGCAGTGCCATGTTTGGAATTTAAAAGCAGAATGAGGAAGAAAAGCTCACAAATGAGAGAAAGACACAAGAAAGTCAGAAGGGAAAGTCAAGAAAGGTAGACCTATTGTTGTAGGAGAGGAAAAGGTACTGATTCAGCCACTGCACTGTGAGAAACAAAAGTTGATGTTTATGCTTTGAGGGCATCGGAAGGAAATTCAAGAATGCAGGATACAGTCATCAAAAGAAGAGGGTATAAGATTAGATGGTGAGTAGAGGAAATCACTATGTCACTGAACGATGAAGAAATGATCCAAGTGGGCATTGTCGGGAAGCACATGCTTATTCACATCTTAACTGTACAGTGTCTGAGAGAATGAGGAAAGTGAGCTTGTGTCAGCCAATAAAGAGGAACCTATATTTTGACCTGCTTACATTTGATGAAACAATGTATAGTAGGTTAAAATAAGATTTTTTACTTATTTTTAAAATTACAGAGAATTATAATATAACATTGAAATGCCAGTAATTCTGTGGCTTGATAATGAAGCTTAACATAAAGGAGTTAATTGTACACTGAGGGAAGGCATGTTTTATTTACAATATGCAGCAATCTCCTCAATGTATTTAGAAAGAACGTGTCAATGAATTTGCAAACATGGGATCACTGCAATATATGCTGCTACCTCCCATCACCAGTACCAACACTATTTTAGAAATCGTCACAGGTTGAAAGTCAGACTCAGTTTATTTTCCTTTAATCTGATATAGACATGATAATCTTTGAATCTTTGCTAACTTGCAAAATGTAAACCTATTTCAACTCTTACGCCTTGTAGTCACCTTAGACATTGCTAGTTTAATTATATTCTTTTATCTTGTGTGACCTATTGGTCTAGTGCTTCAGTTATTTCATTTTTCTAGAATATGTCAGTTAAGCTGTATGTACTTCTGCATAGTCATGACAGCCTGAATATAGTGTGCTGAAGAGTTGCACAGTGTAGACCATTCGATTAAAAGCTAGACAAATTCTAAGCCAATGATTTACCCTTGATCTGCTAGTTTCCTTTTGTGGGTAAGTTAAGCATTAATTCAAGTGTTCTATTCAACAGCTAGTATTCTTGCTGCAAGACTGCTGAAAATAGCTTTCATGCCTCTTTTGTGTGCAGCCTTTTAGCTATTTCATGTGTTTATGACTTAGCTAAAATTAAAATAAATGAATGCAACACTTGTTGCATGCTGTATGAACTGAATACCAATGGGTCAATGAAAAATTAATTGTAGCTAGTTTGTTGTTAGTTGCAATTGACATGAGTTAAAGTTAAATATTTGATCATTGGCAATGTTTGTTCAAGTTGTGTTCTGATATCTTTGTGCTGTGCTTAATTTTAACTTTGTTCTATTTTGGATTGTGTAAATGTGGATTTAATATTGTGGTGCTGATTTTTTTAATATATATCAGTAGGATAGATATACGTTATTTATATGTTTTAAAAAAAACAATCCATGGACAAGTAATAGGAAGTTTTTCTTTAATGTTATGTCGACTGCCAGACCCAGTTGTGTCACTCATATTTCCCCAGCTCTCATCAACATATTCTGAACCTCTCTTGCACACCTACC
>NC_063349.1:11829072-11895594 GCF_021869965.1 Rhincodon typus
TTTTGGGAAGATTGTGGAAGATCATTGAAGAGAAACAATTGAACTTTGTTCACAATTTACTGATTTTAATTATCTAATGGTTTCCAGGAATTTAAACTGAGAGATTTAAGATACAGAAATATCCTGTTTTTTGATAGGTTAATTTGATGTATTTGATGATATTACAACTTCTTTTAACAATGAAATGTTGACAGGAAAGTTATTTGTTCCCTGCCATGGAGGAGTTCATTATCTGTCCATGTCCAAAATTAGAATGTGTGTTGAAATGTTTTTAAATCTCGTTGTCTTTTTTTTTAAAACATTGGGCATCTCCATTTTAAATACTTGTTTCAGAATGTTTTGCAACAATAGATTTTAACTGAATTTGTAAGTATTCATTCCATTTAGGCCATCTTGAAAGAAAAACATAGGAGACAGCTCTTTACTTTAGATAATTTGAGGGGCTGAATGGTCTACTTCTGTTCATGCTGCTTATGGTCTGTTGTTGAGTTTAGAAACTGATTGACTCTCCATTTTTTTCAACTTACTGCTTTCTTTTATCTTAAAAGAAGGGATAAGTTACAGACTCAAGGTTTTGAAGATTGTAGAGATGAAGTTAGCTACGATTTACTTGAAGTAACAGTGGTATGAAACTGGAAGCTTTTCAGGAATTCTGAAGTTATCAGTCTCAGAGCAGGATGTGTCAGCGAAGCAAGCTAGCGGGCCCAGGTTATGCTGCTAATTATAAATCACAGTTGAAATCAAGCTAAAAAGCCATTGTGTGCAAACTGCCTAAGATGCATCCACACAATCTCTCCAATCCTTGAGCATTTTTTTTAACCTATGGATAAAACAGAAAGCAAAACAGAATTGAGGAGGCCATAAACCAGGCTCCACAGAAAGTACCACTAATCTTAAGAGACTAAGGGTTAAGGAAATTCTGGTGACTGGTAAGCAGTGGAAGCTCAGGACTCGGGTGTGGAGATTCCCTGGTATTTAAATATAGATCTAACAGACTCGGATGTTTTGAGGTCATTCTTTGTCCGCAGTTTAACTAAGTCACCACAGGTGAGTACCAGTTATGAACATTTTAATGAGACTGGCTTATGGAATGGAATTCAGGGAAGCAGAAACTGGACATTTTTCAATTGTGTTTTGTGAGATGATTGTATCTTAAAAGTTCATATTGTATTCTTATCCTGCGTTTTCTGGATTTATTCCTGGCTTATCAGATATGCTGCTGAAGTTGTACTTCTGATTTCTCTAACTTGTCGTTGAAAGATTGAAAAGTTAATTGACAATTTTGTGTCTTAACCAAGGATGGCTTTCAAGGTTTCTGGGTTTCTTTTTTGCTTTCAAAGGTGTCAAGAGAATCCCCGATTTCGACAAACAGCAACAAGGAACCGTTTTGTTTTGCATTACGCTTCTGTGTTTTGGTAGTATAAATCACTGAGGTTGAATTAAACCTGATCTGGGATACGTTTAGAGTGATATCGGGAATACGCACAGAGCTTTAGAATTATCGCTAGTTACTGTGGCTGTGGCATTATACTTTATTTTGATTCCTGTACGCGAGATCGATGTGCTGAGTCTCTGCATTTTAGCTGTAGGTCAGTGAAGAGTTGAACAGTACTTCCTAGTCTCTTAAATTGTGAATTCCATAATTTGTTAAATAATGACATTAACTGGCTACGATTGAAATTGCATTTAGGATTAATCCCCAGTGGCTTTCCACTGTTTTATTCATCAACTAACATACCTCAGTTTTTCACGCGAAGAGGATCCGTGCCGTTCAGCTGACCTAAAACTGCGTTCAATCTTGGCCACAATCTCTTGGAGCTTGTATTAAGTTCTCCAGGAAATAAACCGCTAGGTGGCGCATTTTGCTGCTTTTGGCTTCTGAGTTGCTGAACTGATCGCGTTAAAACTCTAACGCAATCACTACAGACAAATAACTATTTTTATCACCATGCTAATCGCAGTTTCATATTTTGAATAAAAAGCATTCTATCTGAAAGTTTTTTTTGCCACCAAATGAACTTTGCAATTATATAAATTTAGTTGGTATTTATTCTAATATATCAACTTCATGGAAATTGATTTATTTTGTCACATTCAGGAAACATTCTGTAGATTAGATCCGAATCTTTGTGTTCAATTTTTTGACCTCTCTATGATGCCAAGCCACATAAGGAGCTATTACGGCAGGTGACCAAACTCATGGTCAAACAGAAAGGGTTTAAGCAGCATCCTATATGAAATAAGCAAAGTGGGAGAATTTGGGAATGGGCATGCAGGCCCAGTTTGTTGAACGCATTGCCAGGAATGGTGGACCAGTTACAGGAGGAGATGCTGAAGATGTTAGAATTAGAGGAATAAAGGCTTCGGGCTGCATGGGATTTCAGAGATAGGGAGAAGTGAGGCTATGGTGAGATTTGAAATCATGGACAAGAATTTTAATTTTGGCTCACTATTGCACAACACTTAATGCAGGTCAGAAAGTACATGGGTGATGGGAAAATAGGAGCTGGTGTGAATGAGGCCACTGGCAGCAAATCTTTGGATTACATCAAGTATACATAGGTCAGAATGTGGGAGACGAAAGACATAGAAGAGGATTTCAGTAGTAGATGAACTGTGGTGTGCAATGGAGGTAGAAATAGATGGTTTCGGTGATACATGGAGATCTGGTCAGAAATTCATTCAGGTTAGGTTCAGGCTTAGATAGTTCCCAGGAGAGGGAATGGAGTCAATAGCTGGGGACTGAAGATTGAAACTGCACTCAGATATAGTGAGAGAGAAAGAGACGACCTGAGGGCACGTATGTGGAAGGGGTGACACATCGAAGTAAATACATATTCACATTTCTTATTATATGTTTGCTTTTCACCATCAGCTGTCATTGCAACTCTTTGTCCGGCTGCAACTGCAACATTGGAGCCACAAAGCCCACCCAGTCTTATCCCTACACTTTGTTCTATGCTGCAAGGTGTGAACTGAGCAGCTCCTGCACCATCTTTCCAGGTTGACCAACATTGATGCTACGTCACAGAGATTAGTGGGATTAGTTTGTTATCTTGGGTGATATAGTCAGCAGTGCTTGGGACAGGATTTGGACTGCTGATAGTAGGTTGATGCCTAAAGTTCACAAAGCATGTATTACTTACAGATCTATTTCAGCTTCAGCATAAGGGTGTCTTTGTAATGTTGTTGCACTGTGAAGGACTCACACCTGTCCACTCTGGCTGTGGTCTCAGCCATTTTAATCTCCATCTTGCAGTTGTTATTCACAATGCAATGACAGTCAACAGCAGCTGCTCCTCAAACAGTTAGTCTCAGACTCAGCCTCTACATCTTAATGAACCCCCAAATGAAAACATCCCCTTTCTGGTAACTCTCCCCATCAAACCAATAGGCTTTCCAATCTCACCAACTCCCCATCCAACTGGTCTAAATCTCCCTCTACTCACTTTACCCTTCAGTCCCATGCATATGAAGAAACATGCCAGGTCTGGTAGTTCACTGTCCACCCATGGAAACCAGAGTGCTGTTTACCATTGATGACTCCTTTCTCATCTTTCACTGTAGTCTTGCCTCCCTTTAATATATTAAATTGTCTTTTTTAGCATTATCCCTTCCCTCTGCATCCCAACATTTTTGATTCCATTCCCTACAATTTTGTTCACCAACGGTGGTCCCTGCTAACCACTCCTTCACTTTTAGTTGACTGATGCTTAGAACTGACTGCATCCCACCCACTTAGCCAGACAGCCTGAACAATGAGTGACCAAATTGACTAACATTCGTACAGTTCTCTGACTGTGTTCCTTGATGTCCCAAACTAGTATCACTGGACCCCTGGAGCTGACTGTGGTGGACTCCCAGACAGCAGAGGTACAGACTGCCCCTTCCTGATAGGCTTGACAAACTGACTGACTATGCTCAAGCACCTAGAGTGATACTGGAGGCCCCTCCTTGACTGACCAACCCTTCAGGAGTTCCTGTACAGGAAGTCCAGGTATTTCCTAGACTTGGCTGAGGATTACTGCCCTTGAACTTTGAGACATGGCCATTTGCAGAAGATGCAGTGTTTTTGCTATGAATGATGCTGGCACATGGTGCAGGTGTAAGATTGGCATAGCGCTGTGCTATACAGTGATGTGTCTACCCCTTGACTGATGACTGCTGTCCAAAATGGCAAGTTTCCCGGCTTATGTGTCTGTGTTAAACAGCAAAGCAGGCCTTCAAAGTGTTGCTGAGAAAGCAACATCACTAAAATGCAAGGCAAGACTGTGTTTGCCTGGATGCTTACTTTAACATTAAGTGAGAGAGCACAAAGGGAGAAAGTCCAGCAGCAGTACTGTAATGGTAAGTATCAGTGTATTCCAAAATGCAGCATCATTTTGTAAGTGGTTTGGAGATGTTCTGTGAAGGAACAGAGAGGCTGACACATTATGGATGCCAGTATCTGGATATAGGGTGCATATAGCTTCTGCCCATGGAGTGTGCCTGGGATGTTGGTGTCAGGTGTTTTTAGGTGGAGATTCGGTAGACCAAGTGGTGAACTGTTGCCAGGTATGCACTCTTGGCTTTCATAGTATCTCTACAGTGTGGAAACAGGCCATTCAGGCCAATAAGTCCACACCAAACATCCAAAGAGCATCCTGCCCAGTCCCACCCCCACCCCTGTAACCCTGCATTTCCCATGGCCAATCTATTTAGCCTGCACACATTTTTTGGATTGTGGGAGGAAACCCTCACAGATGTGGGGAGAATGTGCAAACTCCACACAGACAGTCACCCAAGGCTGGGATTGAACCCAGATTCCTGGCATTGTAAGGCAGCAGTGTTAACCACTGAGCCACCATGCTGTCTTGTCATGAATTCCCGGCATGTGGCTTCTATCCAGCAGATGGTGGAATAGGAGCATGTGTAATGATGACGTAAGATGAAGTAATAATGAGGGTAATTACAAGTGGTAATCACCATTTAATAGACTTCTTGTTGCTCCCTAGTGAGAATCTCCTCTCAAACTTAGTTGGAAAATGAAACTTGGCAGTCTCAATGCTGAGAAAGGCCTTACTATCATGCAATTCACCCAAATCTCTTACCGTAGCCAATATTGTTTGGCCTAGGAACACTTTGCTGTTAGACTTTGTAGCAAAATTTCTACTAAGAACAGTAACTTGTATCTTCAAGATTATACTCGTCCCTGGTTTCTCTGTCATTTTTGCTACATAGTGTTGATTATATAATTGATTTTCATCTTTATTCATTTTATACAATAAGGAGGTTGTCTTCTCAGTGGATTCTAAATAAGAAAGTAATATTTTCCATCCTTAAAACTTGAATGGCTTAAATAATGTTATTTTGTGAGATGCATTCCCACCATTGAAATTGCAAATTTCAATTTATTTTTTCTAAAGTGAAAATGAAAATGTCAGAATATTTTACAAACCCAACTGTTTCATACATGCCCTTTAGAGAATGAAGATCTCTGTGCTTCCAAGGTCTGGTTATGCTGTTCCCATCCCACATCATGAAGCTGAGCTTGTAACTGTCCCTGTCATTTACTAACAAGGTATTCAATTCCATAAACTGTTATACATAGCAGTTCAAGAAGAAAAACCAGCACCACTTTAAGACAACTTACAAATGGGTGATAAATGTTAGCCTTGTCAGCTATGTCCATATTCTGGAGAATAGACCATATGTAGGCAAAAGGAATCTATCTTTATCAGTGGGGGAAGAAAGGGGTCATGAAATCTGCCAGTGTCTGCTGTATTTCCATGGAAGACACTAAGCAGTCAAAGTCTATCTGCCTGGTCTGAGAACTAAGATTGACAGTTAACACTTCTTGATTCATCTCCATGCCAATGATAGCCTAACCAATTAGAACACTCTTCTCACACTGTATAAATTGATGTCCCTTTATTGAGTCTGGTTTCTTGTGTCCTATTGAGTACAATATGAAAAGCTTTGACATTATGATGTCTTTACTACCAAGCAATTATTTCTCTTACAATGGGGTTGTGCCTATGTGAAAGATACCTGGTTGGTCCAGGAATATATGCTCAAAAATGGGGCTGATGAGTATTGGGTTGAGGTGGCGTCAATTGGACAAGAAAACCTGACTTTGCCTCTAGATGCTGGATCAGAAAACCAGGCAAGAAAGAATAGGAAGGGAGTGAAAGGAGCACAACGACCAAATGCTGCAAGGAGAAGTCACTGTGGCTCCCTATTCAACCACAATGAGGAAAGTATATACCTTGCATTAACTGTAGATCGTTGCTTGTGTTTATTGCTGTCATTTACCCGAAAACTTAGTAAGCTTATTTTAACATGGTATCATTAAATTAGCATCACAACACTTTTGACAATCTTTTCCCAGACCACAGGGATTCAAAAACAACTGGAAGCCACAAGAACTGAGATTAAACAAAATTTTATCACCAAAGGAATTAATAACAGAAAGCATTTTACACCATTAATTCATAGGAGTAGAGGAAGAGTATTGCATACTGATAAGACAAAAAACTGTCATGAGGTTAGCTAAGGGATCTCAGGAAAAGAAGATGGTATATAATAGTGGTAGTAAAGCACAACTTTGTCAGCTACGCAGAATTCAGAATGTCAATAAGGCAGTGTATACCAACTACAAGATCCAGTAGGTAAAATTTAAACTCAATCTGAGCATTTTGCTTCACTCAATAGGCCTGTAGAAGATGCTTATCTTTCAGATGAGGGGTCCTTAGTTTTGATAAGTATTATTAATATCAAAATAATAATCTTTTCTTGATCTTGAAAAGCTCAAAATGGGTGGAACTCCATATCCAGATAAAATCAAAGTATGTTTTAAAAAATGGATGTTCAAAAGAAACAAAGATCATTAATTTAGATTGGATGCCAACACACCCAGTTCCATTTCAAAATGGGGGACAAAACAGGTAGCGAACAACAGATCTATTCGCCTGGCATCTATTAGTGGAGCCATGCTGGAAGTGAATCTTTGTGATCCATAGGTGAGGGAAGGAGTCATTAATGATTCAAGATGGTTTCCAAAAACTGTTATGATCATAAAGTTGACGTATTTAACATCTGCACACACATCATTGGGATGATGATGCTGTGGGAGGGGAATGTGGGTATATAAGCAGGCTAAAAAGACAAGCTGATCATTCTCAGTATGTTAGCTTCGTGTGTTTAGAGGAATTACATTCTTTAAAAGAAGGAATCATTATAGTTTACAGCTAGGCATGATATTTGCGCCCTCAATGAAGTTATTTTCTAGACAAATACCAGGTGGCTGTATTAGTTTGTCCACAAGATAGAACCTGGGGCAAGCATCCGTTCACTGATCTACACATTCACATCAGAGCCATTAAATTGAACTAGCTTTAACAATTGTTCATTCTGACTGTGTTGATACATTTAAGAAGAACTTGCATTTATAAGAGTGCCTTTCACATTCCCAGAATAATCCCAAGATCTTTGCAGCCAATTCAGGACTTTTGAGATGCAGTCTCTGTTAACCAGCCAATTTGGGATTCTTGCAGCACAGTGGTAATGTCCTAACCTCTGGGCCAGAGGGCTGCTGCAGAGGTGTCATAATGTGTCTGAACAGGTTGATTTTAAAAATATCTACAACAGCCAATTTGTACACAGCAGGGGCCCATGAACAGTAATGAGATACTGACTAGATAATCAGTTTTAATTATATTGGTTGATGGATATTTGCTTCTCTGCACTTATTCCAACAGTGGTAATGGAATCTTTTGCCTCCACGCGAGACGGCAAACGGGGCCTCCGGCTTCCGTTTTACATCTCATCTGAAAGACCGTACCTCCTGTAGTGAAGCATTGGCTTAGCGACTGCGCTGAAGTGTCAGCCTAGATGTTGTGCTCAAATCTCTAGAGCAAGTGGGGAATCTACATATCTGCTGACTCCGAGGCGAGACTGTCACCGCGGAATCAAGCTGACTTCTCAAAATGAAACAGGATTCCAATTTTATTTTCCAAAAGCATGCAACATGGAGTGCACCGCCTTCAGTCTTGAGGTCCCATTATGAATACTGTGAAAAAAAGTTATCATTCCCGAGATTTACTTGCCAGTAACATTCCGTATGAAATTGACCCACCTTGTTTGCAAGAGAATGGGTCGCTTGTAGCGTTCATTTTATGCTTTGAAAAAATGCACCTACTTCATAGTTTTCAGTACATTGCCTAAAATTGGATTAATCAAGAAGGTGATAGACATGCAATTTGATGCAAAGTTCCGAGCAAAACTGCACATTGAATAGATGATGAAAGAAATAGTTGTGTCCTCTCAAGCAGAACCAATACTGTACTGTCAAAGTTTCAGGAATGTGAATAATGGCCATCCTGGCGCTAATGGATATATCAATCTCGTATCAAAGCCCCATTCCCTATCACGCATTCATAATTCTAGCATGTCTTCAATGGTTCTTTGGCGAAACATTCCTACAGTAATTATAATGTTACTTAATTTAAGCGATGATTGCTGTTTCTTTAAGCTTAGCTCTGGTATCATTTTCCTTCCTGTATACACGTAAGACGTTTTATCACATTTAACACGTCGACATTCTTGATAAAATCACTCCAATCTTGGACTTTGTTAACAGTGAAGTTGTTCGTGTGTTATCCAATAAATCATTGAATGTCTATCTCTGGTGAATAAAACATTTCCTTTTTCCCCCTCACAGACACACTGCGTTGACAACAAACCACAGTACACATGACCGGGAGTCTCTATTTAACCGAGGTGCTTTTAAAACAGACTCGTGTTTTAACCTCTTCCCCTCGACCCCGCCCCCAAACTCCCTCCTTTCATCTCTGCTCTGTTGGGTCGAGTGTTAAACGGATCGAGTGTGAATAGAAAGCTTCGATCTCCGAATGTGCAGCTCCTGAGTGTCGCTTGGATTTGGCAACCGAGCTGGAACAGTTCCCGTGTGCAGCGAAACGGGTGGGGGGGAGAGGCTGGACCTGGCGTGTGCTTGCTGTGCGGGCAGCTTCGATCAGTGTGAGGGCGATTCAGCACCACGGCCAACTCCTCCTCCGCATCCGGCAATGGCGTAGCCAGCTCGGCGAACAGGTAAAAAAAAAATCCTCGATGTCATTGCTCAAGCTGTGCGGAGTCTTTGACACTTTCTAACTCATTTTGACACTTAATGGGGAATAAGGTTGTAGCGCCCCACTTGAATGTTGCTGTTTACAATTGCTGTGTTTTTTTTTGGATTTCAGACGCAGGAAGAATAAGACCTGGATTCTGAAAAGTGCACCAAGTCTGACCATATGACTGTTCTGCTTGCCCTCTCGGTGTTCTGGTTCCCCTTTCTGTGTTACATTGCTGCAGAATATCAACGCGCTCTTGTGCGGTTGTTTTAACACACTGACCATGCAACAATTTATAAATATTTCTCATTGACACAGCTATTAAACTAAATTTTAATGCAAATGTTACTGCCCAGTCAAGGATTACTGTGCCTGCTGCCTTTTCTTTGATAAACTGATTGGCTTTACACTACAATTATGGCTAAAAAAAAAACCCAGAATGTTTCATATAATCATATCCGATTCCCACCAACTTTCAATGGAATACTATCCCGGCGGGATGTGATTTCCAGTCCTTGGGAATAACAGGGATAGGCAGCTACTGTCTTGTTTTAAATGTGCGAGCTGTGATTTCAAGTTTCAGGTAGCGCATCCTTCACAAATGCTCTCCAGCTTGGAGGCTTCATTGCATTAAGTTGACACACCACCTTCTCCCAGTTTGCTGCACATACGCGCCACTGTCGAGTGGTTTACCTAGAATTAACACTATAACATTTATATCTGGATTGCCTGCAGATCTAGATCCCGGGGAGCAGGCTCTGTTAAGATGGGCCCAACGTGGAGTTTCGAGTGTGTACCGCATCTCCCTATTTCTCTGAGAACCGTGCCCAGGGATTAAACAAACAAAACAAAAACAAATCAGTTCAGAAAGAACACGATGTTATTACTGGTCAGATAATAATCTCATGCAGTAAAGCAAATCTCATGGTTCTTGTAAAATATTAACCTTGAGGGAATGTGACATCACCAATGTGTCAATGTCTTGCCAAATCTGAAAGAATCTGGGTTGATTACCAAGTTGAAATCTGTTCAGAGGATCGAGTTCAAGACTTTAGATTCACCCTTTGTTATTTGGTTCAGCGCATTGTATGTAGCCGCACAACGCGTGCATAAAGACTCGAGGCTGCATTTTGATGGGCGGCTCTCAAAGCAATCATTCCAAGCTCGGTCAGGCTGCACTCTCTGGAAATTGTTCACTTGTCCCGGTTCCTTTTGCCCAACTACTTGCGGCACCGAACTATCGACTGGTCGGAATGCTGATCGCTGCGCCTGAATTTATATCTTTCTTTTTCTGAAGGACAGAAAAGCGTGACGGAAAAAGCTAAAGTCCTGCAATTAGGTAAACATTTACAACCAATGAACCATAGTTCCAGTTTTAAACACATCAACAGTAGTAAGCTCCAATAAACAACAATGGGATAAATGACCTCTTAACCTGGTTTAGGGATACATATTGGTTGGGACACTTGGATAAACTTCCCTATCCCTCCTCTAATAGTGACATGACCTTTTTTTATACATCACCTGATGGGGCAGTTTGGATAAGACATTAAATCAATGCTCTGATAGTATCTTGGATATTGCAGCGCTCCAATAGCAGGCAGGTGACAGTCTGCAGGTTATGTTCAAGACAATCCCACAATCTTAAGACTTAGATGGGAAAGAGCTATCAGTGAACTGTTCACTTCGAAGAATCCACCCATCTCCTACAGCTCCAAGAAATACTAATGCCACCACAGATATTAGAATATGAGACAAAGCATTGGAGGTCTTAGAAAATAAAAAAAGGCAGATAAATCTTCAGGACCTGATCACACGTATCCCAAGACATTGTGAGAAGTTAGGGAGGAAATTGTGGAGCCCCTACCAGAAATATTTGTATCATCTATAAACATAGGTGAAGTGCCTGCAGACTGGAGGGTGGCTAATGTTGTGCGGTTGTTCGAGAAAGGCTGTAAGGAGGAGCCTGGCAACTATATACCGGAGAATCTGACATCAGTGATGGGCATGTTGTTGGAGTTGATGCTGAAAGATAGGATTTAGATGCATTTGGAGAGGCAAGGAATGATTTGGGATAGTCATCGTTTTATACAGGGGAAATTATGTCTCACAAACGTGAGTGAGTTTTTTAAGGAAGTAACCAAAAAAATTGATGAGGGCAGAACAGCAGACGTAGTTTACTTGGACTTTAGTAAAGCCTTTGACAGGGTTCCACATGGTGGACTAATTAGTAGTTAGATCACATGGGATTCAGGGTGAGCTTGCCAATTGGATACAAAATTGACTTTATAGCAGGAAACAGAGGTGTGGTGATGGTGGAGGGTTGTTTTTCGGACTGGAGTCCTATGACCAGCGAAGTTCCACAGGGATCGGTGCTGGGTCCACTTTTGTTTGTCATTTATACAAATGATTTGGATGAGAATATAGGAGGCATGGTTAGTAAGTTTACAGATGCTAACAAAATTTGTGGTATAGTAGATAGTGAAGAAGGTTATCTAAAATTACAAAGAGATCTTGATTAATTAGGTCAATGGGCTGAGGAGGGGCAGATGGAGTTTAATTTGGATAAATGTGACATATTGCATTTTGGTAAAACAAACAAGGACAGGACTTGTATAATTAATGTATACCCAGGGCCGTGCGCAGTGTTGTAGAACAGAGAAACTGAGTTGTTTAGGTACATAATTCTTTGAAATTCATGTCACAGGTAGACAGGGTGGTTAAAAAGGCATTTGGCACACTTTCCTTCGTTGCTCAGACATTTGAGTATAGGAGTTGAGACATAATGTTGAGGTTGCACAGGATGTTGGTGAGGCCTCTTCTAGAGTACTGCATACAGTTCTGGTCACCCTGCTATAGGAAGGATATTATTAAACTGGAGAGGGTTCAGAAAAGATTTACTAGGATGTTGCCAGGATTGGAGGGTTTGAGATATAAAAATAGACTGGAAAGACTGGGACTTTTTCCACTGGAATGTTCATCTCTTTATCCATTTTGAACCAAGGCTGTGATGAAGTTAGAACTATAAGGAACACAACCTTAATGTCAGCAAGCAGGTTATTTTTGCCTAAGTGGTGACACTGTTGAAAACCTCTTCCATGACTTTGCTTATGATCAATAGGAGGTTGATGGGGTATTAAATATCCAAGATTGTCCTTTGTCATCAACACTGGAGTGTAGCATCACAGGTCACTTGTATCTTGAGCAAGTTCTGGCTCTTTGGAAAGCCTTTGTTGCCTTTAACAGTCAGCATCTAGGATGGTTGAGCTCTTATTTCAAGAGTTGCACGTGGACTGTTGATTTGTGAATTCGTGTTTGGGTTAGATTACAGGACTCTTTTGTAAGACAACAGCAAAACTAAACCACTATTTTGAAAGAATACACAAGGAAAGTCGGTTATCAGAGTTGCATGCCCGAAGGAAAGTGTGCCGATCAGGAGCAATCTGTAATAATTGCACATTTGTTAAATTTATGCATGACATTCAGGTTCAGTCTGTGAAGGTGATGATCTACAACACAGCACAGAACACTCATCTAACAAAAGAACTACAATTACATAATACTCTTATTCAGGATGTGTATTCCATTAGTAGAGAAGTGTGTTTTAAATTAAATATTCCATATTCCCACTGTAAAAGATAATGTCTACTATTAATTTATGTGTTTTAAAATTAATTCAGTCACTTTGCACTTGGTCCAATACCATGTTTCTAATAATTAATATCACACATCTCCTGTTAATTCTTTTATTAAAAATGGATATAGCGAATCTTGGGTTTAGCAGGAGTCAGCTTTCATAATTGTGCAAGGTTGGAATCATTTTGAAATGTGAGAGATGTAATAAATAGGGAGAGAGTGGGCATTAGGAAACACAGGTGTCTTGAGATGAATTAAGTATAATAACCTGTAACAGATGCAGAGCCACATGCAATTTTAAAGTGTGTGATTTTAAAATATTTATTATTCAATCTATCAAAACAAAGAGGGAAGCTATAACTGTAGGCAAATGCTGTGTTTGTACATATGCCACAAACATAACTGTGTGAAACATTTATATATAGCTTACCAGGCATCCTTTGAAAGTTCAGTGTGTGCCTCAGACTGTCAGCCTGGGGCCTTTATGACAAATCGGAATAAAGCAATGTTGCCACTGGATTAAATACACTGACAGATAGTGACACTTGGGTAATGGACTTCTTGACGTGGTTTATAAACCACTGACCTTGCACATTTTAAATGTATTAAATTTGAAAAAGAATGTAACATTTTCTGGAGGTTAATTACAATGTAAAGTCTGTCTGGGCAAGTTGCAGATTTGATGTCAAGGAAACAAATGTTCCACATAAAGCAGCAAGTGCAGATTCTGATCAGTCCAGACGAAAAGATGACTTTCACTAAAGCAGCCTTACTGTTTAGAAACTGATAGCTGGTCAACCATAACTGGAGGCCACAGTGACGAAAATGATTTTTGATTGGTACAAACTCTGTCAGACTGCAAAGTGTCTGGTTTAATTCTGAGTGACGGAGAGCTCAATCACATCATATGGTTCTTGAAGAATTCATGAACACAATTTTGGCCTTTAGCTGGAGATTTGAATAGATAATCACTGGATCTCAGTAAAGAAGCATTAAAATCACATGAGTTTCTAATCATCCTGGTGAAGCTAAGCAGAAATAAGTGACTGGTTCTGTAAGTTAATATTAGCTGTCACTACCTCAGAAGATATATACAATCAACAGACAACAGAAAGAAGCAGCAAATTGATCAATAGATAAATTTACAAGGCTTCCAGTGTAGTTATATTATACTGAATACGTTAAACACAAAGTTAAGTAAGGAGGTGAAAAAGAAATCAAAATTTATTAAGGACTATGAAATATAGTATCTGGTCTATGTTCTGTGCTCAGCAATTTAAAAAAAAGGCACCAGTCTTTATTACACTTGTGGTTACCTACAGGCTTTCAATGGGTTTTTGCAGTGGAACTTGAGGCTGGTGTAAAGCCAGTTACGCAAAACATCCTGTATTGTGCAAAGGCAAAGTCACCATAATCACATAGGGCTCCTCTCTCATTAGGGAGAGATGACTTATGTTGGTTTAACCTGAGGGTCACTGCGCCTGAGGCCAGGGGTGAGGTTGAGAAGGTGTGAACTTTATGGAGATCTCAGCCAGTGTGGGAATTGAGCCCACACTGTTGGTATCATTCTGCATCGCAAACCAACCAGCTGTGCTAACTGACCCCAAAATTGTGTCAGGAATCACGAGCCTGCATGGAAATGGCAAGCAACAGAGTGCCTCTTCAATCAGATTGTAAAACATTATTTCTGAGACACAGAAGGGGGAGTTTTACTTTTAATGCTGAAGTGTGAGTGAGGTTGATATCAAGGAATTTTGAAAGTAATGGAGGCGGATCAGAGTATTGAAAATAATAACATTACGGGGCCTGCTTCAGAATGTTATTTAACTGGTAATGAGTTTAGCTGTGTGCAAGAAATTCCCTTGGAAAGAGGGGTTGCCAATTTAGATATTTGATGTAACTAACAGCAAATTTAGCTGTTTATTGACTTTACTGAAGAATTTGTACCTCGGTAACTTGTACCTAAGATGGTGCTGTAAGTTGTGTCTTGTAAACTTGTCACGGTACTCATTTGAGTACACGTGGCAACAAAGCTAGTTCAATTCAATTCTTTGACTGAGGATGTACTGATTTTTCTGGGTTTTTTTGGAACTTCACCATGTAAACAAAGTGAGAATTTAATGGGAATTGAAAAAGTCAAAGTGATATTGGGGGCAGGCACAGGCAGAATCCTTAAGTACTGCAGATTTATGCCTGGTTCCTTGCCAAAGTGAAAACTCTTTACTCACAACAATTGTTCTGAGTACAGTTTCGCTGGCTGAGAGATCATTTCCATTACTCTGATGGTCATTTTCACGACTGGAGGTCTGTGCTCCTGATCTCCATTTCCCATTTGTTATAGTGTGAAGGTGCCAGCATTGGACTGGGGTGGACAAAGTTAGAAGTCACATGACACTAGGTTGTAGCCCAACAGGTTTATTTGAAACAACAAGCTCTCAGAGCGCTACTCCTTCATCAGGTGCAGCACTCTGAAAGCTTGTGATTTCAAATAAACCTGTTGGACTGTAACCTGGTGTCGTGTGACTTCTGATATTTGTCATAGGTCAGTGTGTCAGCATCCCTTCTGCTGCTTTGTCTTGGAACTAGTCTGATGGGGACCAAGGTAAGAAGAGGCAGCAACACCTCAGCAGCAACACAGGGACCAGGAGGAGACTTCTCCTTAGACCTGCTGCATCAGAACCTTGAGGCCTGCCTTTGGGAAAAAGCAGAAACCAGGTGAAAACAGCATAAGGAGCAGGCTGCCACACCAACACCCCGCCACCTCCCTCACCCCACTTCCCGCAACTACCTTCTGTGCCTAGTGTGACACAGCCTGTGGAAGCTGCATTGGTCTGTACAGCCACCTACAGACTCACCCTGAGAGTGGAAGAATCATCCTTGTCTGCGAGGGACTGCCAATGATGACAATGACAATCCTAAGTTTAACTTTGGTACAAAGTTGTACCTTATTGTGAAGATTGTGAATGCACCATTAATCACCCTTGTTCCATCCCACTAAATCCAGTCCTCAGTCATACTGCAATAAAAACAGTGTTAGAGAAACTCAGTAAGGCTGGCAGCATCTGCGGAGAGAGAAACAAAGTTAACATTTCAAGTCTGGTACAACTCATTGTCGGAACTTCAAACTTCTTAGTCAACAAAACCAAACAGATATTGACTTAGCTTTTTGTTATTAGGTTATTTCTGTCACCAGTTTCTGTCTTCATATTTTCATAGTCACATCCAGTGAGGCATTGTTTATTTATGAACCAACTATCATGTGAATTACAAATGTGCTAAAATCAAGGGAAAGGTTACAAAACAAAGCTGGCAAAGTCCAGCATGAGATTTGTCATTGTGTCTGAGATTCAAAGCTGCAAAAAAAACCCCAACACATTTAAAGAAGCAAATACAATAAGTGTAGAGCTCAGATTAGCTTCCTGCCTGACGTGTAAACCTATAACAATGTTTAATTATTTTTTCCTTTTCTAATATGGACTCTACACAAGTTATTTATTTCAGGTTAGACTGCAGCAGGTTGGTAGCAGAAAGCCTTGGAGAGTCACAAGTGAATTCAGGTAGATTGCTGGAGGTTCACCAGGCAATGGCATGAAGAGAACCAGAGAGGATCACAAGCTTCTGAACTAGTACTACTCTAGCTGTTATGACTGGGACTTCAGGACCATTGTGCGAGTGAAGAATCCCAGTTATCAGTGACGGGTCTTCCCATCCAGGTTCTGCCTGGCCAACCAGCCACTGCCTTGGAATACTGGGGATCTGTCTCAAGCATTGGAATACAGAGTTTTTAACACATTCAAGGGCACAGACTTGAGAATATCTACCAAACTCTGGATAAGTCATACATCAGCAGATCTCACGCCCTTCCCAACATTATCAGATTTTTCTGTTCTGCCAAGCCACTCACTTCTTCCTGTGTCAAGCACAGCAAAAAAGGTATTGGCTTCATTCCTTCATCATTACTGTCCTTTAATCTCCTTTCTTCCTCTGTTGTCACCTCCAACCAGCAGTGAAAGGAACTCAGTGAGCTTTCTCATTACTAAATTTTAGACTTACTTGCTGTTTTCTCCCGTGAAGACTGTATCTGTTTCCTTTCCTGTATTTTTGATTATGGACTGAAGTGGGTAAAAGACTGTTTGAAAAAAAAGCAAGAGATCACTGTACTTTTTAAAAACAAGCTGCCAGCAATTATTGTAATTTACACTTTTTATTCGTTCGACCAATTACAGACGAACTGGCACCAGGGAGTGTGTACAGAATGAGATAGAGCCAGTAACAAGTAGCTGACTAGTCTGCAGATTGGTGATCATCTATCAAAGGCAAAGGCCCTCTGCCTGATAGCAACTACGTGATTGGCTGCAAGGTAATTCGGCAACTTGTGGATATGAATGAGATGGTCAAAGCCATTAGACCTCCAGACAGGAATGTGTTTACTTACCTCTGTGGTTAAAAAAGGCTAAAGCCTGAAGAAAACAACTTATTTTCATTCACTACTTGTTGTAAGCTGTAGCTTTTAACCCTATGTCAGAGACCTTATAATTTATGAACCAGTTGCTCGTGCTTCCTGCAAGGAATTCAAAAACACTTGAAGAGAGAGAGAGAGAAATTGAGGAGTAGCAGGTCTTGACAAGTCAAAAAGATCAGTTTGGCAAACTCTGAGGACAGGGATCATTGAACTGCCCTCTCCCACCTTATCATATTCCATGCAACTCTACGCTTGCTATCTTGATTCATTTCCAAACTGTACTACTGACCACCTACATTCCAAATGGATCTCAGATTTCTGACATTGTAAGTGGTTCCCTACCCCCAGGTACTTTTCAAAATCACCATCATTACAACCTCCTTAAAAACTCATCCCCAACTCTACTATTCTTGCAACACTCAAACCAACTTCCTTTCTTTTAACGTGTTGTCATCTTCTCAAACCCATTTCTGTCATTTTTAACTCCGTATTTGAATCACTCCAATCATGAGTCTGCCTCCATCAAAATACCAAAAATTCTCTGTCAAAGTTAGAAATTATAACTTCTGTGTCTGGGTGCGCTAACTCTCTTCAACATCCTTGAACCCTTTACAGCTTTCAATGTACTTGAACATATCATTCTCCTCCAATGCCTCTTCGCCACTCTCTAACTCAATGAGATAGCCCTTGGCAGGCTCCATGTTTAACTATCCATTTGTAGCATCACTAACAATGGTTTCTCTTCCCCCTCCAAATATTATTCCCTCTGGAATTCCCCAAGATCCTACCTTTTCCATATTTCTATGTCCTTGGAGTGGATGGAAATTCTCAGTTCTTGGAAAATTGATCACATGTCAAAATGGTAACTTGAAGAAAGACCAAGCACTGCTCATCCCTTTACCAGTGTTGTTATGGATACTAAATCCTGGCTAAATTAGATTGTTCTATGATTTCCATATATGGATATTAATCAACAACTGTGATCAACATGCCTTGAATATTCCAATCATTGCTTTCTGCATCTTAATCATGAAAGGTAATGGTCAGAGCACCAGTCATTATATTACTTGGATAGTCCATTGTCTCAGATAGTGAGTAGAGTGCACAATGTTACCTAATAACATAGATTCTGTTGTAGAAACAATAGCAAAGTCAACAGTGTTCATGTTATTAAATTGGACAGCAAAAACTTCTGCAGTTAAATGTGGAAATCAGAACAGTCTGAGTTGCCTTGTTCCTTCAACATCCTTTAATAACAAAAGCACAAATCCTCTAGGTCAACAGTGTGAATATTGAGAACTTTTCTGTTATTGTGAATCAGGGAAGAACTGACCCATGTACATGCACAATCGCTACTCAAGAAGTTTAAACTTACAAAAGGTAGAATTATGTTGCCCACACACGTCCAAGAATTTCTCTGATGTTGAACTTAGTGCAGTGACTTGGGCTGGGTACAATATTCTTACCCAAATATTTACCCGTCCTTCACCAGCTGTTAACCTTAGGCACATGAAAGCGACTACCAGTACAGCTGACTAGGAAGAATCCAAAAAACAGTTTACACACCCCTGACAAATATCAATAGCCCCAACTCCCTCCTAATAATGTTCACCTACTCTCACATCATCACAAACTCATAACAGAAATTAAGTATCTTAACCATCAAAATAGTTTTAAAAATAACCTTAGAAATGGCAAAAAAAACTGACCTGAACACTGTAAGCATGGTCATTTTACGAGGAGTAACCTGAGCTGGAGATATCTGAAGTTTCCCTGCTGCATCCCTTCAGCAATGATTTGCTCCTCAGTCTGGCTTAGGAAGGCCCAACTTGAAGGACAATGTTGATAAAGAAGCAGCATAGTGTGCAATGATCACCGTGGCATCAATTGAATGGAAGATCTCAGCCAATATCTTTCCAAGAGAATCAGCATTGAAATGTATAAATTGACATTGATTTGGTATTTATGTGATAGGTACGTAGTAAACATGCCAGCAGAAGGTAAGGCTTGTCTGCTCCAATATGAGTGAATTTTTAATAGTGAGTTAAATCTTAATTACTTCCAAACAGACTCTCTGGCACTGCAAAATGGAGTTTAATTCCTTCATGTCTAATTATTTTTGGAAATTTTAAAAATAATTTCAATTTTATATAATGTTTAAAATATTTCTTTTATCTCTTTCTCCTAATCCATCTTCCTTTCTCGTCTTCTTTCATGTTCTGTACGTGATTTAATATTGAATGAAATGTTCTGACTTACTTCCGGGTCTGGTTTTGATGCTCCCTGGATCAGCAAGGATGTTTCGATTCATAAAGGTGATGGACCTTAGTTTGCTCTGTTCACGCAGCTTTGTATAACCCCTGTAGAGGGAGACATAACTGTTTTGGATTCTTAATAAGTTCCAGTTCAAAAACCCATTGCCTATGAACAAACATAAGTATAATGGACAGCCGATGTAGTTTGTTTGCAGATGACTGCAAAATCTGGGCCGTATGGATCTGTGTCTGTGTGTCTTACTGTTGTCTTGATTAATCTCCAGTGAATCTCTCATTGTATAGCTCATGATCAGCCAGAGGTGTCAATCCAGTGAATTGTACAATGTTGCTTTAAGGTTAACATAAAAAAAACAAGGAGCTTAGTTCTTATTGGTACACACCATGTATGTTGCTTTAGATCTTAATTGTTGTTTGGTCAGGGGGCATAACAGATTAGGAATGTTTGTCATATTTAATTAGGGTATTTATATGGTAGGTACATAGTAAACATGCCAGCAAAGTTAAGGCATGTTTATTCTGTACACCATTTTGTATGTAATAGTACTTTAAATGCCAATCTAACCTTCCTGAAGATAAATTGTGTTTCACCATCTGCATTGAATTCAATATGTATCTTTTTCTAAAATGGATCTTTGCTAACATGAGTGTTGTGAACAGCCTTATTTTGGTAATGTAGCTAAAAACTAGCAGAATTATAGGCTGCAATACTCTAAATTTGAAAGAAGTGTGTAGCATTTTGCTGAATTTGGTCTTGGGGGATATAAGAAATTTTAGCAAGGCAATGCTTTGCCCATCCAGAATTGGCCACAATGTGTGGGACTGGAGTCTCATGTTGGCCATGCCAAGTATTGTAGCAGGTTTCTGTGTCTGAAGGATAAGAGTGAACATGGTCACAGCAAACTTGCGATTTTTCTTTCCTAATGGGCTGATGTCTCATCACAAGTGGCTTCTCAGAAGGCTGTGTTGTGATTATTTTAATATAAAACACCACCTTCTTAAGGTTTGCAGCAGATTTTAGAATAGAATAGAATTTGTAATAAGAACTATTTTTATGTTTAAATAGAGAATTGATCTGTGGTGTGAGAAGTACATATACACTTTGATTTTCTAATTCTAGACCTTCTTTATCTCTTTTGTAAATTAGTTGCCTGGTGTGGAATAGCTCAGTATGTCTGGCTTATTGCTCAATGTATGCAAACTTGCACACATGCTCATGGCTAAAATCCAGAATATATAACTAACCAGACTGATGTGATTCAAATGTAATACCTTGCTGTGCACATAGACAATTTCTTATCTGTGCCAAGTTAATTATCAACTAGTTTGACAAATTGTCACTTCAATGTCATGCACTGAGGCTAATTGGTAAGGGCAGGGCTGGATATAATCCACAGTTCCCTCTCTTAATTGTTTACCAATGACACCTAGCAGCAAGTGCAGACATCAGAAGTGGTCAGGATCAGTCTTTGTTGTGTCTTCTCTCTTTGCAAACAGTCAGATTCAATTTTAGTGTAGCATGCATTGATACCCTGAGCACCTCATTCAGAAGGTAAAACTCATCCACTACTCAATACGCTGTCATTGCTGCACTGGTGTGTCTAGTTTGGGTGCTGGCAGCCTGGAGTTGGTTTTGAATTCACAATCTCCTGTGACAAGATCTTTCATGTTTGGTTTAGTGAGTGTTGTGGCAACTTCAAAATTGATCTTGTGTAAAATTGCAGAGGTCCTGTAATCTTCCAATCCTTGTTGAATACAGCATTGGTGCCTGAGAATTAGAGAATTGTAATGTCACACTTTTTATTCAAAAAAGGATAAAGCCAGCAATTATAGACCAGTCAGTTTAACCTTGGTGTTGGGAAAATATTAGAAATGATAAGTTAGGACAAAACTAATTGTCACTTGATAAATATCGATTAATTAAAGACAACCAACATGAATTTGTTATGGGCAAATGATGTTTAACTAACTTGTTTGTTTTTCTGATGAGGGAACAGAAAGCATTGATTAGGATAATGCATTGATGTAGTGTATGTTTACTTTTAAAAGACATTTGATAAATGCTAAATAATAGGTTCGTCAGCTAAAGGAATAATAGAGTAGCGTGGATACAGTATTGACTGTGACAAGACATAAAGATTAGTTATTTTTCAGAGGGGAGAAAGGTATATAATAGGGTTCTCCAGGGGTCAGTGTTAAGACTCCTGCTTTATTAAATGTAAAATGGAGGATAATGATAAATTTCAAGTGTATGTGAGCAGGCTGATAGAATGAGTGGACAAGTGGCAGATGAAATTTAATTCCAAGAAGTGTGAAATTATTAGGTTTGCCAGCAAGAAGCTGGAAAGACAATACAAATTAAAGGCTATAATCTAATGGAGCAAAGAAACTGGGTGTATTTGTGTACATATCATTGGAGGGAGCATGACAGGTTATGAAAGTAGTTAACAAAGCATATGGACTCTGAACTTTACAAGCATTGAGTGAAAAGGCAATGAGGTTATGACACACATACATAATACCTTGATTCCAACTCAGCTGGAGTAATGTGCCCAAACTTTAGGAAGGATGTGAAGGCATTAGAGGGAGTGCAGGAAAATATAACATGAGAATAATTGCAGTGATGATGAACTTTAGTTCCATGGTTTGATTGGTGAAACTGGGACTGCTCTCTTACCCTTAGGGCTGGATGAGGATGAAGATTTGTTTGAGGTGTTCAAAACAATGAGGGGTTTAGACAGAAAAGATCGACAAAACTGGAAACAGCTTTCTGTAAGAATCCAGAACCAGAGGACACCAGTTTTACGTGATTGGCCAAAGTAATAATGGTGACCTGAAGAAAACATTTTTATTTAGTAAGTGATTAGGATCTGAAATGTATCGTTTGAGACCATGGGGAGGCAGATTCAATTGAGGCTTTCAGAAGAGAATTGAATAATTATATGAACAGAAAATATTTCCTGGGCAACAGACTAGTTGAGTTTCTCTTGCAGAGGGGTAACACACCCAGATTCAATGGTTAGTTTCAGTGCCATTGTATGATTCTATAAGACTGCAGCTCCAAAGTAAATTTAACTTCAAAGTAAACTCAACAAGATTTCAAATAATATGGAAGACTTTTTATTAACCAAGATTGCTTGTTTGCTGACCTTGCTGAATCAGGCATGAGGTGGAAGTTATGTTATAATCATTTAAAACATTGGTGAGATTCCATCTAAAATACTGTGTTCAGCTCTGGACAACTTGCATACATAAACGTTGCAGTTCCTCAAGTATATAAAAGCAAGAGGTGATCTAGTTGAAGGATCCAGGCTGGCTAAACAATTTGACAACTTAACTTTCAAAACTAGTTCCTCTCTTGGGAGTGTCCCAGGGGCCACAATTTTAAAATTAAAGCTCATTTGTTGTTATCAGACAGCAAAAATGGCTATGGAAATCTGAATGTTCCTCTACCACAAAGCTGTTACTGCTATGTTAATTGAAAGTTTCAGGTTTGAGATTGCTAGTTTTTTTTAGCCAACAGAATTAAGAAATAAAGTAAACAATATGGATAAATTGGATTATAATACAGATCAGCCATTAGTTAATGTTAATTTCATATTTAAAAAGAAAGGTACAACATTCCAGGGAAAGATAAACAAACTGGAGGAAAGACATTGGAATTTTTGCCAGAACATTGAATAGATTTGGGGCAGCATGGTGGCTCAGTGGTTAGCACTGCTGCCTCACAGCACCAGGGACCCAGGTTCAATTCCAGCCTCAGGCAACTGTCTGTGTGGAGTTTGCACATTCTCCCTGTGTCTGCGTGGGTTTCCTCCGGGTGCTCCAGTTTCCTCCCACAGTCCAAAGATGTGCAGGTTAGGTGGATTGGCCACGCTAAACTGCTTGTAGGGATGTGTAGGTTAGATGGGTTATAGGGGAATGGGTCTGGGTGGGATGCTCTGAGGGTCGGTGTGGACTTGTTGGGCTGAAGGGCCTGTTTCCACACTGTAGGGATTCTATGATTCTATAAGCAGCATAGAATCCCTACAGTGTGAAAACAGGCCATTTGACCTAACAAGTCCACACTGCCCCTCCGAAGATCATCCCACCCAGACCCATTCCCCTAATTTCCCATGTCCAACCTACCTAATCTAAACATCTATGGGCAATTTAGCATGGCCAATCCACCTACCCTGCACATCTTTGGACTGTGGGAGGAAACCCACACAGACGGTCACCTAAGGCTGGAATCAAACCCAGGTCCCTAGTGCTGTGAGGCAGCAGTGCTAACCACTGAGCCACCATGCTATCCTTGGAGAATAGTAGCATAGATTCCAAAAAAGAAGGTTGCACTCCAGCCTCACTGCATTCTTTGAAGAAGGAATAGAAATGGACACAATTAAATGTAGCAAATGTAATGGACCTGGGTTTTCAAAAAGCCTTCAGTAAGGTACCATGTAGTCAACTCTAATAAAGGTAAGAGCATGTGAAATCAGAGGGCAAGTGCCAAGTTAGCTACAAAACCAAACACAACGAGTAGGTGTTGAAGATAGTTAAAACAGATGGATGGATGTACAAACGATATCAAGGCTGGGACAACTATTGTTCACCAGTTATGTAAACACTTCAGATGCTGGAATTTAAAATTTGGATTTAAAAGCAATTTGGAAGGTGGGGAATAGTTAATAATGAGAAAGAAAAGAAAACCTGTTGAATAGTTGGTGTCTAAATGACAAGGGAATTTCAACTGAACTAATTGTGATATGGAGATAGCAAGAACTGCAGGTGTTGGAGTCAAAATCTGAAGGATGAAAGGTGTAAGCCCGAAACGTCGACTCTGATGCTCCCTGACTTGCTGTGTTCCTCCAGTTCCACACAGTATTGACACTAAATGTGACATGGTGCAACTTGCTGTGAAAAAATAATATATTCCTTGGAAATAAGAGGAGGTTTAAATAGGATAAGTTCAAGTGAACAACTCTATTAGAAATGCAAAGCATTGGTGGTCATTTCTAAAGACATGTATTTGAAAAGCAGTGAAGTTGTGTTAAACCTGTACAGAAGTTTGGTTAGACCAAACTTGTGCACATTTCTGGTCTCCTTCTGACAAAACACACTGGAGAAGATGAAAAAGAAATTAATGAATAATTTGAGGGGTTGCAACTATCAAGAAAGACTGAACAGGGGGTGGCTATTTTCTCCAGGAACCTGTGGATGGGCTGGAAAAGGTTTAAAAATGAAGAAGGGATTTGATAGGATACCAGGAAAAGATGTGTGCGCTGGCAGATGAAGCCAAAACAATGATACATGAATATAAGCGCAATGTAACTAAACCTCATTAAAACAAACAGGGGGAAAATGTTTAAAGCCTGTTTCGAATGTTCTTCAGGATCATAAAATAGGTGTATTTAAGAGGGAACCCAATGTTATCGAGGAGAGAGATACAGGTTCTGCTGATGGGCTTAAATCAAGTGTAGAGAAAGAGGGTCGAGTGGAACATAAACGCCAGCAGCGATCTGTTGGGCCGATCGGCCTGTTTCAATGCTGTGTACGTTCGAATTGAATGACAGAGCAGTTTTCAGGGACTGAACGTCTTTTCCTGATCTGGGATAAGATCACTTTGCTGTGGAGCAGTTAGATTTGAGGGACAGAGAGGCTGAGAAGGAAGCAGCAGCCGTGCGGACAATCTTCCTGTTAGAGTAACGCCGTGCCTGACGCGGGACTGCCGGGTGCCGAGATTGGATAAAGGAGTTATAGCATCCTCCAGGCAGACTCCGTGTCGGTGCTAGTGGACACACAGCGAGGGTGCGAGGCTGGGGAACGTGGCGCCAGGCGCTGGGCTGTCCAAACGGGAGCGCAAAGTGAGCAAGCCTTGGTTGGCGCCCAGTGGGAAACGGGGCTTGGGGAGACGCAGTGGGCGCCCACTGATTTGTATTCCCAGTTTCTGAAAGGGGATTTGTTACTGTGGGTGGGTCAGAGCTGTCCTGGATATTTCTCCTGAGTGAGAGCTTAGTGGGGGCAGCAAGTGAGGGGAGGGGTGCTTGTGTGCTGTTGACTGTTTCACCAGTGAACTTAAGGCTGGTTTAATTCCCCATTCATTTATTTCTCTTATCTCCTCGTTGCACATCAACAGGGCGCCGGCAGGGAGAAGGCGAGTATCCAGAGAGAGTGGAGAGGCAGCTTCGTCTTTTGCAAAGAAATTTAAGCTTGACGAACCGAGAGAAGCGCTCAAACATAAGAGAGAGAGAGGGAGGACCTAGCTGCTTTCTGCTGGGATTGCTGGAACAGGGGGAGAAGGAAAGGCTGCTAAACCTTCTGCAAGATGCTGGTCACTGAGCTGCTTCAGGATGCTGTAGGAGCCTCCAGTTACTGTCTCGTCCCTTGCCCCAGGCACCCGGGGAGTCTCTGGTCCCGCTAGCATTCCCCGTTGCCCTCCCCAGGCCGGAGCCGCTCGTCCTGCTCCGGGAACCATGAGGCTACCGCGCCGCCACCTGCTCGCCCTCCTGGCCGCCTTCCACTGGCTCCAGGGCGCTGCGCAGGAACATGCCCACTCCATCCGCCTGGAAGGAGACATTATACTCGGGGGCCTCTTCCCGGTGCACTCCCGGGGACAGTCCGGAGCCGCCTGCGGCGAAATCAAGAAGGAAAAAGGCATCCACCGGATGGAGGCGATGCTGCACGCCGTCGACCAGCTGAACCGGGACCCCGAGCTACTCACCAACATCACCTTAGGGGTCCGCATCCTGGACACCTGCTCCCGGGACACCTACGCCCTGGAGCAGTCCCTCACCTTCGTCCAAGCCTTGATCGAGAAAGACACCACGGACGTGAGGTGTGCCAGCGGAGAGGCGCCCATTATCACCAAACCAGACAAGATCGTGGGAGTTATAGGCGCTTCTGCAAGTTCCGTCTCCATCATGGTGGCCAATATACTGAGACTTTTTAAGGTAAGATCTCTGCCTGACTCTGTGTGTGTGTTCGAGCTGGCTATGTGTTTGTGTCTTTATGAGCATGTGAGCTAGTGGGTGTGTGTGGTAGAATATGTGATTGAACGTGCGAGTTAGTATGTGTTTAGGCGGGTATGTGTTTGAGCGTGAGAGTGTTTAGGTAACTAAATGGTTTTGGGTGCGTATTTGAGTTACTATGTGTTTGAGTGAGCGTGTGAGTGAGAGTGCTTTGGGGTTGTATGTGTTTGCATAAATCTGTCTGAATGAGTGTAGGCACGTGTATGAGTGAGTGTGTGTGTGTTAGTATTTTTTTGCATAAGTATGCTTGAATGAATGTAGGCATGTGTGTGTGTCTATTTGAGTGAGTGTTCGAGGTTCTGTGTTTGTATTAGCATGTTTGAGTGTGTGTGTGTTTGTGAGTGAGTTAGTGTGTATGTGTGCTTGAGATAGAATGTGTTTGCATGTTTGTTTGAATGAGAGTACGTATGTGTATGTGAGTGTGGGTTTGGGTGTGTGTGTTTCTGTGTTTGTGTGTCGGTGTCAGTCTGTAATGTTTAAGGGACACGACTGAAGCACTATTAATATTTATTAAACAACACAAAATGCTACTCTGACGAATGTTAACTGTAAGGAGATCGCATCCATTTTACCGACCATAAAGCGGTGCGTTTACTGAGACTATTAGTTGTGTTCAATGAGGATCTTGTGGCGGATTGGAATTCTTTATTTCTTGCACTCCAACTAGCAATAATTCCTTTATCTGCCGCCGCTATTTGTCTGCAGCCTTGCAGTTTCTGACTTCAAGCTGGCGGGAGGTGGGGGCTGGGGGGTGGGAGAACTGGAGGAAGAGACAGGCAAGTTCCAGGAGTCTCTCGTTGGTTCATGATGGCGTTTTCTCCAAAAACAAATCCACAGGGACCCAAGTTCTGGGAGAGTTGGTGTAAGAGCGAAGGAGCAGGGGGGAAAAGAAACACTCGTTTAAAGGCCGAACGAGCTGAGAAGCACGGGAAGCTGTTGGGAGTTGGAACAATTTATCTGATAGACCGGCAGAGATGATAGGGGGTGGCTATTGAACCTGGGGCTGTAGCACTGGCGTACGAGGTCACGCTGTACATGCTCGGGGTAAAAGCTGCATTGCTGTAGCGCACTTCATGGTGAACAGGAGTTCGACTATATTAAAATCAGCCTTTCTGCACCACTGAAATGTTCAGGTCGCTATATTGCAATGAATAGAAGCAATGATTGCTCGTATCGAGTTTGTGTCAGACACTGTCACCGGCTTCTCTGGAACATGTTGCTGCTGTTAACAGGTCCGTTCGGGTCTGAATGTCCCAACAATGACTAACTTGTGTCTCGGGTGTAGACTTGTAACCAGACTCCCCTTGGTCGCCTCTCACTCCTTGCGCTTTTGTTTATATTCAACCGGAAAGGTCGCCTGGTAATACAACGTTTCCCCCCTCCCCATTCCCTCTCTCCAGCTCGGTCACCATCAGACTCTCTCTCCCCCACACCCCCCAGCCATCATCTATAAATGCTGAGCAAAATCTTCAAGGCCAGAGTTGCTTTTACCCTGCAATGCAGCTTTTACCCCGAGGATGTACAGCGTGACCTCGTACGCCAGTGCTACAGCCCCAGGTTTAATAGCCATCCCCTATCACCTCTGCCGGTCTATCAGATAAATTGTTCCAACTCCCAACGTGTGAGGTCGAGACTGTCCCGATCTCAAACCCAGTGTTGGGGCTTGCGGTCGGGCTTCCTAAGGTTAGACTCTCTAGGGGAACCGCACCGGGCACCAAACCTCATCCCATTGGAAAAGTTGAGCCAATGTCCACCACCTTCCTGCCCTTTCAACCAGGCCATGACCCGATGTTTACAAGATGCAGCACTCGGTAAATTTAAAAAAAAAGGCATTTCACCTTTTAGGTTTATAATAGCAGTTGTTGAGTCTGCCTAGCTGGGGAAAAATTAAGGGTGAAAAGAAAGAACAGGAAGCATCTGTTTGAGCGGGATAGCTGACGATGTATTGGGTCGGTGGAAATCAGAGCAAGAGTGTAGGTGTTAGTCTGTGCCATTTGTACTATCCAGATAATCTTACCTCCTGACAGTCTGGTCGCAAACAGACTTAAAATGAGAATGGAGGCATGGAACGGATTTAATGAAAGCCAGAGCGAACACGGTACATCATGAACAGCACGGACTTATACAGAGAGTGTCTGAATGGGTTAATTGGAGCTCATTGTTGGTGAGCGTTTTACTGGCACTGAATTATGGAGCCTGAATGTTGAGGATCGCATTTGTATGCGGGAGCTAGCAGCAGACAACATGTCTTACAACACCTTCACCATTAACTCTGACAAAATGCAATCTGTTCATCAGTCTGATTCTTAAGAGCCGAGGTTTGTGATACTAGTGCTGAGGAAATGATGTAGGTTGAGCTCTGAAAAGGCTGCACGTCTGCAATACACAGTTCTGTGAAAGGCCAGACGCGTGGATACTAGATTGATTCAGACTGTATCCGAGATTGTGACAATGTCATTTATAAAGCCGCGAGAAACAACGCGGCCGGTTGGTGACAATGGGACGTCTTAGGACAGGCCAACAACACATAACCATTTCGTTCATTCAGGGTGCTCTCCAGTGAATAAACAGTCCAGCAACCTGACCATTCTAAGCGAACATTAATTGGGTAGCAATTGCGAAGGTGGAAGATATGACCATTGATCTGTTGTCTAAATGAGTGGTGTTTATATTGATTGAAATACTACACGCTCAACGATAAATGCCTTGAAGAAATGTTCCCTGTTTTACACGGATCAAAATAGGCTTTTATGCTTCAAAAGGGCCATTAAAAGGTACTTTTTTTGATGCAGAGTAGGTTTTACAATAATTATTACTTCAATATTGATATGCCACGATAGTTCACCTACACAGGCCAAAGTCACAGTGTAATTATACAAGAGCTTTTAAACTGTGCTGTCATAATGTGCATGAATGGAAAAGCTGTAATGTTATATGTATGTCAGCCCGATGCTCCTATTACTGAATGTATTAAGTTTATAAGATATGGCACAGTACCTGCAGGAGGCAGTCTTGCATCATTTGAACTTTGTACCAAGTATGGTGGAAACTTGGGCTTCTGATCTTAGCTGGACAGTTACAGGAAGGTAATGAGTACAGATTGTTTATTCTCACACACAGAGAAGGGATGGAGGCTCCGCAGGTGAATCACCCTGATCAGCTCCAACATACCTTCTCATAGTCAGACATGTTGCATAAGAACTTGAGGGAATCCTACTTCCACATTGTCTTAGGGGAAAGAGTCTTGGGATGTGGATGTGGCTGGCAAAGGTGACCTTTCCTGAATGGACCAGAGACAGTGACACCAAAATTGAGTGGCTAGGTTATTGCAGAGGAACCACATTGCAGTGTAACAGGTTAAACACAGTCCAGACTGGGTCTGGATGCCAAGTTTCCTTTCCTCAAGTACCATCTTCATTGTCACTTTTATAGATGTTGGCTTTTGATTTCCAAATTCTTTGAAAGCTGAATTCAAAAAGCTTAATAGTATGTGAATTCATGTTTGCTGGATTATTAATACAGGAACACAACACTGTAGCACACTACCGTACTCATGCTATACGAAATGTCCAAGCATCATGTCGTGGGAAGAGCTGTGCACAATTTTATGTGTAAAATATGCTGTATTGCTGACAGTGAGCTTTTAAAAGTTGCAATGTTTTCCTTTGCAGGTCTTATTTTGACTGCCTAAAATATTAAGATTTAAATATTGCAAGTATTGAAAAACAAATATTCCTTTCAACAGTTCTTTTTTTGCTTGTCCCCACACCCCGTTCCAATTATCCCCTATTCCACCTAAGGCAATGTGGGCAAGTTGACATTTCTTCAGTATCTCCACAAATGATCATACTTCAAGTATGGGTCCAGGCACTTTGTGCTGACATGACAATCAATTGAGGATTTGAGGATATCACTGAACTAGTCAATTACAACCTCAATTCAAGTGGTCTTTCTAAAATAAATCAGTGGATAATGGTCAGTAGTGAAATTTCATCCCACTTCCAGCATGTTACCCATTGGAAATCTGCAGAATCTTAGTAATTCAGAAATATTAAAATGATCCTAATTTAATTGCATTATCTTCAAAATGCAATTCAATCTTGACTAACCCCTTCAGGAGAACATTGCAGTAACTGGACCACTTTCTTTGTCAATTTTAAATGAGCTACACATGAAATTCTGTTCTTCCTACAGGGCTAATAATTGGCTGCAGGGTTCACTAAATTGGAATGATTATACTCTGAGCCAGAACAAGTAATTAGTTTTAATGAAAATTAATTGTTGGATTTGCTTCATAATGTAGAGAAGGGACCTTTCAGTTTACACAAAGAAATAAACAAATCCTTCTGCTCGAAGACTGCAGACCATTTATGACTGTGAAGTGCAATGATTTATATACATTTGCTTATTGGAAACAACCCTTGAGATAACCCTATAAATTTAATTTCATTTCTCAAGCCCAAATGTGGCTTTCTCTTTCAAAGGAATGGATATAGCAGTTGTAGGGCAGCATAGGAGGGAAGAGGGCAAGTGGTCTTGGAACAGTATGTTGCTGAGAGCCTTGATTATTTCCCTACACATGTTTGACATGCTGTCATTTCAAAACTGAAGGTGAGAAGTGGCAAGTTGCTCAAAATGATGACTTTGTCATTTGGGGTGCAACCAAGCTATTTTTATCTATTTGAGGTGGGGCGGGGGTGACAGGGTGGATGCTTGTGATATTATCAATGTGATGGCTTCCACTCATGGCCACACTTACGGTGTTGTCTCCTTCTGGTTGGGGATGAGATGGAGGTAGCCAGTGCGGGGGGGGTGCTCCTTCACTAATTGCTCCACTGGTATTATTCAAGATCAGACTTAGTCAAGAACCATCTTGCACAGGTCATTGTGCAGTCAGAGGTGCCAAGAAGGCAGATGGTGATTCAGGACAGAGTTAGGGGTGTCTCCCTCAACATCATCTCCCAAACCATCAATTCTTTGATGGATCCTTTGACATTTAGGGCAGCAACCCACTAGGGTATCTTCATGATTTCTTGTACCATTAGTGTCACTGACCTGTCAAATCTACTGAGTATGGCATACATGTTGTGTATATCAGTGTGCTGCACTTGAGTACACTCAGTGATGCTGTGTCTACCTGTCCATGAGGTTGGCTACTCTCTCAATAGAGGAGCTCAAGCACTCGAAACACTAAAACGTGACACTGCTCATATGTTGAGCGGATAATTTGCTGCTGTTATTTTGCATCATATGAAGGAATTCTGAAGTGGTTACACATCTGTGGTCCCAGAATACCTGACTTGTAAATGACTCCTAAGACTGTGTGTCTTCACCCAAGTGAACATAGCTGTGCCTGTGTTCCATTCTCCCAGTGGTGACTGCCTCCACGCTCCCTCATCACCTGCTATTCACCTGTGAAGTGTTGATAACTCTGTGCCACCCCCATTCTGAGATTGTTTGCAGTTCTACCATGATGAGTTAGAAGCTGGGGTGAAGGGTGCGTTCGGCAGTGCAGCTTTGATCATTTCTTCTGCCTCTGGAAATGATGTTAATGGTATTCCCCCCCCGGTCTGCCTTGGTTTCTCTATCCGCTGGGATCACTTAATGTTGTTGAACCAAATTGTTCTCCATGGTGGCTGCTTCTGCAGAGCTGTAACAGTCCATTACACTTGCCTTTCCACTTTGAGGAAGCTGCTCTGTATCAATATCTTCCTCACCAAGCTTCAATCGCTCACTTCCTATACCACCTTTGGACAGGCCTGCTTGGTCTACCCGACTGGCCTTCTCCTGACACTCTCCAAAATAGAATGTCACCACCCCCAAAAGGACATCATGGAGGGCATTGTTAAATCTCAGGGTCACTCTGGTGCCTGTTGTTCTGGCCTGTCCCTACTCTCCTGTTTCCAATTCCCTCTAAACTCACTACTCTACTGGTTTTAAATCACTCCTGCCCACAGCTCTCCCACCCATTCTATGCCTCCGTATTTGACTGTTTGAACATTGAGTGCACACACAGACTTTGAATTAGTTTTCCGGTTAAAAGTCACATTCACCTGATGTCAGGGAGTTCTGACCCTATAAATGAAAATTCAGTCCAATTACTGTCCGTTTTTTTCATCTTTTGTCTTTAGAAAAAATGAAAGCTCTTTTCTCTTCCATTTGTCAGAGCTGTTATCTCTCCTCTGTTTCCTTCAGATTTCTACTACTTGTACACAAACCTTCATGAATGGACGAGAAACTGTCCTATATTAATCTTATTGCGGATCTTCTCTCTCCTTCTCTGTCCCTTTCTCCTTCATTCCTAATCCATCTGTCCAGTGGTGTCTTTCATTTCTTCTGTCTATCCATTTACTTTGTATTTCACATGCAGCAACACCATCTGATGTCTGATATATTCTGATTACTCATCATTGCAAAAGACAATGGCACTTTATATCTATATATATTCCTTGACATCGATTATACCTCAGTTTTTCTTTGATGTGTGTCTTACACTCATGCCTCTCAGTTCCTCTTTAATGCATTGCCATCTCTGGCATCTTTTTGTTCTGTGTACCTTTCAGCTTTTTGACAAGTTTATTCCCTTTCCAAAGGCCAATGTCTCTTAGTTTGTAAATAAGAATGCCTCTGCTTGCTCAGAATTTCTCAATCACCAGATGCACGTTGACATTTTCTATTCAGTAAGATTGCACTAGATATTATTGTACCATTGACCTACATTCTACTTTCAGTACCCAAGAAATTAGTAATGATAATTAGTGTATAAATTGCACTTTTAACAGAAAAAGAAATGCCAGGGAACAATATGAAAAACATGAATGACAAGCCTAAGCAACTATTTAGAAAGGTGACTAACTGTTGATCAAACAGATGGGATTTAAAGGGGCACTTCAAGAAGGTGCAGGTGGGAAGATGGGAGGTTTAAGGAAGAAATTCCAAATTGTAGGGTCTACACAGCTGAAGCCGTATTTCCCATGAAGAGATGGAGGATGTCCAACAAGCCAGAGTCAGAGAAATGGAAACTCTAGTGGAGAATGGATTGTGAGAAAGCTCTGAGGAGAGGAAGCTATTCAAATGTCAGCTACACTGGAGACAAGTAATGAAAATTGATTGATCACTTATATTTTTTCTGAGCTCCCCTACTCTATTCAGCCAAAACAGTTTCAAACAAAAATGAGAGTGATTCCTATCTGGTTTATTTTCTGTTCATATTAATCATACTAATGATTAGAGATATAAGGGGGGTAATTTTGACTTAGTGGGACAGTATGAAATGGGTGATAATAAAATAACAGCCTGTTCTACATCGCTCCCAATTTTATTTTTACTGACTTCTTTGGGGAAGGCAGTAAAATGGGATGCTGACTTGCTCATTTTACCCTATGGCATAAAAGTCAAAATCCACCCCTGCATCACAAATATAAAGATTGTAAGTTTAGCTAAAGAATAATTTTTTTAGTCTTTAGTGTTTTTGTAAAATGCCTCAGTGAACAAAACTTTTAAAGATATTAGAAGCAGTGTGATGCAGTACTTAGATTTTTCATTGCACACCCATCATTTAGGAAATTATTGAAGAGGTAAAGAGAAAATGATAAGGACAAAGTTTTGTGGTTAAACAGGTGCAGTCTCTTTTGCAGCATAAAGCGAAAAAAAGCTGCTATTGTGGTCAAACTGGGCAATGTTCGGTGAGGAGCAAACTGCACCCCTTACAAATTGAATGGGGCTAAGTGTGAATTGGCAGTGATGCTGAACATTAGAAGAAGTCAAATATGGGAAGGTAAAACAGGACAGACAAATGAAGCTTGTGGAGTAGGGTTAGAGGAAACGTAATGGCAGGGTCGAGTTGGAGGAGAGAAAGTATAGAACAGTTTGAGGATCAGGAGAGGCCAAAGTAGAATTGATGTTGAATTGTTCTCCTGGAGAAGGGAAAATGAGGAGCAAAAAAATCCAGTGATTTACAATAGAATCCCTACAGTGTAGAAGTAGGCCATTCAGCCCATCATGACCCTCCAAACAGCATCCCACCCAGACCCATCCCTATAACCCTGCATTACCCATGCCAATCCAGTTAACCTGCTCTTTGAATTATGATAGACTTTTTAATCCTCAAAATTGTGAATCTTTGTAGCACTCTTCCTCAGAGAATAGCGGAGGCAGAATCACTCACTATTTTAAAAATAGAGTTATATTGTTTCTTGACTAACATGAGTGTCAAAGAGTATCAGGGATAGGTGGAAATGTAGAGGCCACAATCAATCAGCCACAATCTTATTAAATTGTGGAGCAGGCATGAGGATTTGAATGGTCTATTTTTGCTCTTTATACATATGTTCATACTGTAGGTACACTACATTGCAGATGTCGCTGAGGGGCTTAAGGAAGCAGGGTAGAAGCAGATTAGGGGAGAGATGCTTCTCAATTCAATAGTTTCCCAATGATATGGAACTATTACTCAGTCACATCAGAATGAGAGTGGGATGCTTCCTTTCACATGTTACACCTGCATTCTGAGGAGACAGAAGTGTGACTGTTCTGTGAATTGAAAGGTGTCAAGTTATTAATGTGTTCTTCCAGCCTAGAGAATGTACAAGCTGTTAGAAAATCTAAATGGCTGTAGCTCATGACACTGAATGCATTTTCGAGTGGATTTTTGTGCTGCTGTACTTTTCTGCACACACCCCCAAGTCGAGAATAATCACAAGATGAAGGGCCTTTTTCACTCTAGTAAATGGTGTTTTCCTTCTGAAAGTGAACCATTTGATAATAAAACCACCCAAACATTTAGGTGACTGAAATATTAAGTTATATGGAGCTGTTAATTGGCCATTTAAAGGGCACTGTGAGCACTTCTGTCTGACCCAGGCAAATGATTGTCCATGGCCCAATTGGGTCAAGGTCCTGCATCTCTTTGCCCAAATGCACTGTGAGGGCACCTTCACCAACTGGCAACAGTGGCTCACTAAGATGACACAAAACTTCCTTCTCAAGGACACTAGGATGAGAAACAAATACTGCCTTTGCTAACAAATCCCACATACTAAGAATGAATTGCCAAATGGATCCAAGAAAAGTGAGAACAGAAAGAGATTATTAATAATGAAAAAATACTTTATTCAATTAAAAAGTGTTTTATCGAAAACCATTAAATATTTATGTGACCCACAAAATGCACAGAATCCTTTGTATAATGAAAACCTCCAACTCTGTAATGAATGGACCCAACATGAAAATGTCATCCAATCCAGAATAAATGACAGCGCAGCTGAAAGGTGTTTTGGCTTCAGAAATTTTAGGTCACATTTAATTCCCAGATACTAGTGAAGAGACTCTCCGTTCATTTCAGTAGTGAGCCAGGGTCCACAGCTTATACTTTCATCCACTGCTCCCTGAGCACTCATGGAAAATTACATTACTTCCAGCCCTGTGAAACAAATAAATACAGATTGTAGCAGGCAAGTCCAGTTTATGCTGCTGTTGTAGAACATCAGTAGAAATAACATGCTACTACACGGGAGTTAATTCTCAATTCAGAATAAATGATGTGGTTATTCCCAGTGCACCATTTGTTTAGAACAAATAAGTGTCCATTCTTTACAGTGCTGGAGACTGAAGGAAGGAACAGGCTTTCAATTATGAGATTTGATGGATATTCTCAAAAGTTTGAGGAATAGAACATTGATAGATTAGTTTGGGAGAAACCGTTACCAATATCAGGAGGGTCACTAACCAGAGGACACCACTTTAGAAAAAAAAGAACTAGAGAGGAGACAAAGATAATGTCTATTTTTTTGGAAGTAACTATTACGAGCTATAACACAGTGTATGAAATGATGCACAACAGATTTTCTGTTACTGTCTGTGCTAGTACTCATTTTTCCAACAGTGTTTTGAATTAGATTTTGATTGATGCTTTTTAGGTAAATTGACAATTCTTGAATGGGATGTAAATTGACTGCATCACTTTTATTTCCCAAATTTATTGCAATTAACACACGCATATACCCTGTCATCATAAATTCTTTTAAACAAAGTGTTAAAGATGGGGTAATGTCACATAAAGAGCAACATGCTCATTTATGTGTCTATCATTCATGTGAATTATCTAATTGCTGAATTGTATTGAGTCCATTTTGTTTATTCAAGCACACTATAATTGAAGCAATATGTTGAGATTAAATGGTTGCATTTATGTAACATTTTATCATGTCTCTAAGCGATGCCTCAAAGCACTTAACACAAATTCCTTTCTGAAATCTGATCACTGTTATTAACTGGCATACAGCAAGCTCTCCAACACCTCCCTCCCCTTGACCACTGCTCCCATTTAGTCCCCTGGCTCTTTCTGAAATTTGCAATCTTGTTTGCCCCTGTGATGAGCTTCAGACTATAAATCTGTTTCATCACCCTGACTACCTAGTTTCACCTCTGTACCATCCTCTGATCTTGACTCTGGCTCAGCTCATCTCCTGCTGCCCCTTCTACCCTTGATAAATTTGTGATCATTTTAAACCTGCGTTCACCATATCTTAACTTGCACCAAGTTCTGTTCACTTGTCACCCTTGTGGTTGGTCATCTAAATTGATTCCTCATTTGATCTCAGTTTTAAAAACAATTTTCAAAACCCTTCATGGCATTGCCCCTTCTTAACTTAGTAATCTCCTCTAGCTCATGGTAAGGAGGTAAGAACTGTGTGCTTCTCCAGTTCCCATATCTTGTACGTCCCCAATTTTGATTGCATCACCCATTCAGCTACCTTGGCCCCATACTCTGGATTTCCTTTCACCCTTCCATCTCTATGTCTCTTGCTTTCCTCTTTTGAGATGCTCCTTAAAACACATATCTTTAAGAAACCCTCAAGTCTTCTGCCTTCTTTTGTGGCTCATTGTCAACATTCTTATTGATAATGCTCCTTATTGATAATGCGCCTTGGGATATTTTGCTGCACTGAAGGTAAGAAACAAGGCTGCTGAATTTGCATAAGCAAGCTGCCAAAACAAGAGAGGAGTGAACAACTGATGGTGAGGTTCGTGAGTGAGTAGGTAAGCTGTAGCAGAGTTCCATTTGTGAATAGCTGAAGTCATGTTTTGCTGATTAATCAGTTAGCTGGCTGTAACTTTCTGCAATTGATTCTGAAGCATGCAAGGGAAAGAGGAGTATTCCAGAAAATGAATTTGGAGTGGAACTGTTCACTTGGTGATGTTGTCCTAATGCAGAAAATATTGTTATAGCAATGTTTGTTCAGACCAATTATTTATTTCTCAAACAACTTCAGCAAAACAGATTACCTGCTGATGATCTCAACGTTGTTTTGGCAGCTTGCTTATGCAAATTCAGCAGCCTTGTTTCTTACATTACAACTATGACCATACTCACAGTTTTAATTGACGGTGAAACATTTTTGAGACATCCTGAGATTGTACAAGATGCAAATAAATGGAAAGTGATTTTTATGGATTGTTTAACTCTTTGAGTTACATAGAAATTACTTGCTTTTGAATGTAGAGATTGAATTGAAAGCTCTTAACAATCATCAATAACCACTGATAGCATTGTATGCATGAGTAATCAGGTTTGACAAGATAACTTATGCTAAATTCTCCATTGGATGTTACAGTCTACCCATTTTTCTCAACATTCTCCCCTCATCACCCTTGTCTTATAGCTATCTTTCAGTCTCTGCCATTAAAGAATATTCATTTTAACAACCCTGCAATAATCACCTCTTTTGACAGGATCCCACACATGAAAGTGTTAGTCTGTTTTTTTTATCAAGTATGTGTTGTAAATGTAATAACTCACTTGTGATTTTTTTTTGGTGCTCACTGCACTGCTGCATCATCCACACATATTTCATTAAAGCCTGCAACAGAAATGTTTGTATGAGGGCTGCTGTGTGCAATTTTATTATCCAAAAATGAGTAGACTGTAACATCCATTGAAACATTTAACAGAAGCCACCTCACCAAACATGATCATTCATTAAGTATGATGCTTCCAGTTGTTGTTGAGGATTGTTAAAAGCTTCTTATTCAATTTCTCAATTCAAAAGCAAGTCATTTCTAAGTAGTGAGAGGGGTGGAACAAGCTGAAATGGAAAGGAAAACAAGTGTCACAGGAGGAGGGGGTCAGGCTAAGATGAGACAGATGATGAGCACCACATCACCATCTTGACAGGGCAAGTGATGGAAGATGGAGTTGGGGTGGAGGCTTCATTAAGAGAGAAAGTGCCATCACTCTTCAGCCTGGTTTCAGTTAAATCTATGGTAATGCAATTATCCACAGTACCTTCATGGATGATGAGGGCTTGTGTACATGTGAACAGTCCATCAGGATGGAGATGCAAAGAGGCGAGGTGACGGTTGAAGCACTGCTCTGGGAGGAGTGAATTGGCCAGGAAGTAGATTGACATGGTTAGTCCCCAGCAAACACACAGGATAAGTAGGCCAATAACAGAGTGAAATGAAGTCGTTGGGATTGCTGCTAATATTGAGCCCCTTGGAGAATGCCAAGAAAGGCACAAAGGAAAGCCACAGGTTTATCCAACAGAGAGCCAAGCCTGGAATAACAGCAAAAGAGCTGGCTTGTGAAGAAATATTGAAGGCTTGGAGTAGGGAATTGGGAGGGTAGAGAATAGAGATTGGAGAAGTGAAAGGAGGCATAATGTGTCAGAGCAATAATTAGAAAAGAAATTCAGAAAGAAAGAGTCAAAAAGTGGAAATGGATTGATGGGATTAGATCCAGCAAGGGATCAAAATATGCGCATGAATGGATGGAAGGAAGGCTAAAGATACATGTGTCTTGTTCCATAAAAAGAAAACTAGATAGCAACAAAACATAACAACAAAATTGGCAGAAAGCATCAATAAGCATCAAATCCACATATATTGGGGAAAATTTTTGAAAGGTGAATTGAATCAAATGGAAATGGGTTGGGAGTGCCTGCTTTGGACTTTGAAATGTTAAATAAAACTAGCTTAACTTCTGCAGTAGTGAAAAATATAAGACAAAAAGATTCTTTGTGTTAATAAAATCTTAATTGAAAGGGAGAGGAGAATTAGAACAGGAGTAGGCCAGTTAGTTCCTCAAGTCAGCCTGCCATTCCATTAAATTATGGCTGGTTTCCATCTCAATTCTATTTACTACTCTTTGCTCCATATCCCTTGATACCTTTACTGAACTGTCTATTTCAGTTTTGACAGTTCCAATTGACCCAGAAGCCATGATGTTTTGGGGATAAAATTTCAGAGTTCTATTACCCTTCTAGTGAAATAATGATTTAGTCAAGGGGCTCTGACGCTTTTTGCAGAATTGTTTGGAGGAGCTATGTTATGTAACATTTACTGTAAACATTATGCATGTTGTATTAGTATTAGTTCACCTATTGTACAATAAATGTGACATTTTATGCCTTCAGCAAGGTTTAATTGCGCCATACGCTGCTGCTAATCAAAGATGACAGAAGAACTGTTGAGGTATAGGTTACATCCAAGAGCTGAAAATAATCATCAGAAAGCTTTTGCTTTTTATTTTTCTGGATACATTAAGAAAAGTTCACCTAGAACCAGGCACATAAGGATTTTGTTAGAGTGATTGCTAGTTGGGAATAACCTTATAATATCCAAAATACAGACTTACAGGGCAGAAAAGACCTAAAATTATCACAGTAATCATAAGGTATGGTCAGTGTCCAGGGCAAAGATGAAAAAATTGGTAATGGAAAGGTTTAGAAATCATTTATATATAACCCAGGAATGGGTGGAGCAGATAACTCATTTTATAACAGGAAGTGAGTTGAGCTTCTGACTCTGACTGAGATACATTCCACATTCTGGGTTTCCTGTCTAGAATGTCTGATGTTCCTATTGCAATAGAATACCACTAACCTGAAGGCGCTTTTCTGTACTGATCTGTCACCTGAATGAAGCGATGTATTTCAACTTCAAATAACCAATTTGAATTAGTTGCATTATTTAAGAAAATTCAAACAGATATGTCAAGAAAGGTTGGTGTAAGTGGCACTTTCGAGCTTCTACTTGGAAACTAGAGAACAAAATGTTCTGAAAAAGATGTGTCATTTTCTTCATAGCAACAAGTTGGTTGCTATTCCAAATCAAGATGGTCAGTGCTGTTGGTTGATTCAGATGCAGAGCTCTGAAATGAAGTGTGTTTAAAAGGGAATACAGGACATTGAGAATCATGGCTTTTGAAATATCCTGCCCAGTGAGAGATGAGCATTCTGCTAGAGAAATAAATGATTGTCTATTTCTGATCTTGGCATGAACTGATCTCTCATATTTTGGCACTAGTTCCACTATGAAATTAAGTATTATATGATTATTACAAGTTGAAGCAAATCATAGGCAAACTGTCTTTATATAAATAACATACAGGGGTTATTTCCCCTTAGATATGAAAGGAATGAATGGAAATTAATTTTACCAGCAATCTTAATTTTAATGTGACAGCATAATTATGTCTTATTTGGTAAATGATTTTGTGGAAAGAATATTTTGATGTGTGGAGATATTCACCTAGGGTCTAAGAAAGACGAATGAAAGTATTTTCTAATTGGGGTGAAGCTGGCAATTATGGATAAACAGAGAGATTTAGAGGATGGAAAATTTGTATAATTCAACCTTGAATATATTCAATGACTCAGCTCCACTTCTCTCTGTGGAAGAACAACCTTGACTTATGACTATCTGAGTGAAGAAATTTCTCCGTTTTTTTATTCACTCACAGGACATGGGCAACACTGGCTAGACCAGCATTTATTGCCTGTTCCTAGTTGACCTTGGGAAGGTGGTGGTGAGCTGCTTTCTTGAACCGCTGCAGTGCATGTGCTGTAATTGGACCCACAATGCAGTTAAGGGAGAGAATTCCAGGATTTTGACCCAGCGACAGCGAAGGAATGGAGATATATTTCCAGATCAGGATGGCGATTTGCAGCTGATGGTGCTTCCATGTATCTGCTGACCTTGGTCTTCAAGATGCAAGTGGTCATAGGCTTGGATGGTGTTGTCTGAGGAACTTTAGCAAATTTCTGCAGCGCGCTTGTAGATAGTATACACTGCTGCTACTGTGGTGGGAGTGGATGTTTGTGGCAGTGTGCCAATCAAGTGGGCTGCTTATCTCCATCTCCATCTTAGCAGTAAACCCATTATTTTTAAATGGTGCCCCCCACCCCTCAACGTTCTAGATTTTCTCACGAGTGAAGCATTCTCCCAGCATCTATCCTGTCAATGTCTCACAGAACCTTTTTATTTTTCAGTAAGACCACTTCTTATTCTTTTAAATTTCAAATGCGTACAGAATTAATCTTTCCTTGTAAGATAACCTCTTCATCCCTGGAATCAGCCTAGTGATTCTTCACCAAATTGTTTCAAATGCAAGTAGACCAAACTATACACAGTTTCCTCGATGTGGCCTATTCTAGAATGCTCTGCACAATTGTAGCAAGACTTCTTTTATCATTAGAAAAATTGGCTACATCAGTAATTTTGATTATAGCAAGCTAGTACCTTCAAACAGGTCATTTAAAATATGTCATAAATCATTGAGTCTCCACCACTGATGGCACTTATGCCACATCTGTGGCATTTTACTAAGTTCAGCTTTCCAACCTGAAAATAATACACTTATCCTAATTCTTTGTTCCTGTTTGTAAACAAATTACCTGTTCTTGCTAATATATGATCACTAACACCTTGAGTTCTTATCTTGTGCAGTAACCTTTTATATGGTTTCTTATCAAATACCTTTCGGAAATCTTAATACCCTGAATCAACTGTTTCTGCTTTATCCAACTTACTTGTTACATCCACAAAGAATAAAAAGCAAGCAGAATGATAATAACTCATGACTGAGTGCAGTGTGAGACAGAATGTAAATGTCAAAATTTGGTAGATGAGACAATTTTAAGGGTTAATAAAATCTAGTGAAGTTTTCATGTAGCTACAATTTGCTTTTAAAGTTTAGTTTTGTTCAGTCTTAGGCTTCTGGCTGGAGAGGTAGCTAATTATGTAACTAGTTCAAAATGGTTTCTCTAGTCAGCAAGGCTTAACTCAGCTCTGCAGAATTCAGCTCGTACAAATATGGGTACTGTCGTCTTGTTAACTGTACCAGGTAATCATGCATGAAGATGGGAGCTTGAGATAGATGGTAAACTTAGGATTTTGGTGAACAAGAGAATTTCATGGTGTGGGACTGGGGACTGGGAATGGGGAGGGGGCGGTGAGGGGGGTGGGAGGTGTTGAGGAGGTGGTCTCTTGAGCCTTTACAAAAGAGGTGTGATTTGAGAGAGGGAACTCATACTCATAAACCTGCCATGAGATTTGAGAACTAGAAGCATTCATTTGGTGATCAGGTAGTTGAGTGGCTGGTGAATTTTAAGCTCTTTTTATAAATTCTAATTGACACTGCTACAAGGAGATAAGTGTTATATTTGATTTCCAGCATACTGAGTTAAATCACTTGATGCAACTACATATAATTGTTGAATGATATGTCTAAATTTAATTTGTTAAAAAACGTAGTGCTATGGTCAGTTTTCTCATCTGCATTCTAACCCCTGCTCTTGGCCACACTGGCTGTAAAAACATAGAACTTAGGCAATTGCAACAGCTGAGGCACATCTATTGGTACCTCCTAGACTCAGTTACCTGCATCAGTCATTGTCACATTCTCCTGTCATTGACCATGGACCAAATTCTCAGTACCTTGACTGAAGGATGTGGCTGCCACCTGGGAAAAAATTCCCCAATAGCTTCCCTCCTACGTAGTTGAGCTGGAGGTGAACTTTGGACACCGATCCAACTGGGAACGGCTCTCGCAATTATCCAAGTTCTAGATTCCTGTGTGGCTAAGAGCAAGGACTGGAATAAGGGTGAGTAAACTGACCATTGCACTATGGTGCAGGGAGAGATTAAACTCTTTTTATTGTTTAAACAGAGGTAACAGCAAATGTTGAGTTACTGTAAAATTTCTTTTTTGTCCATTGTGACACTTGTCATCTTCACTTGTCCCTACACAGGACAAATATTGAACACTTAAGATGGAATTATATTCAGTTTTTCAAGTAAAATGTAAACTACATGTTGCTTTGAAAATCTTGCCCAACTTGTTTATAACATATTGCAAACTTAACAGGATTTGGTTACAATATTTTCTTCGCCCCTCTCCATATGGGAAACTCTATCAGCCTTTGACCCACAGCCAACCTCACTCAACAGCAGAGTTATGAATATTTGGATACCTTGTCTGCAGTGCAGCTTGTCTAGCAATACCATTGACACATAAATAAAAGAAAAACTCATCACCTGCAAATAATTGCACAATATAATTGTCTATACTGGGGCAGTATAATGTACCTGTTTAATTCACAGCAAAGTGTCTTGTGCTTTAAAGCCATAAAGAGCCATGACACATAAAATCCATTCAGCAGCAAGGCCTAGTCAATGCCAGAAAGCTAAACAGACAGGAGACATTTAAGAATTGTTCCCAGAGGAATGAAGCAACATTACTTGGCACTTAATCCTGTTAAGCAAATGCTTGACAGACATAAGGCTGTGATTTCTGCCAATGGAGAGCAAACGTAATGATAGGTGATGAGTGTCTAAAAGCCTATTTGCATCTTATGTGACACATAATTAATTCAGTGGAAACCTTGCCTTAAAATCTGTTTTTTTTTTGCTTTTTTTTAATTTATGTACATGGCAGTCAATGGAATTTTTAAACAATGCCCTCAAGGGCAGATATGCTGTAACAGAATTGTAATTATTCTTTGGCGTGGTGGTGGCGTGCCTAGGGGTGGGGTACTTGTAGAAAATAGCAAACAAGAAGATTTTTTTAAAGACTTCTATATTATATTTATTTATATTTTATTGCACTTGCTCCATTTCTGATGCAAGTTCAAGTATTGAGAATGCTCATATATACATCTCCCTTGGTTGAATGTAGGTTCAGTAGCAGCTACATAGGCAATTCTGACATGAAAGGTCCAACATTTTTCAAGCTGTTGAAATGAAACTGGAGTGAATAAAGCAATGTTTTAGTTAATCTCCAAGAAATTCATATGAAGGAACTTAACTCTTAAAAGTAAGAACTTTGATTTATCCAGCATTTTCTCGTGTCTCCAGTCATTCAAACAAAATATTATTGAATATTCATTGACAGGATGTGGGCATTGCTGACTAGGCCAGCATTTGTTGCCTGCCTGTAATTGCTCAAGAGCAGTTAAGAATCGTTGCTATGGGTCTGGAGTCACATGTTGGCCGAGCCCATAAAGATGGCAGTTTTCTTTCCCAAAGGACATTACTGAACCAGGTAGGTCTTTCTCCAGCAACCAGCAATGGTTTCACGGTCATAATAATGTTCTTAATTCCAGATTTTTAAAAAAATTGAATTCAAATTTCACTACCCATGGTGGGATTCACACCACAGTCTCTAGAATATGATGTGGATTAATAGTCTAGTGATAATACCACTAGGATATCACCTCCCCTTGCTTGCAATTTTACTGTCTTTAAAAGAAAATCTTTTCCTTCAAGCTCCTGTGTCACCATTTGTGAGCCTGCTGCTTTATATCTAGCCACTGCATATTAGAGATGTATTAATAGCTCAGACCAACTTGATCACGGTTTCTATCCAGGTCTCTCACTAGCGCCATCTTGTGTCCTCCAGTTCTGTTCTTCCACTATCTTGTGATCAAAGTGGCTGAACAGCACTCCACATCTTGTAAAGATACGAGTAAGATTGAGTGTATATCTGACTGTTCTCAGGGACAATGCATTCAACCTCCACATACTGCTGTTATCCCATGTGAATTTGCAACTGGGATTGCTGCATTGACATTTTGCCATCTGACAGTTGTAAAATACAACTCATATTAAATAATCCAGCAGTTTTATTGCTGAATTGATATTAAAGAATTTGTCAGGTTTATTACTAAACTGATGAGAGAGCATTACCACTTTTATTAATGAATAATACAGTAGTAAATTCATGGCCTTCGGTTGACCTGCCCAACCTCAGTCGCCTGCAACCATACGTGCAGCTGTTGTTTGAACATAGATTACTGACACTTCAGAAGTGTTTCAACTGTACAGTCAAATCCCTCTTGGCCTTGTATACTGAAATATCTAAGAAACAACATTTCCCTAGTATATCTTCTCAACCACAGTTAAAAGGAGGCTTCTCAGGTACTTTACAGAAAGATGGATAATGTTTGGAGAGATTATAGATGGAGGAAAGAGCTAGGGATGTGCTTAACAAAGTGTAGCTGAAGAAAGGATGTTAAGGAAGCTTTTGCAAGCAGGGAGGAAAGGTTCAAGGTGGAGAATCCAGAGGGCAGCGGCAAAGTGTTTAAAAAAGCAAACACTAGACTATGGGTAGAGACAGCAAAGAATAAAAAAAAATGGACTGGTGCTGGACCAGCACAGACTGTGTCGAGACGAGACAATTCACAAAGGGATGAACGTGATGATGGAAGTTGTACTGCTCATTCGGAATACAGGAAGCTGAGAACGTTGTTGAGGAACAGTTTGTAGATTGTGTCATTCTAGATATTTGTAGCTTGTGGAGGACGGAGGCAGTGTGGCCAGCAAAGAGATTGGTGGACGGCATGAGCCGTAGGGGAAGAATACATTTATTAGAATTTCAGCAGCAGAAGGGAAGATGTCACAACAGTAATGGATAATAACTGGGTGGCACAGTGCCTCAGTGCTCAGTGGTTAGCACTGCTGCCTCACAACACTAGGGACTTGGGTTCAATTCCACCCTTGGGCAACTGTCTGTGCAGAGTTTGCACATTATCCCCATGTCTGTGCAGGTTTCCTCCAGGTGCTCCAGTTTCCTCCCACAGTCCAAAGATGTGCAGGTTAGGTGGATTGGCCGTGCTAAATTGCTGATAGTGTCCAGGGGTGTGCAGGCTAGGTGGGTTAGCCATTGGAAACTAATGGAATGGATAATGGGTGGGTCTGGGTGGGATGCTTTTTGGGGGTTAGGTGTGGCCTCAATGGGCTGAATGGCCTGCTTCTGTACTGTAGGGATTCTATTCTATGATTATTTGGAGGAGAACAAAGGCTCAGATCATGGTTAGTGGAGATATAGAAAGCTCACACCTTAGGGGTAACATTGCAATGGGAAACAGGAAGGTTGATGAAGGTCAGGGGAGAGAGGCATAAATATGCTGTCAGGAGCCAAAGGATGATTTTGACTTTTCCTGGCATGCAGTTGAGGAAAGTTTCATTGCATCCAAATCTAATTTTAGGCAGGAATAGAAAAATATACCAACATCACAACAGCGTGCACTGTTAAAATTTAATGTTTGAGCTCATGGTTAAAATGTTGTGGGATGGGGCAGAAAAGGATCACAGGAGTCAATGAATAGATCTTCTTAGATGTGATTAGGTTGACAGGAGGAAAGAATTTTGGGATCACAGGATATGGGCTTCATTAATCTTTTATTTCTCTATTCCATTCAGTCTCAGGCATTAGTTCAAACCATATTTTATGTAAATCAATACATAAAATAGTAATTAAAAACAATAAAATAAATATAAAATGACAATATATTATTTTCCCATTCTCTATTTCTCTGCATACCACAATTATGTGTTCTTTTTGCTGAATGTCCAACAGTTTCTTAAAACTCGCTCCTTTCTTTGTAAAAGAACCAGACAGCTGACTGCTGCTATCCACTCATTTCAATTTGGTGATTTCTTCATTCTCTAGCATTCGAAATCTGTAATATCGATCCTGTCTTTTTCCATTTGCACATTTCATTGAATTTATGTTATCCCTTAGTGACTTATTATCAATGTAGCACTCAGTCGGTATGGCTGCTCTTTAGCATGTCTTACAATATTTCCGAGAAGAAAAATGCAATATCTTCTGCCTTACCAAAAGTGAGGGTTCTGGGTGCTAACGTACCTTCTGATTTTCTTAGGTTCCCAAGCCATTGGGCAACATTTATCTCCCTTTCCTATAAGAAAAATTATAAACCCTCCTTCAATTGAGACCCCATCATGGAGAGTTACAAAAAATGTATCACTAAAAGCAAGCAGTTCGATGTTTGTTGCATCTCCCAGTGATGGAAATTTCAAAACACAAATGTCTATTTTTACTTTTTTCAATGCCTTGGTTGCCCAAATAGTATCTTCCACCTTGGGATTTTTCATAGTTGTACTCAACTCTAATACTTCAAAACTGGCATCTGTCCTTGATTGGTTGCTCAGCCAATTCACTGTCAAATGAGACTTTGCAATTCTTCCAGCTCTGTTTTGGAAGCAGCTGTGTTTATTTTTTGAGGCCATACTTTGACTAAAGCAACGGGGCTTACATTTTCCAAATAAGATTGCTGATGCAAAGTGACACTCAATCCATTCTGCCTGATTTCCAATCCAATCTACTTATAAGCCCCAGGAAGCCTGAGTTCCAAGTTTGAATTCTACTTTAAGCCCTTTTATGACAATGTTTCCAAATACACTGCTTCCACCCCACAAAAATAGAGTGATCTGCATGCATCATAAAAAATACCAGGTAGCTGCTATTCATGATGCCAGTAAAACATGGCAGGGCCTACTTTAAACTGAAGTCAACTGAATTTTACTAAGTCAGATCTTTTCTTAGAAGTACCAAAATGTAGAGGCATCGTTTAGACCATGTTTAACTTCCATATTGTCCCCATTGCATGTGATGCTTCTTGGAGAATGAGAAAACACTCACCTCTTGAGCAGATCTCCCTGCAGAAATGCAGCTTTAGTATCAACTGATCAACACTCCCAAGCATTTGTTGCTAACAAAGTCAAATGAAATTTCAAAGCTGCTTTTCCTGCCATCAGGGCATCTATTCTTATATCTTGATCCCCCAGATTGCCTTCAAATCTAATGCTCCAAGCCTTGTAAGTGCCATCGGGAGACATCTTTCCTGTGCATATCCACCATGTGATAGCATTGGTTGTCACCTATCTGGCATCTCTGTGAACACCCCAACTTCTCTTCACCTTTGTAGTTTTTGTTGTTTGATCTTCTTTATTAATTTGTCTTCTAGTTAGTTCTTGGTCACTAAGGTTTAACAACCACATGGATTTCTGTTCCTGATTGTGCTCCTGGTGGTATTCCTGGTTTGCAGCCTGTTTGTTGCCCTTGTTAAACTACACCCTCCAACTTTTAGCCTGGCTGCTCCTGTTTGACCTACCCCTCCTATTAATAGGATTTCTTTCAAGGGCTTGTGATCTGTTTGAGAGACGTTCAGTCTCAAACCCACTGTTTGTGATTGCACTATGTTTTTTTACCTTCCATCTTTGTACATCATGTTCCCAATCTATGGACCTAACCTCCTGCCCCTCATCCTGTCCATCTGGCCAGCTTTTATATTTTCTCTGCTTTCCCTGCCTTCCCTGCTGTAGTTTATAAAAGTCATGTTTCTCCATGGACTACCCTCTCTGGTAACTATTTGACTTTAGTACCTACTTTTGGCAGTTGCCCTTTGGGACCAATGGACCCATAATTGATGATCAGGACTGATTTGATCATCATTAGACAAACAGTCATGAATGGCTGTTTGATCCGTATAGCTCAGTAGGAGCATGTGGCACACTCTGTCCAGACAATGCTGGAGGCCTCCCACACTTGTACAAGTGATGGGATCACATCTTCAGCAGCTCTCATCATGGCTCTGGTTGAAGCATGGGCAGCACGGTACCTCCACATAAATCAGGGGATTGAGGAATGTTGAAATCAATCTTGTAAGGCTCTTCAACCCTCAAACAGATCCATGAAGGTGTGCCAAGATGTAGGAGTCATGGCAGCTGCCAGGGCTGAGGGCACACAGCTCCAGCAAGTGGTAACAGTGTTCTCAGATCACCCAAACATAAATCAAATAGAACCCTTCCCTATTAATGAACCCTGGAGCATTGTGATGTAGCTCTCTCAATGGCACCCTGCACCTGGGGAAGCCAGCTATATTCATGAATCTTACTGACCAGGCAGCTTTCCAATTTTCCATCAACTTATCCACAATCCCTTTCTCATCTTTACCACATTGCATGGTTGATGTCCAAAATCTGGTTGCCCAATCCACAAATTGCAAAATGATTTTTTTCTTCTTAATTCAATACTTTGAAATCCAGAGCTATTACCTCATTGAAATCTTTTGCTCGGGGCAGACTTACTTTAGGCTGTGATAGTGTCCTTTGATATTTCTTACAAATCTTGCAGCCAATACTTATTTCTTTAAGGTTCTTGAGAAGATTTGTTACTTCTTCTTTCAACTTATCATACTGCCCATCCCTTATTCCAGAATTCTTCACCAAAATTTTTAACCTTTTTAGAGGAGGCAAAATATTGAGGCAATTTTAACACAGTTGACTTCGTATCATCTCACATTCGTGATGTCAGTAACACTTCCTTTATTTTTAATGGTGAGATTATATTCCATTGAAGGAATGCAATATTGTCCCGATTGTGTAAATTGCAAATTCATAGATTTTTCAAATACTATATCTTTGTTATATCCATATCTAGTTTCATCTGTTTTTTCTTCATTGATGGCCTACTTAGTAACAATGGTATTTCATTGGACAAAACACGCATGCTGTTCAAATGATTGATTCTAGCTATTTTACAACGAATGAGCAGTCTTTTCAAAGGTTTGAGGTGTTATCATCCCCAAATTTGAAACTAGTGGAGCTCTCAAATTCATTTACTTTTTTCCGATCCTTAATACCTAAAGATTCTAGATAGTATTTTAGCCAGTCAATTCCACACAGAGTAGATGTGCATATACTGTCTAATACTGCACTATTGAAATGCTCTGTCACTAACACATTCATTACTGGGCTGAAATGTCTACAGACCAACAATGCTCCCTGTTTGATTTATATCTCCATCTTGCCTCTCTGAATCTTCCTTTTTATGTTTAGTTTTGAATATTTTATTATATTATTTGGAATGTCTATGGTGTAAGGATTCTTTGAGTCATACCTGAAAGATTGACTACATCTTGAGCATTTCTGGGGTTTATGCACCTATTGTAAACCCCAATTTTTCTTGCTTCTCAAAATTATCAATAATATTTCTATTAGTTATAGTTCTCTTTCGTATTATTTCCTGTGACTTGCATTTAAATGGCTGACAAATTTGTTAACATGGTATTCTCCATCTTCCATCAGTTGCCCAGTTTGTATTATGATGGTTGCTTGAAAGGAATATCTTCTTGGTAATTTTTCAATGATTCCGACACATATTCTCGCTAGTTTATGTGCAATTTTAAGCCCTGTCAAATCTAGGAGTCTGTCAGTACTTGATATTTCAACTAATACCTTAAATACCGGGACAGTTTGGGGAATTTCCACCAAATGAAATTTCTGCAGTCTTGCGTACAATCTACTGAATTCTATTACGTGCTCTTTTGTGGTATTATTCTCAGCCTTTTTAAATTTGTCAAAATCTGACCACACCTCAAAAGTAAACAATAAACAATCCTTTTGAGAAACTTTATCCATGAAATTTAACACACTGTCCAAACCTTCATCCATGTTCAAATCATCAGGCTCCAATTCCAAAAATTATCTTGCTTCTATATGGTGATGAATGTGATAAGTACTACGAAAATATCTCATTTCCTCTTCTTGTTATTCACTCATGGGATATAGACATCATTGGTTTGCCAGCATTTTATTGCCTGTCCCTAGTTGACCTTAAGAAGGGGATGGTGAGTTGCCTTCTTGAACTGCTGCAGTCCACCTGCTGTTGGTTGATTCATAATATCTTTAGGGAAATAAAGAAGTAACCCTGGTCCACACGATTATTTCATTCTTCCACTGGTCATGAGGCTCATTTTCAGGAAACAGGCAGATTGTCATGCTCCAAAAACTAACATTTTGACTCAACCATCCTCTGATACTAATGTTATGTGCTAGAAGTTAACTGTGTTTAAACAGAGTCCAAGTCCATTCTTTTTATTGAGTGCTTTATTCCACTCTATTAAACTCACACCCCACTAATTACTTGATCCCCATTTTTGTACAATCAATTCTCAACCTACTAACCCTTAATTAATACGCTCATGACTTATTCTCTCATTCCATTAAGACTCAGGCATTCCTTCAGACCTTATTAGATGATAACATCTTTGAAAAAGAGATTACTTTGCCTGAGGAATACTTCATGGATATGTAAAATCTTCATTGATTTAAAGCTTATGAATTAACTTATATACTTAAAATATTTGTAGTTTTATTCAAGTCTTGTTACAATCATTCTTTGGTCTGATTGAAATCTTTAAAAGCATTAAAAAAATTCAAGCTGAAAAGCAAAAACAATAAACTGATTGTTGCAATTCTTCATTTCCAAACATATTAGAAATTGTTATTTTCAGGAGCAAAACTTTGGATTTTATCTCCTGCTGTGATTAGGCCAAAAAGCATTTCCTTTGTTGAGAGTAGATCCCTTTTTCTTTCCATTATGCAGGGATGGTGTCTAATTTATTCTACCACTGCCTGTACCTTGGATAACAGATCAATGCATCAGTGCATTGCTGCCGAACGCAATAGCCTGTGTTATGTGCTCAGAGTTCACAATGTGAATCCACAATATAGATGATGTTACAACACAATAGGCAAACTGCATTTTCTCATGGTTCACTTGCTGAAATCAAAGTCAGAACTGTTGATTCGAAACTACAATTTTAAACTCCTATTCATTCTTCTCCCATCCCTCTGCTGCAATCTGCCCATCCTTCCCTCTACACCATTAAAGACAGAAAAGCAAAGTGTGATTACCATGAACCAGATTGTTTTCCCAAGAGATGCTCTGATGTTTACTAAGTTCTATTTATATTTCAGTTCAGGTGTGCACTGTACTGTGCTGGCTTTGTTAGTGATCATTATTTTGAAAATATAACTTAAAATGGACACATGCACCTGTTTTCACTTGATGTTTTTAAGGGAACTGGGGGAGATCTTCCATATTTACTGTTGAATGAAGATTTCAATTTGGTACGCTTGATCGTTTGGCTGCTAAGTCTTTGTTTCTCAAAGATGGTCACTGCACTGTAGTTACAGTAATGATTCACACATTACTCCATAGGAAGCCACTCAATGGCAGCACTAGATTAGCTGTCAGGGTTAGAAATATTCCTAATAGTAGAGGACAATGAAGCTAAGGAATGAGTTGTCGGCTTGTGCTCTGCGTATTGACAAACTGCATCGGTTCACGAGAGTGCTGGGCAATTCCTGGATGGGATGGGATTATTACTACATACATAAGATAAGTGGAGTACCAAATACATACAATTCATAGTTAATATGATCAGATTGTGATTGTTTAAGGGTGTAACAAGCATATGAATTAGGAACACAAGTAGGCCATCTAGTCTCTCTCGTATGCTCTGCCATTCAATAAGATTCTGGCTAATCTACTTGTGACCTCAATTCTAAGTTCCTGCTTACCTTCAATATTGATCAACTCTCTTGTTAGCGAAGAATCTATTTACCTCTGCCCTAAATACATTCAATCACTCTGCCTCCACTATACTCTTGGGAATTGTTTCAATTTTTTTCTCCCTTAGATTGACCCTGGTTCTTTAAAATCTGGTTTTAAACCTCTTCTACAATCTTCCATGCCTTCTGATGAATGAACAACTATTGTGAATCATGAGATTTACAGCCCATCAATGCGGGGCAGGCTCCTTATGTGGTCCGACCCTTTGTGAGCTGAAGCATACACTGGCACTGGTGATATTTTGATGACTTTTGCAAAGTTTTCAGGCCTTAGCTATAAAAAGGGGAAGAGATTGTAAAAGGAGAGCTGGTGCATCCCATGTAACCATCAGTTTTTAATTCTCCCGTTTAAGGATGAATGCTTGTCAACACAGTCTGTTTACATGCCTCCAGTATTTCTAAGATACATTTTCATCCTGTGTCTAATAAAGGGCACTGCAGTTGCTGTGCAATTTGTGCCTGGTGGAGAACAATGAATTGCTATCCAAGCACCTGCTAAACAGGAGGTCATGAAGGGGAAAGTGATGTCAATGAAACAGATTAATGATTAATGTGATAAATTAATCAGTAGAACAGTGGCTATATCATTTGGTTTGCAGACAGGTGGTGCATGACTCATAATTTATGCATTTACAAAAAATCAAAATGACCTCTAACCTGTGTTGTCCCAGGAGGATGTACTGGTACATCCTAAAATCTTAGAGCATTGAAGTAGGCCATTCTTTTTTATTCATTCACGGGATGAGGGTGTCGCTGACCAGGCAGCATTTATTGCCATCCCTAATTGCCCAGAGGGCAGTTAAGAGTCAACCATATTGCTCTGGATCTGGAGTCACATGTAGGCCAGGCCAGGCAAGGATGGCAGTTTCCTTCCCTAAAGGGCATTAGTGAACCAGACAACAATCAACAATGGATTCACAGTTATCATTAGACTCCTAATTTCAGATATTTATTGAATTCAAAATTTCACCATCTGCCATGGCGGGATTCAAACCCGGGTGCCCAGAACGTTATCTGGGTCTCTGGATTAACAGTCCAGCGATAATACCACTAGGCCATTGCCTCCTCCTCAGGTATGATGCCTGTGCTAGCTCTTTCTAAACAAGAAAGCTACCTGGTTTGTCCCATACCTGTGCTCTTTTTCCAAAGCCTCTAAATGTTTACCTTTTCAAATAATTATCCAGTTTCCTTTCAAAACTTAGCAATTAATCTGTTTCCACTAGCCTATTACACAGTGCATTCTAGATCACAATAACTCACTACGTAATTTTTTTTTCCCTCACCCTCCACATTTTGGAAGCAGATCTCCAAATCTTGGAGCTGACTTTTTTCCAAATAGTTTCCAATTGATTCTTGGAAGTGTATTTGTTTCTGTGATTTTGCCCCTGCGGAGTCTTCCTTTGAGTGTTGATCAAGATTTACAATAATTTTGATGGATAGCAATTTTTTTGTTTTATTATGACAGTCTTTGGGAAGGCTTCATCTGTTGATTTCTCATAATTATAGACGTGGTTTTTATAGATCTCCATGTTTTTTCATGCAGGTGTTGCCACTCATAATGTTTCAGAAAAGTCAGGACCTCTGATGTTTGCATGATTTATCCCTGACGCTGAAGCTGTCTCTTCTCAGGAGTTCAGGAGCCTCGGTGTTTGCAGTTGTCCAATAGGATTGTTGTCGTTTGGATAAGAGTGAGGCCTACTGGAGAATGAACTAACTGACCATGGCACTGTGGTACTGAAGGTAAAATGTGATGTAGTGGTAGTAGAGGATAGGATAGTGAGGAGGAAGGACATTGTCTTGTGCAATCATAAACTGAGCCTGGAAGGCTCTATTGCCTACTTAGTTATAGGCTTTGGGACATCTGGTCAAGGTTAGAAACTTTGTGTGGGAGGGGTGAATCCAGTTGTAGAAACATATGCAGGACCAGGAAATCTCTGGATTATTACTTGAGGTTATATGCCAATTGGCAGAGGGCACATAAGTTTAGTGAAATTAATATATGGCTTGAGGATTGGCAAGAGCAGAGCAGGTTCTGGTTTGCAGAGCAGTCTTATAAATACTGGGGAATGCGGAGGCTGTACCATTGGGACGGTCTGCACCTATACTCTCTGGGACTAGTGTTCTTAGCAAACCATATTACTAGGTAAATAGACAGGCCTTTAAACAATGGGATTGAAGCATCAAGCTTGGTAGTTGTGGAGAATCAAGGTGTAGTGTAAAGGCAGGAGAGTAAAATAATAATATGGGAAATGAAGGTCAGAGATTGACAGGGTGGGACAGTGAGAATAAGTAACTAAATTGAATCTGATAGCCATTTACAGAGATGTGGCTGCAGGATAACAAGGATTGGATCCTGAACATACGACAGGAGCATATGACATTCAAGTAGAGGAGGAAGCTAGGAAAGGGTGAAGGGATAACACTTCTCATCAATGATTGCATTGGTATAATATTTAGACATGACTTGCTTCAGGAGATCAGGATGAAGAATCAGATTGGTTTGAAATCAGGAATAGGAAAAGAAATAAGTCATTAGTTTACAGGGTCCTTAAAAGTAATGAAAATGTAGAACAAGGTGTATAAAAATAAATATGGCTGTTTGTGAAAAGGGATAGCAATAAACATGGGTGATTTTAACTTACATAAAAACTGGAAAGATTGGCAAAGGTAGTCTTGATAAAAATTTTCATAGCATGTCTTTGAGAGAGTTTCTTAAAGCAGCACATTCTGTCAGTGACCAGGGAGCATGTTATATTAGACTTTGTATTATGTAATGTGACAAGATTAATTAATGACCTCAGAGTAAAGGAATCTCTAGGCAGTAGTGAGCACAATATGATTGGATTTTACATTCAGATTGAAAGGGAGAAGAGTGAGTCTAAGACTAGTACTTTAAACCTAAATAAAAGCAGCTACGTGGATATGAAAGCTGAGCTAGCTAAAGTGAACTGGAAACGAATCCGGGGATTGATCAATAGAGATGTATTTTGAGGGATATTTCAGAATACTCAGAAACAAGTAAATTTCTACCAGAAAGAAAATTTCAAAGTTGAGCTCCCCATACATGGTAAATTAAAGAAGTTATGGAAAGCTTAAAAAAAGGAACAAAATGTATTTAATTGCGTAACAGTGGGGTATTAGGCCAGATGACAGGACAGAATACAAAGTAATGCAAAGAAGGACTGAAAGACTAATTAGGAGAAAGAAATTAGATTACGAGGAAGGTAGCTGGAAATGTAAATAGATAGTAAGAGTGAGAATGGAGAGCTAATAGCAGTAAATAAGAAAATAGTGGATTAAATGAACAAATATTTTGCTTCTGTCTTCACCATAGTAGATACAAAAACATGAGAAACACATTTGTAAGGAAATCTCAGTTATCTGAAAGAGTAATAGGGTGGTTACTGTAGGGGCTTTTAACTTTCCAACATAGTCTGGGACTGCCATAGTGTTTTGAGCTTGGACAGAGGGCAATTTGTTAAGTGTGTATAAGAAAAATTTTTGATTCATTATGGGGATTTACCTACTAGAGAAGGTGCAAAACTTGACCTACTTTGGGAAATAAGGCAAGGCAGGTGACTGAGATGTCAGTGGCGGAGCTCTTTGGGGCCAGTGGCCATAATTTTATTGGTTTTAAAGTAGTGATGGAAAAGGTTAGACTGGATCTAAAAGTTAAAGTTCTAAATTGGAGGAAGGGCAATTTTGACAGTTGATTGCGGGCGCATTTTTGCAGGTAAAGGGACAACTGGGAAATGGGAAGCCTTCAAAAATGAAATAACTAGAAACCAGAGACAGTATGTTTCTGTTAGGATGAAGGGCAAGGCTGGTAGGTGTAGGCAATGCTGGATGACCAGAATAAGAAGGAAGCATATGTCAGGTATATGCAGCAGAAATCGAGTGATTCCCTAGAAAAGTTTTGAGGCAGTAGGAGTATACTTAAGAGGAAAATCAGGAGGGCAAACAAGGGACATGAGACAGCTTTGGCAATGGGGTTAAGGAGAATCCAAAGGAATTCTACGAATAAGTTAAGGACAAAAGTGTAACTCGGGAGAGAATAGGGCCCCTTAAAGATCAACATGGCTGCCTATGTGTGGAACCACAAGAGATAGGGGAAACATTAAATGAGTATTTTGCATCAGTGCTTTTTGTGGAGAAGGATATGGAAGAGAAAGAACGTGGGGAAATAAATAGCGACATCTGGAAAAATGTCCATATCACAGAAGAGGAGATGCTGGATGCCTTAAAACACATAAAGGTGGATAAATCCCCAGGACCTGATCAGGTGTACCCTGGTACTCTATGGTAAGTTAGGGAAGTAATTGCTGAGTCCCTTGCTAAGATATTTGTATCACCGATAGCCACAGGTGAGGTGCTGGAAGACTGGAGGTTGGCTAACGCGGTGCCACTATTTAAGAAAGGTGGTAAGGAAAAGCCAGGGAACTACAGGCCGGTGAGCCTGACATTGGTGGTGGGCAAGTTGTTGGAGGGAATCCTGAGGGGCAGGACTTACAGGTATTTGGAAAGGCAAGGACAGATCAGGTGTAGTTAACATGGCTTTGTGCATGGGAAATTGTGTCTCACAAACTGGATTGACTTTTTTGAAGAAGTAACAAAGAGTATTGATGAAGGCAGAATGGTGGATGTGATCTACATGGACTTCAGTATGGCTTTTGACAAGGTTCCTCGTGGTAGACTGGTTAGCAAAGTTAGATCACATGGAATTCAGGGAGAACTAGCTGTTTAGATAAAGAACTGGCTCAAAGGTAGAAGACAAAGCGTGGTGGTGGAGGGTTGCTTCTCAGACCATCAATCTTGGTGTCGTCCGCAGACATACTAACCATACTTTATTTATTCTCATCTAAATCATTTTTATAAATGACAAACAAACGAGGATCCAGCACTGATCCCTGTGGAACACCGCTAGTCATAGGCCTCCAGTCAGAAAAACAACCCTCCACCATCACTCTCTGTCTTCTGCTGTTAAGCCAATTTTGTATCCAATTGGCAACCTCACCCTGAAACCCATATGATCTAACTTTATACCATGTGGAACCTTGTCAAAGGCTTTATTAAAGTAAACAATGTCTACCACTCTGCCCACACCAAATCTTCTTGGTTCCTTCTTTGACGACTGTGTGATAGAAGATCCATTAACTAGCAGAAAGCAGAGTGTATACATTCATTGTATTTTCCTGTGATGAATAGAGTGCTGCAGAAGTATGTACTGAGTCCTCAATTTTTTATAATTTATATCAATGACTTAGAGGGGAATGAGCTGCATTTGCAAACAATACAAATAGGTAGGAAATTAGGTTGTGAAGAGAATATGGGAGGAATGTGGCGGATATACGTTGAGTGAGTGGGCAAAAATCTGGTCAATGGAGTTTAATGTGGGGAAATGTGAAGTTATTCATTTTGGTAGGAAGAATAAATAAACAACATAATACTTAAATGGAGAACGACTGCAGAATTCTGAGGCGCAGAGGGAGCTCAGTGTTCAAGTCAAAGAAGTTAGTATATAGGCACAGCAAATCATTTTGGCGAATGGGATGCTATTCTTTATTACGACAAGAATTGAACATAAAAGTAAAAATATTATGCTTCATTTTTATAGGGCATAAGTGAGATAATGTCTCAAATATTGTCTCCATTTTGGTTTCCTTATTTGAAGAGAGATATAAATGCATTGATTCTAAGGAAGATTACTAGACTTATACCTGAAATGAACAGGTAGTCATTTGCAGAATGGGTGGCACAGTGGCTCAGTGGGTAGCCCTGCTGCCTCACAGCGCTAGGGACCTGGGTTCAATTCCAGCCTTGAGTGACTGTCTGTGTAGAGTTTGCACATTCTCCCTATGTCTGCCCGTGTTTCCTTTAGGTGCCCTGGTTTCCGCCCACAGTCTAAAGATGAGCAGCTTAGGTGGATTGGCCATGGGGAATGCAGGGATAGGGTAGGGGGATAGGTCCAGATGGGATGTTTTTTGGAGGGTTGTAATGGGCCAAATAGCCTGCTTCCACATTGTAGGGATTCTATGAATGGTTGCTTTCGCTGGAGTTTAGAAGAGTGAGGAGTGAATTGATTGAAGTTTATAATATCCTGAATGGTCTTGACAAGGTAAATGTAGAAAGTATATGTCCTCTTCTGAGGAAGTTCAGAACTAGAGGGGCACTATTTAAAAATTAGGCGTTGTCCTTTGCAGACAGACATTTTTTTTTCTCAGAGGGTTGTGAGACTTTGGAATTCTCTGTCTCAGAAGACAGTGGAGGTGGGATCATTGAATATTTTTAAAGCAGGAGTAGATGGATTCTTCAGTGACAAAAGAATCAAAGCTTACTGGGGAGAAATTGGAATTTTGAAACGCAAACAGATTCACTGTCATCTTACTGAATAGCAGAGCAAGAAGTGACACAACACCAGGTGACAGTCCAACTGGTTTATTTGAAATCACAAGCTTGTGCAGTGCTGCTCCTTCATCAGGAACAGCACTCTGATATTTGTGATTTCAAATAAACAAGTTGGACTGTAACCTGGCGGATTGTGACTTCTGGCTCTATCTAGCCCAGTCCAACACTGACAACTACACATCATTACTGAATAGCAGACCAGGCTCAAGAGCCCAAATGGCCTACTGCTGCTCCTAGTTCATACCTTCGCACCCTCCGAGGAATACATACAATATGTGGCCCAATTGGATTGGATCCAATCCCAGTGGCAGTATAATCCAGGAAATTGGGGAGGTTGAGAGATTTGTGATCAGTCGGGGATCAAGGGTTATTGGGCAAAGGTAGGAAAGTGGATATGAGGAATGTCGGATCAGCGGTGATCCTATTGAAAGATGGAGCAAGCTCATGGGGCTGAATGGCCTATTCCTATTCCTGTTTGTTATGGTCTTATGAAGATGGTTGAGGGAGATGGTGATCCAGTCCTGGGATGGAAGCATTATTTCCGGGTATCTGTATTGGACCACTCATGGGGGCTGGAACATTCCTGCTCCTCCTACCCCTTAGGAGGACTATGAGGTCATGGGACTTCCTCCTGAGGCCTTTTCTGCATCACTATGGCTTCTGGATTTCCTGAAACCTGGGGGACTCACCCAACCTGTTAAGCCTTCAAAGAATTTTAAATAAAAGGCTTTAACCACATTGATACATTAACAATGCGAACCCACTACCTGGGAACAGGTCAGCGTCTCTCCCCTTCTCCCATCTCAGCAAAAGGCTGCAAGTCGGTGATTTGGAGCAGGCTTCTTGACACGTTCGGAGCATTTTGCCATTAGACCAACCCCCGCACCCGATTCCACCCACTGAACTATGATATTCCAGCCTAAATGGCACTTCCAAATCTTCTTTGCTCCACTGTGAACATTGGAGCTGTAAAGTTAGCATTACTTCTGTTCTAGAAACATTGACTTTGGAAGAGTATTACCTCCAAAATAGAGTCTCCATTCAGACCAGAACAAGCTGCTGGAAAAGGGAAGGAAACACAGTGGTCTTAGAGTCATAGAGGCATACAGCACGGAAACAGGCCCTTCAGCCCAACTTGTCCACCCGACAAGGTTTCCTAAACCGAACTAGTCCCTTTTGCCTGCATTTGGTCCATATCCCTCTCAACTTTTCCTGTCCATGTACCGATTCAAATGTCTTTTGAATGTTGTAATTATATCTGCCTTCTACCACTTCCTCTGGCAGCTTGTTCCATATAAGTGCCACCCTCTGTGTGAGAAAGTTGCCCCTCCAGGTCCCTTTTAAATCATTCCTCTCTCACCTTAAACCTATGACCTCTTGTTTTGGAATATCCTACCCTGGGGGAAAGACCTTGGCTATTCATCTCATCTGGGCCTCTCATGATGTTATAATCCTCCATAAGGTAACACCTCAGCCTCCTATGCGCCAAGGAAAAAAGCCTATCTGGCCTCTCCTTATAAGTTAAACCTTCTAGTCCCAGTAACATCTGTGTAAATCTTTTTTGTATCCGTTTTTGCACTACTTAGGAACTAGCCATGTCTGCTCAGGGTGCTCAGAGCGTAATTTTACTACCTGGTTTTGCATGAGATTCAATTTGTGAGGATGACTTCACTCTAATCTGCCATCAACAGCAGCAATAACTGTAGCCTCAGAATAGGTTATGGACTGCAATGTCAGTACTTATGATGCTGTCTGTTTTGTGAACATTTATGATCCTGGTTCCTTCCAGGCTGGAGATAGAGATATTCAGAACACTGTGTGGTTGGATATCCACTGTTGTGGAAGGGAGGTCAGTGATGTTCTCTATTCAATCAGAGCTAACAACTCTTGATGCTCTGTTGTCACAGAGAAGTGCAGGAATGAGCACATGGCTTCACTCCTGTGAAGGCTTCCACAGGGTGGCTGGTGCGATTAATATGCACCTATCTCTTTGAAGGTCAACTCTGTCCAATGTAGGAACTAAAAGATATTGACTTCCTCAGGGTCCAGATGGTGAGCGACCTTTAGGCCGAGAATCATACAGGTCAGGCCTGTTATTCTGGCAGCAATCATGACACATACACTCAGCAGCAGTCCATTGAGAATCCTTGGCAAAAAAGGAAAGTGGTTACTGGGCAAATGGATCTAAGTCACAGCCGATGTGGCTGGTGATACTGCTATCCAAGTCATGTACGCGTGAGTAGCATTCATATACTGAAAGTCATGCTGATTAACAGTCTATGGAAACAACATGTCCACTGTCTGGACTGCCCTGGACAAACCTGCAGGACTCAGCAGAGCGGGTGTAAAAACTCATTGTGGCCCGCTGCGTAGACAGCCTTGCCATCTTGATAACACAGCCCTGGCCAAGGAGGTGCAGGAGATAAACAGGAGGAAGACAGGGAAGAGAAAGAGTAAAAGAAAGCTAGACATTTTTTCTCTGGCTCGCTATAAACAATTCATTCAAGTGCGATTTTGGTATGCAAACCTCCAACTCTCCAATTCTGAAGAAAGGTCACTGGACCCAAAACATTAACTCTGCTTTCTCTCCACAGACACTGCGAGACCTGTTGAGTTTTCCCAGCAATTTCTGTTTTTGTTTCCAATTCTCCATTTTCCAATAGCTCCATACCTTACCTTCCCTCTGCCCCTAACCATCATGGTCTCTGCTTGGCTACAATGCAGAAATAACATTCTAAACACAGGACATCATTACTGCTGTAAGTGCGGTGTTATACAAATGTGCAGCAGGATTTTGGGTCACTGGGTAATTCATATCTCATTAAACACTCTATGGGTTTGTAACAATGCTTGAAAAGGCTGTTGAGATTTTTTTTATTTTTGTGTAAAGAGCATTATTAAAGCATCAAAAACCTCCTTAACTGAATGTAGCACACAATGTTAATCCCTTCTGTCACTTCCTTCTGTGTAGGCTGGATAGTTGTCCTGTTCGGAAGTTCCCTTGTGTGCTAAAATAAATTATACTACTCAATTAGGGAAACAGCAGCAACTTACAGGGCTTATTTTTGTTTTCTATTCACTTGTGGGATGTGGGTATTGCTGGTTGGCCACCATTTCTTGCCCATCCCTAGTTGCCCTTGAGAAGGTGGTGGTAAGCTGCCTTCTTGAACCGCTGCAGTCCATCTGTTGTGGATTGACCCACAATGCCATTAGGGAGTGAATTCCAGGATTTTGACCCAGTGACAGTGAAGGAACGGCAATATGTTTCCAAGTCAGGATGGTGAATGGCTTGGAGGGGAACTTGAAGGTGGTGGTGTTCCCATTATATCTGCTGCCATTGTCCCTCTGGATGAAAATGGTTGTGGGTTTGGAAGGTGCTGTCTGAGGATCTTTGGTGAATTTCTGCAGTGCATCTTGTAGATAGTACACACTGCTGCTACTCAGCATCAATGGTGGAGGGTGTGGATGCTTGTTTAGTGCCAATCAAGTGGGCTGCTTTGTCCTGGATGGTGTCAAGCTTCTTGAGTGTTGTTGGGGCTGCACTCATCCAGGCAAGTGGGGACTATTCCATCACACTCCTGACTTGTGCCTTGTAGATACTGAACAGGCTTTGGGGAGTCAGGAGGTGAGTTATTCGCCACAGTACTCCTAGCTTCTGACCTGCTCTTGTGTTTATGTAGTGAGTCTAGTTGAGTTTCTGGTCAATGATAACCCCCAGGATGTTGATAGTGGGGGATTCAGTGATGGTAACACCAATGAATGTCAAAGGGTAGGGGTTAGATTGTCGCTTATTGGTGATGGTCATAGCCTCGCATTTGTGTGGCGCAAATGTTACTTGCCACTTGTCAGCCCCAGCCTGGATATTGTCCAAATCTTGTTGCATGTGAACATGGACTGCTTCAGTATCTGAGGAGTCATGAATGGTGCTGAACATTGTGCAGTCATCGGTGAATATCTCCACTTCTGACCTTTTGATGGAGGGAAGGTCATTGATGAAGCAGCGGCAGATGGTTGGGCCGAAGACACTACCCTGAGGAACTCCTGCAGAGATGTCCTGGAGCTTGGATGATTGACCTCCAACAACCACGACAATCTTTTTATGTGTCAGGTATGACTCCAACCACTGGAGAGTTTGCCCCCTGATGCCCATTGATTCCAGTTTTGCTAGGGCTCCTTGATGCCACACTCAGTCAAATGCAACCTCGATGTCAAGGGCTGTCACTCTCACCTCACCTCTGGAATTCATCTCTTTTGTCCACGTTTGAACCAAGGCTGTAATGAGGTCAGGAGCTGAGTGGTCCAGGTGGAACCCAAATTGGGCGTCACTGAGCAGATGCTGCTTCACAGCACTGTCGATGACACCTTCCATCACTTTACTGATGATCAAGAATAGACTAATGGGGCAGTAATTGGCCGGATTGGATTTGTCCTGCTTTTTGTGTACAGGACATACTTGGGCAATTTTCCACATTGTCAGTTAGATACAAGTATTTTAACTGTACTGGAATAGCTTGGCTCAGTGAGCGGGAAATTCTGGAGCACATGTCTTCAGTACTATTGCTGGAATGTTGTCAGGGCTTGTAGCCTTTGCAGTATCCAGTGTCTCCAATCGTTTCTTGATATCACGTGGAATGAATTGAATTGACTGAAGACTGGTATCTGGAATGTTGGGGACAACTTGAGGAGGCTGAGATGGATCATCCACTTGGCACTTCTGGCTGAAGATTGCTGCGAATGCTTCAGCCTTATCTTTTGCACTGATGTGCTGGGCCCTTCCATCATTGAGGATGGGGATATTTGTGGAGCCTCCTCCTCCAGTGAGTTGTTTAATTGTCCACCACCATTCATGACTGGATGTGGCAGGACTGCAGAGCTTAGATCTGATCCGTTGATTGTGGAATTGCTTAGGTCTGTCTATCACTTGCTGCTTTTGCTGTTTGGCGTGCAAGTAGTCCTGTTTATTGGCTTCACCAGGTTGACACTTCATCTTCAGGTATGCCTGCTGTTGCTCCTGGCATGCCATCCTGCACTCTCCATTGAACCAGGGTTGATCCCCTTGCTTGATGGTAATGGTTGATTGGGGGATATGCCGGGCCATGAGGTTACAGATTGTGCTGGAGAACAGTTCTGCTGCTGTTGATGGTCCACAGTGTCTCATGGATGCCCAGTCTTGAGTTGCTAGATCTGTGCGAAGTCTGTCCCATTTAGCACGGTGATAATGCTATGCAACATGTTGGAGGTTATTCTCAATGTGAAGGCAGGACTTTGTCTCCACAAGGACTGTGCGATGGTCACTCTTACCAATTTTGTCATGGACAGATGCAACTGTAGTTGGCAGATTGGTAAGGATGAGGTCAAGTATGATTTTCCCTCTTGTTTGTTCCCTCAACACATGCTGCAGCTCCAGTCTAGCAATTATGTCCTTTAGGACCTGACCAGCTCAATCAATAGTATGCTTCTGGGCTGCTCTTGGTGGTGGACATAGAAATCCCCCACCCAGAGTACATTTTGTGCCCTTGTCATCCTCAGTGCTTCCTCCAAGTGTTTTTCAACATGGAGGAGTACCGATTCATTAGCTGAGGGAGGACGGTATGTGGTAATCAACAGGAGGTTTCCTTACCCATGTTTAACCTGAAGCCATGAGACTTCATGGGGTCCAGAGTCAATGTTGAGGACTCCCAGAGCACCTGCTTCCTGACTGTATACTACTGAGTCTCCACCTCTGCTGGGTCTGTCCTGCCAGTGAGACAGGACATATCCAGGAATGGTGATGGTCATGTCTGAACATTGTAAGTTATGATTCTGTGAGTATGTTGCTTAACTTGTCTGTGAGACAGCTCTCATTATGTTAGTGAGGAAGACTTTGCAGGGTCGACAGGGTTGTTTATGCTGTTGTCTTTTCTGGTGCCTCGTTCGATGCCAAGTGATCTGTCTGGTTTCATTTCTTTGAGACTTTGTAGCGATTGGTACAACTGAGTGGCTTGCTCGGCCATTTCAGAGGGCAATTGAGAGTCAACCATATTGCTGTGGGTCTGGAGTCACATGTAGGCCAGGCTGGGTGAGGGTGGCAGATTTCTTTCCCTGAAGGGCATTAGTGAACCAGATGGATTTTTCCGAGAATGATTTCATGGTGAGCAGTAGATTCTTAATTCCAGACTTTTTGAAATTGAATTCAAATTCCACCATCTGCCACGGTGGGATTCGAACCCGGGTCCCCAGAACATTAGCTGGGTGTTCAAATTAATAGTCTGGTGATAATATCATTAGGCCATCACCTACTCCCAATCATTATCAAACCAAAATGTTTTTAGCCAGCATCTAATCAGTTTTACCAAAGTATATGTACTCTAAAGCAACATTAGTTAGTTTTCAACATTTGTAACCATAACTTAGTTTCTCAACAAATATTAAAGAATCATTATTATAGAAACAAACACAGAGAATGCTAGAGAAACTCAACAGGCCTGGCAGCATCTGTGGAGAGAGAAACAGGCTTAACATTTTGAGTCTGGTACAAATCTTCTTCAGAAATGAAAGGTATTGGAAAATGTTTTGAGATATACTTCTGATAGAGGCAGAAGACCAAGTGGTCAGATGGTACAGGGGCCCAGTGCAAAAGAGAAAGGGGTTGTTGATGATGGTGAAAGAGAAAATGAAACGTAAAATGGTTTAAAATAAGCTTTTAATTGAATCACTATTATAGTTTGCAATTGTTGTATTTGCAATTACTAGCAGAATTGGATTCTTGAAATTGCAAATTTCATATTGTCCTGTTTCTGTGATTTTTCATCAGTGATTCATTAATTGCAACAAAAAGCAAGCATGTACCACGTTATTTGTTTAAAGGAGCCCTTCGTGTTTAACAGAACTGTGATGGGAATTTCCAACAAACTGTTAAGTTGTTGATATATTTAAAATATCACTATCAAGATCTTTGAACCTGAAATGTCGTGTTCATGCTGCAGATAAAATTGAATGACAATCTACAAGCTTTTGTACATTGTTAAATCACCAATGATTAATTACTGAACAGTGAATCAGATTTTGCATTGCAGGTTGTGTTTGCTTTTTCAGTATTTACATAATTTAATCTCAAGTGTCGACAGTGATTCAGTTGCCAGTCA
>NC_063349.1:11895994-11921697 GCF_021869965.1 Rhincodon typus
GCTCCTCTGATGCTGCTAGGCCTGCTGTGTTCATCCAGCTCTACACCTTGTTATCTCAGATTCTCCAGCATCGGCAGTTCCTACTATCTCTCCCCAAAAAGTGTCAATTACTTTTCTACAAACAATGCCACTGCTCTTCTTTGAATAGTGCCTTGTACAGTATAGAATGATTCTATTGCCCAGTGCTAGAAATTTTGAAATGGGTCATTAGTGTGCCCAGAGTCTCCTTTAGTGGACCATCAATACCTCTTCAGGTCAGCAGGATTTTATGGAATCCAGTCACACAGAAAAGGATTGACTGACATTTTTGTTCTGCACTACCTGGTCAATGATTAAAGAGTGTTGGAATAAAATTATTTTTTAAATCTTCTTTCAGTCACCCTTATTTTTATGTTCCATTCCTTTCATAATAAACAAAAATATTCAATTTGTCTTCCTAATCACTTGCTGTACCTGAGGACTAACTTTCTTGTCATTTACATACCAACACATGGGGAGGCAATGGCCTAGTGGTATTATCGTTGGACTGTTAATCCAGAGACCCAGATAATGTTCTGGGGACCTACGTTTGAATCCTACCATGGCAGATGGTGGAATTTGAATTCAATAAATATCTGGAATGAAGAATCTAATGGTGACTATGAATCCATTGCTGATTGTTGGAAAAACCCATCTGGTTCAGTAATGTCCCTTTCGGGAAGGAAACTGCCATCCTTACCTTGTCTGGCCTACATGTGACTCCAGACCCACAGCAATGTGGTTGGTTGACTCTTAACTGCGCTCTGGGCAATTAGGGATGGGCAATAAATGCTGCCTAGCTAGAGATGCCCTCATCCTGTGAATGAATAAAGAACACCCAAATCTATCTGCATCTCAGGATTCTGCAAACTCTCTCACTTTAATTGACATGCTGCTTTTCTGTTGTTCTTGCCAAAGTGGACATGTTCATATTTTCCCACACCATGCTCCAGGTATCAAATTTTGTCAATTTTCTTAACCTATCTCCATTCCTTTACCTCCTTATGCCCTCTCAAAAAATTACTTTCCTACCTATATTTGTGTCATCAGCAAATTTATCAACAATATATATTTAATCCCTTTATCTAAGTCACTGATCTAGATTGTAAATAACTGAAAGTGTAACACCAGTTGTTGTGACTCTCCACCTGTTACACCATGCCATCCTTAAAACAGCCTATTTATGATACCGACCGCTTCCTAATAGTTATCCAATCCTCTATGTAAGTTAACATATTGGCTCCTATGCTTTGAGCTTTAATATTGCATATCAATCCTTGATGTGGCTCCTAGCCAAATACATTCTGAAATCTAATTACAGTGCATCCACTGGTTTTGATTTATTTACATTGCTTGCTACTTCCTCAGGTAACTTTAATAAATTAATCTAACATGATTTCCCTTTCACAAAACCATAGCAATTTTGCCTGATTGCCATAAGCTTTTCTAAATGCCTTGCTATAACTTAAAAATAGATTCCAGCATTATTCCAATGCAGATGTCAGACTAACCTGCCTAACAGAAAGCAATTTTCTATCTTTCTATTTCCTTGAATGGTGAAGTCACATTTCTTACTTTATAATCTGATGGGATCTTTCCAGAATCGAGGGACTTTTGGAAAATTAAACCAATGCATACTTTATTTTAACATCCTAGGATGAGGTCCATTAGGGTTAGGGCATTGTCAGATAAGTTCCAATAATTTAAAAAATACCCTTTTCATGGGGTATTGTTCACATGTTTTCACAATGACCCTTTCACATTCTGATTCATAATTATTTCTGGGATGTTATTTGTATCCTCTACCATGAAGACAGATGTAAGATATCTGTTTACTTCATTTGTTCACTTCCCTGTTTTCCACAGTAGTCCTCCAGATAATCTCCAGAAGACTTTACTTCTTTCCTTTTTAAATACTTTAAAAACTTTCATTGTTTCTATATTTCTAGCTAGCTTTTTCTAGTATTTTAATTTCTCTATCTTGATTAATCTTTTTTGTCATTATTTGTTATTTTTGTGCAGCCTTGTGGCCTGCCACTCATCTTCGTGGAATTATATACTTTTTAAAACTTTGATGTCATCTTTAACTTTAGTTAGCCATGGATGGTGCATCCTTCCATTAGAATCTTTCTTTCTTTCTGACTGGAGTGTATACATTCTGAGTAATGTGAAAATATCTCCTTAAGGGTCTGCCCCGTTACTTTACCTATATGTCCCTAAAGCCTGTTTACCTGTTCATTTCAGCCGACTATATTTTTGTGCCTTTGGAATGACTCCTTTTTTAGTTTAAAAATCTATCTATCCATTCTCCCCTCCTTCAAACTGAGTGAGAAATTCAATCAGTGATACTAAGGGGTGCTTTTCCATGAGGTCATTAATTAATCATGTTTCATTACATATTCTCTGATCAGGTATAGCCTGATCTTTGGTTGCTTCTAGAGCATGCTTCTCTCAGAAACTGTCCCACAAATACACTATGAGCTCATCATTCAGACTACTCTTTCAATCTGATCCATCCAAACTATACATAGACTAAAATCAGCCGTGACTGTCACTGTATCTTTCTCACAAGCCTCCATTATTTCTTCTTGTACACTTCATCCTACAGTGTAGCTGCTGTTAGGAGACCTAAAAACTAAATTGTGACTTCTTTCCTTCACTACTTCTCACATCTACCTAGACTGATTCTACATCCTGATCCGCAGAACTAAGCTCATCACTCTGTATTGTACCAGTGCCATCCTAAATTAACAGAACTTCCTTTAATTCCCAAGCATCATGTACCCTTGAATAGTCAGATTCCAGTCTTCATGTTCTTGTAGCTATGCCTGTGTAATAGTTATCAGATCATACATGTTTATTTCTATTTGTTCTGTCAATTCATGTTTTATTAGAATACAGTATATATTAAAATATAGAGCCTTTAGTTCTGTCCTTATAAAAACCTTGTGATCCCTCATTCTATCAATTATTGCACCCTGAGATTTGTCCCTTCCTATCAGATTTTGATTATCATTTCCCTTGTTACTACCTGTCTCTCTTGTCTTCTCTATTTAATTCATAAAATATTCCCAGACTTGATCCTCTACCCCCACTATGTAGTTTAAAACTTCTGTTACCACCCTAGTTATTCAACTAATCAGAACACTAGACCCAGCATGGTTCCAGTGAAAACTGTCTCAAAGATACAATTCCCAATTTCCCCAATACTGGTGCCAGTGCCTCGGCTATCAGAATCCATTTCTCCCACTCCAATCTTTGAGCCATTCATTCTTTTATCTGTGCTAGTCAAATTTGTTTGTGTCTCATATAATGAAACAGAGATAATTAACCTTTGAGGTTCTGCTATTTAATACAGCCCCTAGCTGCCCTCAGCTAAACGTCTTTCCTAGTTCTACCAATGCCATTGGTAACTATCTGGACCATGACCACTGATCATCCCTCTCCCACTACAAGGTTTTCCGCAACTCAGAACAGATGTCCTGTATCTGACTTGAGGCACACAATGTCTTCATCTATACTCTCACTATTAGTGGTCGAGAAACATGTTTATCCCCCTAACAATAATGTCGACCACTAAATTCCTATTAATTCCTACTGTTGTGCCATAGTTCGATGGTCAGTTTGTTCATCCAACCTTCAGTCCCTCCTATCATCCATAATGGCCACAAGAACCTCAAACTGGTTGGACAATTGCAAAGATCCCTCCATCCTCACCATCTCATATCCACTTATCTGCCTCAACTGCAGTCACATCCTCTTGTCTCTGAGTCAAATCAGATGATCCCATTTTGATGCTTCTTGAAATAAAGTGTCCAGGTAAATTTTCCCCTTCCCTGATATGGCACATTATCAGTAGTTCAAGAATAAAGCATTGTAGTGATAGGAGATTTTAACTTTCGAAACATAGACTGGGTCTGCCATAGTGTTAAGGGCTTGGATGGGGAGGAATTCGTTAAATGTGTACTAGACAATTTTCCTTTTCAGTATGTGGATGTACCTACTCGAGAAGGAGCAATACTTGACCTTCTATGGGAAATAAGGCAGGGCATGTGACTGAGGGGAGCACTTTAGGGCCAGTGATCATAATTTTATTTATTTTAAAGTAGTTATAGAAAAGGATAGACCTGATCTAGAAGTTAAAATTCTAAATTGGAGGAAAGCCAATTTTGATGGTATTAGGCGATAACTTTCAAAAGTTAATTGGGAGAAGCTATTCGCAGGTAAAGGGACAGCTGGAAAGTGGGAATCCTTCAAAAATGAGATAATGAGAGTTCAGAGACAGTATGTTCCTGTTAGTGCAAAGGACAACGCTGGTAGGTGTAGGGAATTTTGGATGAGTACAAAAGTTGAGGGTCTGGTCAAGAAAAAGAAGGAGGCATATGTCTGCTACAGACAGCTGGGATCAAGTGAATCCCTGGAGGAGTATAAGGATAGTAGGAGTATACTTAAGAGGGAAATCAGGGAAGAAAAAAGGGGACATGAGATAGCTTTGGCAAATAGGGTTAAGGAAAATCAAAAAAAGATTCTATAAATACATTAAGTACAAAAGAGTAACTAGGGAAAGTATAGGGCCCCTTAAAGATCAACAAGTCCATCTATGTGTGGAGCCACAGGAAGTGGGTGAGATACTAAATGAATATTATTGCATCAGTATTTACTGAAGAGAAGGATATGGAAGCTAGAGAACTTGGGGAAATACATAGTGATATCTTGAAAAGTGCCCATATTAAAGAAGAGGGGTGCTGGACGTCTTAAAACTCATGAAGGTGGATAAGTCCCTGGGACCTGATCAGGTGTATCCCAGAACTTTGTGGGAAGCTAGGGAAAAGATTGTTGGGCTCTTTGCTGAGATATTTGTATCGTTGATTGCAACAGGTGAGGTTTCAGAAGACTGGAGGTTGGCTAACCCGGGTGCCATTATTTAAAAAAAAATGGTAAGGAAAAGCCAGGGAACTATAGACCGGTGAGCCTGACATTGGTGGTGGGTATGTGGCTGGAAGGGGATTCTGAGGGACAGGATCTACATGCATTTGGAAAGGCAAGGACTGATTATCGATAGTCAACATGGCTTTGTGCATGAGAAATTTTTTGAAGAAGTAACAAAGAATATTTGTAAATGTAAAGCTGTGGATGTGATCTGTATGGACTTCAGCAAGGTGTTTGACAAGGTTCCTCGAGATAGACTGGTTAGCAGGGGGTAGATTGCATGGAATCCAAGGGAACTAACCTAATAGATACAAAATTGGCTTGAAGTAGGAGACACACAGTGGTAGTAGAAGGTCGTTTGTCGGACTGGAAGCCTGCTATCAGTGGTGTGCTGCAAGGATTGGTGCTGGATCCCCTGTTTTTTGTCATTTATATAAATGATTTGGATGTGAATATAGGGGGTATAGTTTGTAAGTTTGCAGATGACACCAAAATTGGTGGTGTAGTGGTAGTGAAGAAGGTTACCTCAGAGTACAACAGGACCTTGATCAGATGGGCCAATGGGCCACGGAGTGGCAGATGGAATTTAATTTAAATAAATGTGAGGTGCTACATTTTGGAAAGGCAAATCAGGACAGGACTTATACACTTAATGATAAGATCTTGGGGAGTGTTGCTGAACAAAGAGACCTCGGGGTGCAGGTGCCTAGTTTCTTGAAAGTGGAGTCGCAGGTAGACAGGGTAGTGAAGAAGGTATATAGTATGCTTGCCTTCATTGGTCGGTGCATTGAGTATAGGAGTTGGGAGATCATTTTGCTGCTGTACAGGACATTTGTTAGGCCATTTTAGAATACTGTGTTGAATTCTGGTCTCCCTGCTATAGGAAAGATGTTGTTAAACTTGAAAGGATTCAGAAAAGATTTACGAGGATGTTGCTGGGATTGGAGGGTTTGAGCTACAGGGAGAAGCTGAACAGGCTGGGACTTCATTCCTTGGAACATCGGAGGCTGAGGGGTGACCTTATCAAGGTTTATAAAGTCATGAGGGGCACGGATAGGTTGAATACCCAAGGTCTTCTTCCCAGAGTAGGGGAGTATAAAACTAGGGGGCATAGGTTTAATGTGAAAGGGGAAAGATTTGCAAGGAACCTGAGGGGCAACTTTTTCACACAGAGTGTGGTGCATGTATGGAATAAGCTGCCAGAGGAACTGGTGGAAGCTAGTATAATTACAACATTTAAAAGGCATCTGGATGGGTGTATGGGCTTGGAGGGAAATAGACTAAATGCTGGCAAATGGGACTAGATCAATTTAGGATACCTGGTCAGCATGGACGAGTTGGACCGAAGTGTCTGTTTCAGTACTGTATAACTCTATAACTCTATGAAAGATAAATGCAAAAAATACTCAACAGTTTTCTGTTTCTCTGTGACAACATACCTTCGTCTCCGCTAAAGAGCTAAAAATTCTAGCATCAATGTACAACAACAACAAAAATAGAGGTTGCTGGAAAAGCTCAGCATCTGTGAAGAAAAAATCAGAGTTAACACGTCGGGACAGATCTGAGGAAGGGTCACTGGACCCGGAACGTTAACTCTGATTTTTCCTTCACAGGTGCTGCCAGACCCTGCTGAGCTTTTCCAACAACTTCTGTTTTTGTTCCTGATTTACAGCATCCGCAGTTCTTTTGGTTTTTATCGAGCATCAATGTAGACTTGCAAATCAATCCTCCCATATATCCATCTAAGTTTCATTCATTGAAATGCTTCCTTAAAAATTCAGAATTTTTGAATTTTTTAAGAAAAGGAAAAACATGAGTTTTGTCAACTAGACAAAAAGTCGAAAGATGATTGTCTATCATTTATACTTTATTGTATGGGGTCAAAAACCAAGAACCATAAGTAATTGGATCTTTGAATTAAATAGTGCAATGAAGGAAAAGTCATTGAAAATCAATGAGTAAATCGGGATTAATAGAGGCCTACATATCCCCTGGTCATGTTTGTTATTAATTCGGGCTGCTTGAGTGCTTGAAGTACTTTATGAACATTCAATTGAATTCTACTCTTATACTTGTTTATCTTCAGTTGAGGAAGTGTCCTGATTATATATAGCCCATTGTGAATACTGTACTCATGAACTGATAACTAGAGTTAGCAAGTCTTTGATATTGCACAGTGAAATCAAAACAATTCCAGTTGGTATGTAAGGACCATGTCTTTTTCTGTCTTCCTTAAAAAAAAAATGGACTGAGAAGAGAAAGAGCTGATGGAAAGGATGGATGCAGTTTTGAAAAGCAGTAAGCTGTCACCCATGGAAAGCATCATAAACAAATGTCCGAACATGTAAAAACTGAAGGAACTGCAGATACTGTAAATCAGGAACAAAAACAGGAGTTGCTGGAAAAGCTCAGCGTGAAGAAAAAAATCAGAGTTAATGTTTCAGGTCCTCAGAACAGTTTTGAGAAAGGGTCACCAGACCTGAAATGTTAACTCTAATTTGTTCTTCACAGATGCTGCCAGACCTGATGAGCTTTTCTAGCAACTTCTGTTTTTGTGTCTGAACAAGTAGTTATATGAAGTTTGAGTTGCAGTTAATTTGGAGCTGAGGGGGTGTACTGATGCAGCTTTTTGCAATGAAACTGCTCACTCTTGCTTAATTTGGATTTGACCAAGTGCACTCAGCTCCTAATGTCATTACAGCTTTGGTCTAAGCAGGGACAAAAAGAGCTGATGTGAGAGTTACTACCCTTTACATCAAAGCCATAATTGTCCAAGTGAGGCATTAAGGAGCCCTAGCAAGACTGAGTCAATAGAAATTGGGTGGGGAAAACACAGCTGATTGGACTCATACCTGTCACAAAGGATGGTAGATGCTTGAGATTGTTGGAAATTTGGCATCTCAGTCCAGGACATCTCTGCAGGAAGTTTAGGTGAAAGTGACAGCCCTTGACATCATCAAGTCCACATCTAATCTCATGTGGCATCAAGGAAGTCTGAGCAAAACTAGAATTAATGGGAATCAGCTGCCAAACTCTCTGCTGATTAGAGTCATATCTGCTACATTGAAAGATGGTTGTAGTTGTCGGAGGTCAGTCATCTCAGTTCCAGAACATTTCTGCAGGAGCCCTTCAGTGTAGTGTCCTACACCCAACCATCTTCAGCTGCTTCATCAATGACCTTCCCACCATAACAAGGTCAGAAGTAGGGATATTTGCCTATAATTGCACAATGTTCAGCACTGTTCGTGATTCCTCAGATACTGAACCAGTCCATGTTCAAATGCAACAAGATCTGGACAGTTTTTGGGCTTGGACTCATAAGTTGCAAATAACATTTGTACTGCACAAATCCCAGCCAATGACTATCTTCAATAAGAGACAATTTACCCACTGTCCCTTGACATTCAATAGCGTTACCATCACTGAATCCTGGACTATCAACTTACTGGGATTACTATTGACAAGAAACTCAGTTGGACTTGCCATGTAAAACAATGGCTACAAAAGCAGGTCGGAGGCTAGGAATACTGCAGTGAGTAACTCACCTCCTGACTTCCCAAAGCCTCTCCACAATCTACGAGGCATAAGTCAGGAGTGTGATGGAATATACCGCACTTGCCTGGATGGGTGCAGCTCCAACAATGCTCAAGCTTGATACTTTTCAGAACAAAGCAGCCTGTTTATTTGGCACCACATCCAAAAGCATCCATTCCCCCCACCAGTGACACCCAGTAGCAGCAATATGTGCTGTTTACAATATGTGCTGCAGAAAATCACCAGCGATCCTTAGAAAGCACCTTCCAAACCCACGACTACTTCCATCTGGAAGGAAAAGGGCCGCAGGAATATAGAAACACCTCCAGCTGCAAGTCCCTTCCAAGGCACTCACCACCCTGACTTGGAAACATATCACTGTTCCTTCACTGTTGTGGGTCAGAATTACTGCCCAAGTGGTATCATGGGTCCACCTGCAGCATATGGACTGCAGCAGTTGAAGAAGGCAGCTCAACGGCGACTCAGAACAAGCAGTAAATGCTTGACATCCATGTCCCACCAGAGAAGAAGACAAAACAAAGCATGCTTGTGTGGAAGCTCTGAGGTTAAAATTCTGGACTCAACAGCTGCAGCAGTCTTTGGGCAGCTCTTCCAGTTAAACCTGTTTAATCCTCAACAATCCAACTTCCTTCCACATGTGGGTGGTTCAACAAATACTCCCTCCTGTGATATGTTAATGATTGATGACAGTTAGTGTATGTGAGCCAGTGTGTTCCTCCATATCAGTGTCTGACACAGCTAACTGTGAGGTAAAGGTTCAATCTGCACATTAGGTTCTATAATGTCTTTCTCTTAGGCACCAAGAGGAGCAAAACGTAGGAGAATCAATTCTGAAAATGGCTAATGCCGCAAGGAAGCTTTCTATTTATACAACCCCTTTTATGACATATGGATGTCCCAAAATGCTTTACAACCAATGACACAGTTTTGATGGGTAGTTTCTATTTCACTGTAGAAAGTATGGCAGCCAATGTGCAGCCAGTAATGTACCACAATTAGCAGTGATAACGATCATCTGCTTTTGTAATGTGATTGAGGAACCAATATTGACCAGGATACCTTCCTTATTCATTTTTGCAATGGAGCCAGGCAATATTTTACATCCAGCTGCGAGAACAGACACAGTCTCAGTTTTTGAAATCTCATTTGAGCATCTGAACCACTGATGGTGCAACACCTCCTCAGAACTGCAGCTGCTGTGATGTCTTGATTTATCGAGCTCCCATCTCTGGATTGGGACATAAACCCACAATGCCCTGACTCAGAGGCAGAGTGCTCTAACATAAGCAGTAGATGACATGTTAGGTAAAATCTGTTGGTGATTTATGCCTCAACATTTCTTCCAGAGTATAATAGAATTACTCAGCAAGGACAGAGGAAACAAAAACTGAAATGTGATACTTAGATATAACCATGAGATTGATGCAGGAGCTGGAGTTATCTCTGAACTCAGCCTTCCCATACACTCTCTTATCCACCTGCCCAGCATCTCTAAGGCATCCTCTTCATGCGAAGTCAACATTGAATAAGAGATAACATCTTGAGAAATATAACACCTGTTATTTGCGATCATCTCAAGCGAGTAGAAATGAGAAAGAGTGTACATTGGTGTAATGAGCAAAACAGATATGTTTGATCAAACCACTGGTGATCTTCTATAAGTCTGTGAACTTGTGTGTTGTCAATATCCTAGGGATTTGTTGTTTGCCATACTTAATAACCACAGAGCAAAAAAACCCATTATAGCAGCAATTCAGAATGTCCACATGAAATAGTGAGACAAATTTAAAAAACGCGTTCTCAGTTTCCTAAGTGATATGTCTGTTTCCTCTGTAAAGCTGTACCAATCTCGAAAGGCGCTTTTAAATGTACCTATAAGGCAAAACATATTTAATTCAGCAATATGCCAGACAGCAGCTGGTTCACTTCTTGAAGTTTCGATGTACAGGTGAGAGAGATCTGTTGCAGCCACTCACATCCAGGCTGCTCTGGCACTAGCCATCTATTCTGAAAAGGATCATCCTTCCACGACATCATAACTCCCAATTTGGCTCATTGAACAGAGTCATACCAGAACAGAACCTCTGTTGCCATTTCTTCCCATTGTTAGCAGCAGGGTAGCCTTAACGGGGGTTTCTATTTCTTTTGGAGTTATGGTCATTGAGCCACGTGCAGGGAGTATTGCTACAATATGCCAATCAGCTGACCTTGAACTGCAGCGTATACTAGCTCAGTGTTTCTGAGCAAAGAAGGACTGCTCCAGAATGACATAATTGGCCCCTTGGATGTTAGGCATCAAAGCGAATGGTACTCTTCCCACTCAGAAAGCAAGGAATCATTTCAAGGATTTCTATAATTACTCTTCCCAACCAGCATTTAATTCACATCCATGGTGATTTTGCTGCCAGCAGCTAAATGCTACTTTGAAAGCAGTCAGATTGCATTGATACTCACATTATCTGTCAGAGAAAATAAAAATCTTTAATTTTCATATGAAATTATACTACTTTAACTTAAATGCGCAAATTAAATGATGAAAGAAATAGAATTTGACAAGATTTAAATCAGTCATTTGGATAATTGGATATTTTATTAGCCTTTGGTATGAATAATAGTTAGTGCAAATTGTCAATAAATCAACAATTATTTTATGTTTCTGCATTTAATTATTTAAATAATCTTTTTTTTTGAGGGATCAGCAGTGCTGTTTGATGGGAAATCATATGGATTTTTGCATTTGAAGGATAGCAAGCCAGTGCAGCTATTTGAGGATGAGACAGATGAGTAGTTGGGATTAGTGCAGCATAAGATGAGAGCAGTTGCATTTAACCAAATTGCAGTGTGTAGTGTGAGTGAAGAAAGGCCAAGAGAGAAGCATTGGCGTAATTGAACCTTGACCTATCAAAAGCATGTCTCAGGTTTCGATGGCTGATGAGGGGCAAGAACAAGTATTGTGGAGAAGACAGAAATATTGCAAGTTATTTTGTGATGAAGAGAATGTGGGTTTTGAAATTCAGCTAGAAGTCAAGGAGGATGCTAGAGTTTTGCACTTTCTAAGTCTTTGGCAATTGATCAAGCCTGTGGCTGCACCAAAGCAAGAGAATGGTATGTTTCATCCTTGACTTGATGTTGGATTGACAATCTGAAATCAAAGATCAAATTGTTTACTCCTTTCTGGCACAAAAAGATAAAACAGGAAAGTTGGAGCTGGAGGAACACAGCAGGCCAGCCAGCATCAGAGGAGCAGGAAAGTTGACCTTTCGGGTCGGGACCATTTTTCAGAAATCTTCATCTTTCTGGAGAATTGTCCCGACCTGAAACATCAACTTTCCTGCTCCTCTTATGCTGCATGGCCTGCTGTGTTCCTTCAGTTCCACACTGTGTTATCTCTAACTCCAGCAGTTCTTGCTATCTCCAAACAGGAAGGTTGGCCTGACCATAGTTAACAAGGGAAGTTGAGGATAGTTAGATCCAAGAAAAGGCCATACAAATTGGCCAAAGGCAGCAGAACTGAGGACTGTAAGCAGTTTCAACAAAGGAAGACAAGGCGATTGGCAAGTTGCGAATGTAAACCCATTTTTTAAAAAAGGAGCTAGAGAGAAAACAGGGAATTATAGACCAATTATTCCAACATCTGTAGTAGGGAAAATTGCAGAGTCCATTGTAAAAGTTCAGCACTTGGAAAACAATGAGTGATGTATATGTTCTCTCTGTGAAGCTGTACCAATCTCAAAAAGTAAGGTATTTCAAAATGTATTTCATTCAGCAATGTGCTGAAGAGCAGCTGGTTCACTTCTTGAAGTTTCGATGTACAGGTGAGAGAGATTCATTGCAGCCACTCGCAGCCAGGCTGCTCTGGTACTAGCCATCTGCTCTGAAAAGGATCATCCTTCCAAATCCTTCCACTATGTGATAACTCCAAATTGGGCTCATTGAACAGAGTTATACCAGAACAGAGCCTCTGTTGCCATTTCTTCCCATTGTTAGCAGCAGGGTAGACTTAATGGAGGCTTCTATTTAGAGTCATAGAGTCATAGAGATATACAGCATGGAAACAGACCCTTCAGTCCAACTCGTCCATGCCGACCAGATATCCTACAGAAATCTAGTCCTATTTGCCAGCATTTTGCCCATATCTCTCTAAACCCTTCGTATTCATATACCCGTCCAGATGCCTTTTAAATGTTGTAATCATACAGCCTCCACCACTTCCTCTGGCAGCTCATTCCATTCCCGCACCACCCTTTGGAAAGGCAAATCAGGGCAGGACATTTGCACTTAATGGTAACGTCCTAGGGAGGGTTGCTGACAAAGAGACCTCGGAGTGCAGGCTCATAGTTCCTTGAAAGTGGAGTTGCAGGTAGATAGGATAGTGAAGACAGCGTTTGATATGCTTGCCGTTATTGATAGGTGCATTGAGTATATGTGTTGCGCTGTCATGTTTTGGACATACAGGACATTGGTTATGCCACTAGTGGAATACTGCATGCAATTCTGGTCTCCTTCCTATAAGAAGGATGTTGTGAAACTTGAAAAGGTTCAGAAAAGATTTACGAGGATGTTGCCAGGGTTGGAGGATTTCAGCTATAGGGAGAGGGTGAACAGGCTGGGGTTATTTTCCCTGGAGAATTGGAGGCTGAGGGGTAACCTTATAGAGATTTATAAAATCATGAGGGGCATGGATAATGTAAATAGGCAAGGTCTTTTCCCCAGGATTGAGGGAGTCCAAAACTAGAGGGCATAGGTTTAAGATGAGAGGGGAAAGGTATAAAAAGGGACCTAAGGGTTCTTTTAGAGTTATGGTCATTGAGCCACGTACAGGGAGTATTGCTACAATATGCCAATCAGCTGACCTTGAACTGCAGCGTATACTAGCTCAGTGTTTCTGAGCAAAGAAGGACTGCTCCAGAATGACATAATTGGCCCCTTGGATGTTAGGCATCAAAGCGAATGGTACTCTTCCCACTCAGAAAGCAAGGAATCATTTCAAGGATTTCTATAATTACTCTTCCCAACCAGCATTTAATTCACTTCCATGGTGATTTTGCTGCCAGATGCTAACTGCTACTTTGAAAGAAGTCAGATTGCATTTACTCTCACGTTATTTGCCATGGAAAATGAAAACATGGATCGAACAGAGTCAGCATGGATTTACACAAGGTAAGACATGGTTCACAGATCTATCAAATCTTGGAATTCCTCTAACTTGAAGAATTGATACAGGGGATCCAGGGATATGGTTTCATTGGACTTTCAGAAGACTTTTGACAAGGTCCCACATAAGAGATCAGCATGTACAATTAATGTGCATGGGACTGGGGGTAGGGAACTGACGTGATAGAGAACTGGTTAATAGATAGGAAACAGACAGTAGGAATAAACGGGTCATTTTCTGACTGGCAAGCAGTGATCAGTGGCATAAGGCAGGAATCAGGGCTTGGATCCCAGCTATTCACAATATATGTTCATGATTTAGATGAGTGTTGATTAATGTGATAATCGGCAGGATTTGGACATGTTGAAGGAATGGGCAGATACATAGTCGATGAAGTATAATGTGGGTAAATGTGAGGTCAAGCACTTTGGTAGCAAAACAGGAAGGCAGATTATTATCTGAAAGGTGATAGATTGGGAATGGTGGACGTGTAATGAGATCTGTGTGTCCTTGTACCCCAATACTGGAAGTAAGCATGCAGGTGCAGTAGGCAGTAAAGAAGGCAATTGCTATGTGGGCCTTCATAGTGAGATGATTCAAGTATAGGAGTGAAGATGTCTTGCTGCGATTGTACAGGGTCTTGCTGTGACCATAGCTGGAGTATCACGTGCAATTTTAATTTCCTTATGTGGGGAAGGATGGTCTTGCTTTGGAAGGAGTGCAACATGGGTTTATCAGACTGATTTCTGGGTTAGCAGGACTGAATTATGAAAAGAGTTTGGCTTGATTAGGGCTATATTCACTGGAGTTCAAAGAATGAGAAATGGTCTCATTAAAACGTATAAAATTCTAATAGCACCAGACAGGGTAAACAAATGAAGGATGTTTATGATATTAGGGGTTCAGAACCAGAGTCATAGTCTAAGGATACAGGGTAGGCCATTTAGGACTGAGATCAGAAGAAATGTCTTCATCCAGTGAGTGATGAGCCTGTGGAATTCTCTGCCACAGAAAGCAGCTGAGGCCAAAACATTACAAGTTTACAAGGAGTTAGATAAATTTCTTAGTGCTTAAGGGATCAACGGGTATGGGGAGAAAGCGAGGAACTGGGTACTGAGTTGGATGATCAGCCATAATCATATTGAGTGGCAGAGCAGGCCCAAAGGGCTGTAAGTGTTACTCCAGCTCCTATATTCTATATTTCTGTTTCTCTCATGGGGTCTCGAGAAGTGATAGATGGATATAGGTGAGTGGCATCAACATACAGTTGGAAACTAACCTTCTACCTATGATGAATGTTGCTGAGGGACAGCATATTGATAAGGAAAGAAAAGATGCAAAAGGACTGAACTCCCGAAGTAGTGTAGGAAAGGGAAGAAAAGATGTCACTGGAGATACACTAGCTGCAGTTGGAGGTGTATATTTAAATAAAAATGTATTAATACTGGTTTTGTACAGATCTTCTTTTAATCAGTTAAAGAATAAATTCATCTGACACCAAGCCTTATCTTTTGAAGCTTCATTATTGGCACTAAGGGTGTGTTGATTGGGACAGAGCTAGTATTGTGGAGAGTTGATGAGTTTATCCAATGAATACAGAGCTATTTCAATCTAGAATGCGCCATGTTTACTATTGGATCTTCCCTTAGTCTACTCAGATTGGACCTGTGATCGGGGAGGGTGCAAATGACCACCATCAATCCTTAAGTAAGGGCAATAAGTTTAAACTTCTGATCACGATCCAATGAACCTGTTGGATTTCTGTGGTCATCTGGGGAGGACAGGATTAAGCCTAAATAAAAACCAACAGAACAGAGGATGCTGTAAATCAGGAACAAAAACAGAAGATACTGGAAAAGCTCAGCAGGTCTGGCAGCATCTGTGAAGAAAAAAATCAGAGTTAATGTTTCGGGTCCGGACCGAAGCGTTAACTCTGATTTTTTCTTCACAGATGCTGCCAGACCTGTTGAGCTTTTCCAGCAACTTCTGTTTTTGTACAGGATTTAGGCTGACTGGGATAATGACTGCTTTCACGGAGAATCACAAAGCAATCTTTTGGATGGTGCTGATGAACACCTGGCAACTGTGGAACTATTGAGTGGCAAGGCCTTTAACAGAGGACGGAGAAAAATGAAACAAAATTAAGATGCATATGTTTCCATTTGCAGCCATGACAATTTTTAAGAGCTTTTTTTCATTTTACAAACTTTCTTTAAGTGTCAATGTTTATCTCAATGCCCATGCTGTTAAACTTCATTAAAGTCAACTTTCTGGTAAAGTAAGTGACAATTTTGTTAATCAGGAGTTTTCCAGCATTAGCCAACATGTAACTGAGCCTTTTTGAGGATTTGAATAATAATGCAGGGCTCAGCTTGTGGGAAGTTACTGTGAGAAATTCTCTAATTCCTTCACGTGCGCTTTGTAAAGTGTGCATCCTAATGTCAGAAGCTGCTTGCAGAAATTACATTCCTTCTGTTTGTAGAATATAATTACAGCACATGAGTCATTGCTGAAAAGGGGTCCTCCATAGACTTGATCTCTGGATCATTAGAAGGTTCTGTTTTTTCATTTTCTGATGTTCAGCATCTACTCAGCAGAAGGCCAGTGTCGCAGTGGCAGATTGTAAAATGAGCTAACAGAAGTAAAAGCACACTGATGGGGTATGTGTGTAGGTTAATGAATCATTAAGATCGCATTATTGAATTTCACACTGTAGTACCTGGATGATATTCAAAGGTTATCTGCTTGTTTTGGCATTTGGCATCATCTTCACAGTATTAAAGGGGATCTCTTGAGTCCACCTACTCCTCCGTCTCATTAATCTCATCGCCTCACTGCACTGCTAATATTAACTACTGCTTGAAGTCAACATTTGTTTCCTGGTAGGCGTTTTCAGCGACCTGATCCTCAAAAATAATTTTAAATTGCTTGGTATCTTTATGCCTTTATTTCAAATTCCCTAACTGATCTTTTGAAGAAGGACAAATATTATTTTAAATAAAATATTGCTGTAACCATGATCAACTGCTGCAGTATAATCTTCATTGAGGAAGACTGGGAGTTATTGTGATATAAAGGACATCTATAGTCATCACAACCTTGTACTTTCTGTTTTGAGTTAAATAAGTTCCATTCAGGTATTTAACAGCCATAAAGAATGCACAGGCACACATAATCGAAAGAAGACAAACAGGTCTGGATTAATTTCAGTATTGCAGGGGGCAATAATCCAAATCATGTTTGGTGGCATGTCATAAAGTCTCTAGAGTCTTGCTTTTTGCTCTTAAGAAAATGAAAAGATTTAAAGGAAATGGCTCCCATTTTCCATTGTATCTAATGCCCAGTGGTCTTTCTTAAGTGATAAAGTTAGACAATGGGTGATAATAGGCTATTTGGCATAACGCTTGATTCTGAATTTGTTTTCTCCCATTTGGAAAGCATGAACACTTAATGTTTCAGGCATATCCCTTCATCACAAGGTTTGGCTAGGTGCTCCCTGACCTTCTGAGTGTTTGCAATGCTTTTTTTGTTTTCCCAGCATTATTCATCTTGGATCCATTGCATATCTAAAGAATCTTATCTTTTACCTCTATAGAAATTAAGACATTTTAAAGGATGATAAGGAATTGAATCTTTATTGTTGATAACTGCTTTGAGGTCTTTTCTTCAAACAGTGGTTCAAGAGAATCCAACAGTTCCAAGGAGCTGTATTAGTCAACAGAGGGAATCTACACCGAATCTGTGTTTTTCTTTATTCTATCTGTGCTTGCTCATGACTCTTCATTCCCTGCTAGATTCGGTAAATCTTTTCCTTCACTTACTTTGGTGTCATCAACCTAAGCTAGAGCGCTTCAAAAATAAATTAAAAGTAATGGAAAAGCATTAATCCTTTGTTGCAACAATATCTATAAGGACTGCTGCATCAAATGACAGCAGAGTTTCCCAGGCTGGATTTAATGCTTCTTACACAGGATAAGGGAGGCAGAACAGAAACTGAGTGGTTCACTTGCAATTGTGCCTGCCTTCTCTGCTTTTTGGATCACAGAATTGTTACAGTACTCAATGAGGAATTTCGGTCCATCATGGATGATGATCCATGTCTGCAGCCACTGTCTGAGCATTTTGACTTGGTGCCAATCTCCTGCCTTTCGCCATAATCCTGCACGTTGTTTCTATTTAAGTAATCATCCCTAGCCCCCTTAACTGCCTCAATTGAAGCTGCATCCACCACACACGGACCATTCTCACAGAATCCCTACAGTGCAGGAGCAGGCCATTCAGCCCTCCGAATACCATCCCACCCATACCAACCCCTGTACCCTATACCTGTAACCCTACATTTCCCATGACTAATCTACCTAACCTGCACATCTTTGCACTGTGGGGTGAAACCAGAATACTCAGAGGAAACACATGCAGACATGGCGAGAATGTTCAAGCTGCATACGCACAGTCGCCTGAGGGTGGAATTGAACCCAGGTCTCTGGCGCTGAGAGTCAACAGTGCTAAACACTGTGCTGCCCTAGCCATCCAGCGAGAAGTAGGCCAGTTAGCGGCAGGTCTGTGCCCAGTTGCACTGTAGGGCAGGACAACATTCAGCAGAAGTGTAATGGTGCAAATGAGCTGTCGGTCAGGGTTAGATCTGTAAAGGACTCCTGCTCTCGGGATCAGTGTTTAACTCAAAAATCATTTTTAAAAAGATATATGGATGCTTCCACCTTCTCCAGCGAATTCTTCCAGGATATTCAACCACATCCTGGTGATAAACATTTACTTCTGCTCTTGTGCAGCCTCATCTTGTCTGCCGTAAATATTCCTGACTAGTCTCACACCCGGTGCCTGAAAATGCAGCAGGCGATGAAAACTGCTGATGATTGCATTGTTAACAAGTTTAATACTTTGTGCCAACTTTCAAAGTGGCAGGTGGGCTGATGATTTCCATGCCCAATCACCTTCCCTACTTTAGGAGACTGGTCAGATGATGCATATGGCTGATATGACGCTATCATGCCCTATTTCAAATTCACACGGTGTGGGAGAACCCCTGATTTGTGTATGTAAAATCCAGCCCAAACAAATAGCCTATCGATGTGTAACCTGTATAATAGAATTTGTCAACATGAAGGCCAGGAGCTAAAACATATCTCATTTTTGTGTTGCTATCTCCCAGCTAAGACTTTACTGATTTAGACAATTTCAAGGGCATCCTCCCTGGAAAATATAAGCAACTCACATAACATAATGTATCTCCTTTTGTATGATTAACAATCATTGCCAATAGCAATGTGTCAAAGCATTCCTCCACTTCTAACTTAATATGTAATCTTCACAGAATTAGCCTTTGGATATATTCACCTGCTCTTCATGTTTTCTAATCTCCAAAGAAGCTTAAAATCTTTAAATAGTTTCACAAAGTGATGGAAAGTAGTTACTTTTATAAAGCATCTTCCCTGGCCTTAAATGGTTTTCAGCCAACAAAACATTTCTTGATGTGTCGTCATGGTAGTAATAAAGGAAATATGACAGTGAATTTGTACCCAGCAAGAACCCAAAATTATGAAGGTGATAATAACCAGATAATCTGTTTTACTGGTGTTGTTTGCAGGATAAACACTGAAAAATGCCCCCTGCTTTTCTTCAAAATAATACCATTGGATGTTTTACATCCGGTTGTGAAGACAGATGGGCCTTTGGTTTAACTTCTCAGTTGAAGTTACTGTGAATGCCCAGCACTAGGTGGCACATGATGGTACACATACACACACAGGCACACGCACATGCACACATGTGCACATGCACATGCACATGCACAGGAGCTGCCTCCAACAAAAATGGGACTGCCTATGGTTGCTTTGACACTCAGTTATCCAAGCATAACTAGAACATCTCTAGCAATGACTTCTTACATATGTGAACCGTAATTCTCATCACATGTAACAGTATTTGTGATGGGGATTATGAACTGATACTGTCACTGTGGCAGTAATCCAGAGACCCAGGCTAGTGCTTTGGTGAAATGGTTTTGAATCCCATCACAGCAAATAGTTAAATTCGAACAAATTTCAACAAATAAATCTAGAATTAAAAGCTAGATGATTAATGAAACTATTTTTGATTGATATAAAAACCCATCTGATTCGCTAACCTCCTTTAGGGAATGAAAATCTGCTGTCCTTACTCAGTCTGGCCTATCTGTGATTCCAGATCCATAGCATTGTAGTTGGCACTTAAATGTCCTGTGAAATGGCCCAGCAAGCCACTCACTTCTTTGAAACCATTATGAAGTCTGAAGAAAAGGAATGAAACTGGTCACACTATGTGGCATCAACCAAGGTGCCAGGAATGATAACTGCATTCACAACCTTACCAAATAGGGACTTGTGCCAAAATTTGCAAAGCTATCACTCAGACTACTCAAGCAATGCATAGCCATTTTAATGGAATGTCAATTGATGACAACATTCCAAACACCACCATCAACATCCCTGGTCATGTCCTGTCCCACTGATGGAACAGACCAACCAGAGGTGGTGGCACACTGGTATATACTCAGGAGCAAAGTGCCCTTGGAGTCCTCAAGACCAGGCCCCATACATCACTAGGTCAGGCATGGGTAAGGAAACCTCCTGCTGATTACCACTTGCTGCCAACTGCGACCCCCCCTCCACCCAACACCTCACCCTGCCCCCCCAGCTAATGAACCGGTTCTTCCCATATTGATTACCACAAGGAGCATGTACTGACCATTACAAAGGTACAGCCTGGGCTATAGGACTTCAGCATCCATCACCAACAGAAGCTCTGCACCACCATTATTAATGAAGTCCTAAAGGACAAAGCTGTTACATTGGATCTGCAGCAAGTGTTGAGGGAACCAATACAGAAAAAATCCTGTATGATATCATTATCTTCAGTCTACCAGTTACAGATGCATCTGTCCATGACAATACCAGTCAGATCGATCAACAAATAGCTCTTGTGGAAATGAAGTCCCATTTTATCATTGAGATGTTATGGTACTCAATAGTGTTGGTATGGCAATCCTACCGCGCTAAGTGGGACAGATTTTGAACAGATTTAGCAGCTCAAGACTTATCCATGAGGTGCTGTGGGTCGTCATCAGCAGCAAAATTGTGTACAATCACAATCTGAATCCTTATTGCCCACCATATGTCTCAATATACCATTACCAACAAGCCACGGGCTTGTTTAATGGAGAGTTTAACTGAAGAGCGCAGAAAGGCATGACAGAAAAAGCACCGGGATATCAAAAAAATGTTAATTAAACTTGTTAAAACTATAACACAGGACTACTTGCATGCCAAACATTGCAATCAGCAAGTTATAGAGCTAAGTGACTCCACAACTAATGGATCAGATCTACAATCTACAGTCCTGCCATTCTAGTCATAAATTTTGGTGGACAATTAAACAAGTCACTGCTTTTGGCTCATAAACTTGCACCTTGGAAAACTATTTGAAGACCATTTTGCTTTTCTTGAAGGAGCTATAGAAATGTAACCCAGTGTTGTATTTGACATTTGCTGGTGAACTTTTTAGGCAAACTGTACAATATTTGTTTCTCTCCTTCCTGTTCAAAAACCTGACTCTCCACTCAGTGTTTTTCTCGATCAGAGTGGCTCTGTACTGATGAAATCCATCACAAGGCCCAGCAAAGATAGATAACTTGTCAATAGTTCAGGAAAAAGAAATGCGTAACTTCAGTTACGGTCCTCCTGCTTTTCTATTTTCAGGTGTGCATGGACAACCCACATGGGAATAATTTGCCTGTCGGTGCTTTATTTTGTATCTGGGTGGAATTATTTGAACTTTATTGTTGACTTTTGCTATGCACCAAAAGGATTAGAAAACATGACGTTACATTTTTTATACCCGAGGAGATTGAACCACATTGTGGTGGAATTTCATGTCCTCTCCTGAAGTGAGTTTATGTGGCAGGGCATTTAATTATGGGTGCGGACTATGCTGCCTATTCCAGCTTTTGCAATTCCTATTAAGTCTGGAGAGAGAAAGACCATCAATGGCCTTCCCACCCTGTTGCCACTTCAAGGCCTCATCCCACCACATATTGTCTCCTCCAGAAACTTGTGATCATCTAAAATTCTGCTGCTGCTCTGCTACCTATCACCAAACCCAGTTCACCGATCATCACTTTGCTTGCTGACTACATTGTCTCCTGGTGAAGCAATGCCTTATTTTTCAAATTTTCCTTTTCAGATCTTCCATAGTTTTACCTAAATAAGCTTCTGTGGTATCTGTTCTTCTCTAATTTTGGCCTCTTCAGCATTCCTGATTCTAGCTATTGTACCAATGGAGGCTGTACCTTTGGCTGCCAATGTTTTAAGCTCTAGTCTTACCTTCCTAATCTTCAATCTCTTTACCTCTTTCCTCCTTTAAGATGCTCCCAATATATATTTTCTTGACTAAGATTTTATTCATCCATCCTAATTCTTTGATTTGTGACTAGGTGTCAATTTTTCCTTTATAATTCTCCTGTGAAGTATCTTGGGACATTTTATTACTTTATACGTACTTTATAAATATAAGCTTCTTCTTATTGTTTGCTATATTTATGAGTAAAATTGCTCAAATTGACACCTAATAACAAGCATTCAGATTGAAAATCTCATTTCGGGCTTCTGTTTAAAACTGAAAAAATGAATTGGGTTGTTTTGGTATGATAAAGGATTTCCTATCTGATCCCCCTTTGCTGTAAATTGGATTTAACAGTGCTCTATGTTTACACTTATGTTGGGTTCAATTGAAATTATAGAAATAATGTTTGATTATGTCTTGGTTTGAGACCATTTTTGTTCCATTATTTGTTTGGGATTCAGATAAAAAGTAGTATCTGTCATATCATCTGTGCCTTCTCGTAAGGGTTAAGCTCCATCAATTTCACATTTGTCTTTCAACCAATGTGTTATCAATTGAACAGAAAATGTTCATTGAATGAGAAGGTAGCAGCTCCATTAATCTTTGTTAGTGTAATCAATGTTGGTAGGGAATGGCTATCATTCATTGTTTAATAAAGTGCTTGGTCAATCATTCAGCTACTATAGTGTCCCCAGTGTGACGATAAGGGTAGATTTCTTCTGTGCACTAGCTGTAATGAAATAATAAATATGATTTTGCCCTCCTGTATATCCCTCACTTCCTTAACTCCTGTATTTTCGGCTGAATAGTCCATAAGCCCTGAATTACCTTCTCCAACTTTCTATATCACTCAACCTGTGTCTCCTGTGTGACATAAATCCTACCCCTTTGACTAAATGTTTGATCTTTTGTCTTGCTGCCTCTTCTTTAATGGTGCCTAAAGGTTTAGCATTTTGGGGCAGGTTACTTTATCACAGGTCTATATAAACGTGAGCTGTTGTAAAGAATGAACTAATAATGGAATTTTGGTGTTGCTAATATTGCAGTAGTCGGAACTTTGATTCCTTGTTTTGGAAGAGAGCTGATCTGAGATAACCATACATCCACTACTTACTTCTGATAACCTGGAATATTTGATGCCATTTGAGCTAACACATCAGATGTGTTCTAGGCATATTAAAGTTTGGGTTTTGCTCAGAAATTACATACAGCTGTTTGCAACTCACTGCTTCACTGCTATCCCACCAGAGAACAGAACCAATGTTTTGAAGTCTTACTGATGCCATCTCAAGACTGTAGTGTATCAGTTGATGTTTCCCCAGTGATCAGTGGTCTTGCTATGCCTTGGGAAGACATAAGGAAATTATAAAAGCCTAAGTCCTTAACACGGGTCTAGAGAAAAAGTAGAAGGTTTACAAGGGGCATATCAGAGAGGTGAATGAATGAATGAATGAAGAAATGAATTAGCTTTATTGTCACATACTCAAATGCGTACAGTGAAAAGTTGACAAGTTAACACTTACAGCGCCATCGTAGGTACCATCTTTAGGCCATTGGTTACTGGTGCCTCCACTCCGGGCCATCGGTCGCTGACGTCCCCACTTCAGGCCGTTGACTGCCATCCCACTTCGGAGATTGGGGCCGGGTGTCTGAGGCTGAGAGAAGGGAAGAAAATAGGGATTAAAAAAAAAGAAGAAAAAGAGTGGATATAGTGGATGAGCTCCCCAGCTGGAGAATCCTACTTCATCGCCATCTTACTGGAAGTGCAGTTACACCTTAAATGATCAATGAGAACTTGTCATTAATTGTTATTTATACGAATGGGATCAGCCTATTGAACCTGGACATGTACACAGAAAACCTGTGCTGCATTGTTAAATGAAGCAGCTGAAAATTTCAGTATCTCAAATGTTACAACTTCTTTTAGCAGGTGTTACGTGTATATTCTGTGTATCTTGCTCCATTCTTTCCTCTTAGTTAAATTGTACATTTATGTGCCTGTACTTCCTGGCAGTTGTTTAACAATTTCCTCAATTGATGAAGGAACTGAGGTCAACAGCTATTGTCTGTTTCTTTGTCTGACGGTGAAGGTAACTCCTAGCGTTGGATCAATATGCAACTCTTTAAATAAAGGAGTTATAGGGATTGTTGTAATGCTTACCTACATGCCATGCATTCTACCTACATGCCTATGCTCCAGTGGGATGGTTGGCTGTTATGGCATATAGCATTGGTCTGAGAGATCTCCATACAGAGGACAGCTTTGCCATTCCCCGTCCTCAAATAATGTTGTGGTATGTTGATCTAAAGTGGAGTTGTCAGCTGGCCATGTGACGTAAAGTTACTGCCCACTGTTAACCCTCTGACTAACAGGTTTCAGTTTCAGTTATGCCACCAGTACTTGCACTGAACACAAGGGAAGAAGCGCTTCATAGCCTCCTTAAACTGACTGCGAAAATGGACCTGCTCTTGTTATAGTGATTGTAATCGCTCGATCATGACTCATCAGAGGACATTGGTATTTTGAGAAAAAGTGGTAGCAATAAGCCAACTTTTGAAGTACAATGTCACATGATCAGTGTTAGGCTGTAAGGTATTCCTCTGTGTGAGAGAGTGAATTAAGGAACAGAAAAAACAATGGATGCCAACTACAAGTTATTGCCTCCAAAGCCAGGATTTCTTTGGACTCTGTTTTTATCAGGAGTCAATAGCTTACATATACCCTGGTTATTAACAAATGTCTCCTGCAAGCAGTTATAATTCGGAAATATGTTGGTATGAAAGATATGAAAAATAATCCCATTTCTGAAGAAGGGTCCAGACCCGAAACGCCAGCCTTCCTGCTCCTCTGATGCTGCTTGGCCTGCTGTGTTCATCCAGCTCTACACCTTGTTATCTCAGATTCTCCAGCATTGGCAGTTCCTACTATCTCTGAATCAAATATCCTGGCCATCTTATTTTGAGCCGATGAACATATCACATTAAGTATCCCATTGTGGCACCCTGTTACTTATCACATTCAGTGGACTGTAGTGTGAAGTTATTAATGTAGGTAAAAAAAACTTATCATGTCTTAGTGACAACACAGTGTGGAGCCGGAGGAACACAGCAGGCCAGGCCGCATCAGAGGAGCAGGAAAGTTGATGTTTCAGGTCAGGACTCTTTGGTGCAATGTGAATTTGTTTGTATGTTTGAAATTACACACACAGGTGATACAATATGGTGTTGTCATTTTGGGCAATGTTGTAACACGTTTACAGTGAAGGACAGTTAGGGTGAATGGTAAGCAACCACACACTTGTCAGCATGCCCTTCTGCAGCTCAGTAATTTTTTCCTTACTAAATACTGGGGGAGATTGAAGGTGAGACAGTATTCTCTCTCCTGTCACCTCAAGGCTATCTTTTAGTTTAGAGTGATTCCTATCTCTAATGTGTGCCATCATACCTCTGAGGGTCTCCTGTAGTAGGAATGCTAAAAAAGAACCACTTCTCTAATTGTCTTCAACCAGTTATTATTTTCCATAGTGGTTACAAGACAATAAGTACAATAGTATATTGAGAGGATATTATCAGCACCGATATGTTTGACACATCCAACACACACACACACACACACATACACACACACACACACACACACACACAGAGT
>NC_063349.1:11921797-11944980 GCF_021869965.1 Rhincodon typus
ACACACACACACACACACACACACACACACACACACACACACACACACACACACACACACAGAGTATTCACCCAAATGTCTTCGCGTTTTCTAATTTTATGCCTTTATACGTCATCTTAGGGTGGATTTCCACAGTTGTCAGTAGGCATCTGGTATCTCTTCTGGTGACCATTCTTTATGAACTAAGACAATCTCAGAAGGCTTTTTAACATAAAAAGTGTCAAAATTAAGTCTAATTATTGGCCTTAGCTAAAATCAAAAACTGATACTTTTCACCAGGCATAACTTTGTAATAATCAGAAGTGGAAATCTTGGCAGGCATTTTCCTCTTTTAGCTGAATAAAACTCTCTTTATTCCACCCCAGTGATAATCAATTGAACTAACTGTATTATCACTCTCACCTTCTTTCTTGCCTTTGAGGAATAATGACAAGTGTGGGAAGATTTAAGGCTTGTTATTAACCCATTTGAACCATCTCACAAATGATTCTTTAATTGGCCAAAACGTCCAGGAATGGGAATTGAGTGAAGAGGTTCTGGCTCATGTTACCTCCAAAGCCACATAACCTCAGCATGCTTTTAACCTTTCCCTCCACCAGGCATGCTCTGAATAAAACAGTGAGTTTATTGCTAAATTTGTTTTAATTTTGTGTTATGTGTCCATGCCCATAAGGCTAAGACTTAACAGATTTATTTCACATAGAGCTCTTGAATCCAGCACAGGACATTTTCATGTCAGTAGCTTAATGTGGAACCAAGCCCAAATCTCTGAAGTGGAATAAGAAAGCTTAACACAGTCTGAATTTTTTTTTGTTTGCTACTATGCCGAACCTGTTGAGGTTTCAACACATTTTAACTTGTTCCTTCTGGTCAGAGGTTTCCTGGATGAATGTATTATGTGGGCAGTGCTTATGAAGCTGGTTGAGGGTCATAATTACATTAGTAACGTGTGATCTATGTAGCAATTGCAAAAATGCAAGGAAGGAATGGCAGAAGTAGTCTAATAAAATATAATCATTCGATGTGTGGTGTTCAAAGTCAGCATTATACAACCTCAGATTAATACTTTTGATATAAAATGTGTCACTAACTGTGAATTCATGTATTATCCATTGTGTAATATTGAATTTATTTCTTGTGACCTTGTGTTTAATAAAAGTGATCACCGAAATTAAACTGGTAATGTGATGAGAAAGGCTTATTGAAGTCACAAACCTTAAGTCACAGAAAAGAAAACTGGGAATAACTATGGGAATAATCATTCTGCTCCTTTAAAGATGTAATGATTAAATGTTTCCCTTATAACTGTAAAGATTAAAATGACATTTCCTAGTTGTCATCATTATTCAATAGTGACCAGGTTATGATGTTTTTTCCAAAAATTATTTATTTATAATTCAAAGTTTAACGAAAATATCAATGAATTGTGTTCATGATTACTCCAGGGTCGACTACTGCTGGAGGGATATATTTTCCAATTCTCATTTGGCATGAAATTAGGTTTTAGGAACTTTCTTATATGAGGTCATAGAGTCATACAGCACAGAAACAGACCTTTCGGTCCATGCCGACCATAATCTCAATCTAAACTAGTCCCACCTGCCTGCTTCTGGCCCATATCCCTCCACACATTTCTTATTTGTGTACTTACCTGAATGTCTTTTAAACATTGTAAATGGGGCCGCATCCCAAGTGAAAGAAGTCCCAGCATATCAGACCTCTCCGTATAACTCAAACCCTTCATTCTTGGCAACATCCTGGTTAATCTCTTCTGAACCCTCTCCAGCTGTATAATATCCTTTCTATAACAGGGAAACCCAAACTGTATGCAGTACTCCAGAAGAGGCTTCACCAGTGTCCTGTATAATCTCAACATAACATCCCGATTCCAATATTCAAAGTTCTGGACAAGGAAGGCAAGCATGCTAAATACCTTCTTAACCACGCTGTATCAGAATAGGAGGTTTTTTTGGCCAACATAACTGATATTAAAGGGAACTGGTGAAATATTTAGCGTTAATCTTCAGTTATGGTAGCCTGTTGCTTAGTGCGTGGACATAGCTAAGTTTTCATGGAGGGGTTGGGAAGGTTGAATTGGAAACTTCCGGATGTAGAAAATCCATCACCTTTGATTACAGCCCTGAGCACCATATCTTTAAGCCAGGGAGGTGGAGTATAGGTGAATCTAGCCCTCTGCCTCTAGAGGCAGGCTGGAGGTGACTAAAGAGACAATGGATGGTGAATCTGGAAGTGTAGATTGCTTACTCTCATTCCTTGAGCTAGTTTTAATAATAAGTTTCAGGTCCTCAAACCCTCAGACCATGGCTCATGCTTGCTTAATCCTTAAATACTCCCTTATATCTTAACACCGCCTCCATGGAACTGGGGTTTACAAGTTTAAATCCCACCACAGTATGTTCCAAAATACAAATGAGTTAAAATTTGAGCCTGATAAGAGTATCATTTGATGAAAATATTCTCAATGTTTTAATCATTTAACTGCAATGACTTGCTGAAAATAGTCATTTACCCCTTAACTTGGGGAAACAAATGTTGCCTAGTTGATGCAATTATAAGTGTAGGTGCATTCTTGGCCATCTGGTATTAACAAATTTCCCTCAATAAGCACAATTGGTGAAGTATATGAAAGACTGTCATTTATATGAGCTATTCATGACCATTGTTCTCAAAGTATTTTGTAGCCAATGAAATACTTTTTGAAATGTGGTCACTATTATACTTGAAAAATGACAGCCAATTTATGCACAGCAAAATCCTACAAATGGCAATTTGATAATAACCATATAATCTAGTTCTGAGAACGTTGATGAATAGATAAATATTATCCTGGAGACTGGAGATAAATTCCTTGTTCTTCTTCAAAATTGTGGCAAGGAATCTTTTATATCCACCCAAGCAGTCAGATGGGGACTTGGTTTATTATTTAATTAAAAAGATGTGCTTCCATCCCCATCTTCACAGACTGAGAAAAGTGAACTCAATTTATGATCAGCCCCGCTGACAATTTCACAGAGAAGGTTCAGCAAATTTTGGGTGTGTGTTTATCAGACCTGCAGGTATGCTGTTTCTGCATCAAGACTATAGATAAAACATTACTATTTGTTTGTAGCAGAAGTCAATTCTGCTGAGTGGAATCAAGAGCAGAAAGGAACAGATAACAGAGAATTGGACACATACTTGAAGATGAAAATATTGCAGTATGATACAGTGTGAATGTGTTAGCCAGTGGCACATATTTAATAGCTCCTTGAAGGACGTGGTACTGACAGGATTGATTGGGCTGATTTACCTCTTCCTGTACCGTGGCTCTTTTCCCTCTGAGTCAGAAGGTTGTAAGTTCAAGTCTCAGTCTATGATTTGAACATAAATTCTAAGCTGTTATTCAACTACAGTGCTACAACAATGGAGGTGCTGCCTTTCAGGTGATATGTTGAAGTAAGGCCCTGTAAAAGATCATATGACACAACTTCAAACGACTGCAGGAGAGTACTCCCTAACACCCCGGCTGGCCCATGTTTATTCCTTAGTAAGCATTTCCTTATTACAACAGTGACTACACTTCAAAAGTTCTTAAATGAGTGTAAAGCCCTTTTGGGGTGTTATGAAAGGAACTGTATAATGGCAAGTCTTTCTACTTTATTACCTGATTCTATGATTCTCTTTTGCAGTATTTGCCAACAGCCATATTACACCCAATGTCTACCCTTCAATTCAATAGCTGGCTTTTTCTGAACACATCTCCCTATTCTCTGATGCTTGTCAATGATGGGTTTGGTATCTCTCCACAGGAGGGAATCTGGAAAATCTCTCTTAAAATTGACTTTTCCAATTTCTAAATTATACCTCTCGATAGCTGTCTTCAAAAACCATTCACAGAGTTGCTATGCTTTGGCACTGTCATCAGAATAGAAACTTCAACACAATTTCTCTTGAATTATTTCACAGAAACTTATAGTACAGACTGAGGTCATTCAACCTGTTCTGTCTGCACTAGGTGTTTAAAAAAGCTGCCCAACTTAGTCGCACACTCCAGATTTTCCCTATAACTGCAGATTTTTCCACTGCAAATCCATGTTCAATTGTCTTTTGAGAGACCCTGAATCCAGCAACTACTTGGGAAGTGTGTTCCAAATCATAGCATCACACTGTGGGAAAAAAAATTCCTCATTTTCCCTCAGCTTCTTTTGACATTTCGTTTAAGTCTATGACCTTTTCTTACAAGCCATGTTCTCAGAGGAAATGGTTTGTCCTTGTTACATTAGCAAAATTTTTGGTGCTATGAAGATTTCTGTTAGAATTCTCCATAACTTCTCTGTGCAAAGGGAACAGTTGCATAAAGCTGAGCTGTTTATAGCATAGAAAGATGCCTTTTGGTTTATTGCATTTGATGTTGGCTGTCCTCAGAGCAATACAATCATCCCAACCCTTTTGCTCAATTTCCATGGCCATGCACGATTATTGCCTTCAAGTGCCCATCCAGCATCCTTTGAAATCATTGATTGTTTCGATTTCCACACTTGTAGTTAATCTGCTACCATGATGTGGACTTTTATCTTGAGCCCTGTATTTGTACCAGATAAGGCAATACTTATGTCAACTTCCATAATACAAGAACTAAATGTGGGTAACATGGTGCTCAAAAATTCATAGACATTTATTTCAGGTTCTGAGCTAATATTTCGTTACAACATGGCACACTTTGATCAGCATGTGTGCTTCACCTGGCCCCACTTGGGATAGAGTTATAAGCCGTTGTACTCTTACGTCACGTGCTATGATATCGTGATGATAGGATGAACACGTATCTTACAGGCATGCTACATTCTAATTGTGAGACATAGCACATCTTCATACAAATATAACTATTCCAAACAGATATACATGGTTGTATATAGGTTTGTGTTGTCAATTCAAAAATTAGACAAACAGATAAAACAGATTTTGCAAGACTAACAGTTTAGACTTTAAAGCAGCGTTTTGGAGGGTTGACAATTTGTCCTGCTCTGGTAATTGTGCGCCAGTCTGGAGAAGTACATGTTATGCTCATTTGCTTTGGGTTGAAAACTTGGTTGTCTTTCTGCTGTTTGCTGTCACTCAACACCATCACACAAATATCATCTTTGGTGTTATCTTCCTCATTCTCTTTGTGCATGATTGGCTTGTCATTACATTGTTCTGAGCTGGCTTTTGTTCCTTTGCAATGTAGCACCATGATCAGTAATAGCTTTGTATGATCTGGACTGGTTGATTACTTCAGAAACCTTTGTTGGTATCCATGTATTTGCATTTCTAACGTGCACACTCTGCTCGATGCACAGTTGTGAATCTCTTTAATTTCCTTTGTCTTTGAAGAAGAATTTCCTGTGTCTCAATAGTTAGACAATAGGTTGCTGGGCAAGGTTGTTTACATTTGGCAACAAGCATAAATTGTGCTGGGTATCATAATCCCCTTTCCATTGATGTGAAAGAAAGTGCAGCATTGCAATGTGAAAGTTTTGTTGCTCAACACTTGATATGCATTGATTTGATAGTACATACCATATGTTCTACTTGACTGTTTGATCAAGGATAATGGGTAATGTTGTGATATATGTCATTTCCCGACTAGCAGATGTGTCTTGAAATAGTTTGCCAGTGAAATGCAGTCTGTGTTGGATACTATCCATTCTTGTATGCTGAATAAACTGAAAGTAGCACTCGTATTGATGATGGTTGCAATTATTGTGTTGTTAAATTGCTGGCCAATGGAGAATATGAAGAAAATAATCCATCACGGGAATGTAATTTTGCCTGTGCATTGTAATTAAGTCTGTTGTTATTTTCAACTATGGAGTAGATAGAATAGTGTGTGGATGTAGAGGCTCTCACTGCTACTGAGTTGATACATTTGACATGCCTCACATGTACTTACATCATATTTGAATATCTCATTCAACCTTGGCCAGTACACAGATTCATTTGCTAGACTTGTGCTTTTGATACCCATTGTCCCTTGTATAGCATGGCCATGATATCCTGTAGAAATGCTTTTGATATTGGGACTTATTTGCTTTCAAAAATGTTTTATCATGCTTTACTAAGTTTGTCTCTGTATGGCCAAAATGAACATGCTGTCAGGTTTTTCTTTAACGCTGTCAGGTCATCCTTAGATAATGGTCCTTTGCAACTCTTGCAGTTGCTAATTTTTGGCATTGGTAGTTTTCAACTGTTTGTGTAATGGTTTTATCAAAACAGTGACTTTTGGTTGTTCAATTAAGATTGTTCAATCTCTCTGGATGATGATAATTGAATGAATTTTGCCCCATACCTTTGCTGTAATATCTCATCTGAGAACATTTTTTGCCATGTATAAATAGATTATGCCCTAGTGGCCAACACTACACCCACCCCCATCTCTAACTGACTGGATCCTATGACTGTGGAATATGGTTACCAACTCCTGACCAATAGAATTATTTGATCTTTTTCAACTGATCTTGCTGATATTTTAGCAGAACCTCAGATCCTATCACCCCAACTATCACAATGGACAAGGTACGCAAGCAATGGGAACTGAATCACCTCCCAATTTTCCTTCTAAATCACAAACTATCCAGACATAGAACTATATCACCATTCCTTCATCATCTTTGGACTTTAATCCTGTAATGCTTTAATAACAGAATTTTGAGATTACATTTCTCACACCAACTGCAATGATTCTAGAAGACAGCTCAGCAAAATCTTCTCATGAGCAACTGGGAATGGCAATGAATTCAGGCCTTACCAGTGATGCCCATATTACCAACAATGATTTGAAACACTATTCAAGAAATTGGGATCAAGTATAATCATTATTTATGGCCGATGCCCATTAAGCATTTGAATTTCAGGGCTAGCACATTGTAGAAATTATTTAATTTTTTAATATGGTATAGTTATTTCAATACACACCTCCTGTATTAATATAATGTTTCTGTTTCAAGATTTAACATGTTTCAAGATTGTGTGAAGTATTAGGACACATGAGCTAAGATTTTAAATGTCACCTGCATCTATTAGGATGATATCTTTTGTTCTTCATTATAAATTGTTGCAATGATCCTGCCCAAGGAGAGAGCAGTTCTTTGGCTTTAGAGAGATTGCTTCATAAAGGTGAGATGTCCAGAATGTGTAGCAATTCACAGAAAATCGTGAAACCTCTTGAAAGTTTTGACCTCGGAACTTTGCATATTGATGAATCAGTTCATTCTAAGCATAGTTATATCTGTAATATGAATCTGCAAAACAGAACTTGTGAGGCAGGCTTAGGAATGATAAATGGCACAACTGGACTAAAGTGATTCCTGATTTCTCAGGAACATTGCAAATAAAAATAGCTCCGGGCAATTTTTGAAGGAAGAATTATATATCGTCTTGTAATGGATCACACTGATTGTCCTGTTCTTTGGAAAAAACTGTTTCTTTAGAATTGCAGGCTGGTGGGTGTCATTGCTTTTTTACACTTCAAATTACAGCAACAATGAAGTATGACATCCTAAAGCACAAGACAGTTTTTAAAATTGCATTTCTTAAACAAGCCTACAAATATACAAATTAGGAGTCATTTGGTTCTTGAGCTTCCTCTGCCATTCAATGGATCATGGCTGATCTGTTTGTGTTCCAAATGTCTCATTTCCATTTACTATCAATAACCTTGATGCCCTTACCTAACAATAATCTAACTACCTTTACATTCAAACCATTCAACAACCCCAACTCTACCACTTTCCAAAGTCACACATCCCTTTGAGAGAAAATGTTTATCTCCATCTCGGTTGTAAAAGAGTGACCCAAATTTTTTAAATAGTGCCCCTAGTTCTGAATTCACCCACAAGAGCAAACATCTCTTACACATCCACCTTCTCATGACCATTCAGGATCTGATTACTTCAATTGAGTCACCACTCACTCCTCTAAAATGCAGTGGAAACAAGGCCAGCCTATCCAACTTTCCCTCATAGTTCGAGTGAGTAATTCCAGGTAGCAGTCTAGTAAACCTCCTTTGAACAATTTCCAAAGCATTTACATCTTTCTGTCAAAAGGAGACTAAAACTATACAAAGTATTCAAGATGTGATCTCATCAATGCCCTGTGTAACTGAGGCGGAACATCCTTATGTTTGTGTTCAGTTCCTCACAGAATAAAGAAGAGCATTCCATTAGCCTTCTTAATCACTTGCTGTATCATTAAACTAACTTTGTGCCATGCATGTGCTATAACATTGAGACCACTCTGAACTTCAGAATCCTGCATTCATTCCCCATTGAAGTAATGTTCTGCTCTTTTATACTTCCTATCAAAATGAACAACTTCTCATTTTCCCACATTACAGTCCATCTGTTAGATTTTTGCCACTTATTTACCTAGGTATATCGGTTTGTGCTCCTTACAACATGCTTTATGATTTATATTTGTGTCAACTGCAAACTTAGTTGCCATGCCTTTGCTCCCTTAGTCTACATCATTGATTTAAATTATAACAAGCTGATGCCCTGGAACAGACCCCTGGATCTCGACTTACTGGTTATTAAATTTTACTATAACCTGAAAAGATAACATTAAACAAAATCTTCAGGGTGCTGAGTGTGCACCACAGTTTAGCCCCAAATAGGTGAGACCCATGCATCTCTGTCACAGCCAATTTGCCTGTTTTCATTGCCTGGAAACTCCTGGTCTGAGAATTCCTCTTGCATTAACCCTGCATCATCAAATGGAGGTAGACAGATATTCTGCAGAGCACAAAGCCCTTGGAAGTTAAGGAGAAGGCCTATATCTGGCATATGTGCATCCCATTGTAATGTTCTTTCCTGATGCGGATGTGTATTGAAAGGTTGCAGATTTGTGGCCCATTGCAATTCATCCTAATTAAACTTCTGGCATTAAATTGTCTCATTTACCACATTTGAGACAGCATATTGGCAACAAAGGAAACAAAAGCTTCAATTCATCACAAACTAATTACGCTTCTCAGAAGTAATCATGAAGACCTTACGCAGAATCTGATAAGTGAAACCTAAAAGTATTATCACGGAATAACAGGCTCAAAACTCAATGTGAGGTTCATTTTATCAGTGCTATGTCTCCTTAATGGTGTTTGTGGCATTAATGCACACACCTCAGCTGCTGGATGCAATGTTGGTGAGTGTGTTCGGAGAAGCAGGGTCTAAGTTAAGTTGAGTGAGAAGATTGTGGTGTCAGTTACTATATAATACTCCTTGCTACTGGAATTGTAATAAATAGGACCTCAAAGGTCCAAATTATGCTCTCACTTAACTTTGCAAAGTTGAATTGATGATGAACAGCAGGCAAAATCACCCATTTTCTGTTTAGAAAGATCTTCAATTATTTTCAGATTAGTTGCAACTTGATTTCTGTGACCCTTATTGTGATTGCAGAAGTATTTGACAATTCCCACAGTTGGTTAAAGTTGCTGAAATCTATAAGAAATAGTGTGTCTCTCTAACTTTGTCCTGACTCCCAGTGATGGATTTTACAGCTGTAGGCCTGCTTCCACACTGTGGAAATTCTATCATTCTATGAAATTGCAAACATCACACCATGAAGAAATCGAGCTGGCAGTCTGATGCATCGTGCCAGTCTCCAGTGATAAAGAAGCCCAAAGTGTGTCTGCATTGGAAGTTTACCACACCTTTTGAAAATAAAACAATTAACACTCTGTTGCAAATAAAAATGTGCAGACACTGGATGTCTAAAATAAAAACAGAATGTGCAGGAGAAACTCAGCAGGTCTGGAGCATCCGTGGAGAAAGAAACATTTTGAGTCCAGTCTTACCATTCCTCTGTTTCTCTTTCCACAGGTACTGCCAGATGTGCTGAGTTTCTCCAATAATCTATTAAACTTGCTAAAAAGCCATTGGCCACAATTTTTTATTGCCCACTCCATTTCTTTGCTAGTCAGATGAGAAAAATATTCGGAGTGATTTATATCAAATATGAGGAGGTGGAACAGGAGCAGATTTTAAAAAAATCTACTAAGGATACTGTGGTTGGATGTAGCAACAGAGCCTGCTGCTGAAGCGTTTAGCTGTTGGCAGACATTATATATGTTTAGTTTATACAGGTTTACATAAGGATTATTGAGAGAATGAGAGGACAGGGGTTTTTAAAGTGGTGACTGGAACTTTTTACATCCTAACAGTTTGCCCATCGACATCTCCTCTCGATGCTCAGTTAGGTATGGAGTCCTCCTTCATAATGCTAATTGGTCACATTTGCACCAATGGCTGTTAATTCCCTGGCTGATATTTAATGCAACTTGCAGAAACTGTGGGGGAAGGAAGTGAGCTTGACCACTAACTTCCCATTTTTGCCTCATTTATCCCAAAGTAAATTGTAAAATGAACTCAAAGAATCCATCACAAACCTCATGGGATGCAGTTGTAGGGCTTTTTGTTGGATTGCAGCCCAAGAGAGAGATTGAACTGTAGTGCGTGCATGCTGATAGACACCAGTGTGATCCACAGTGACTATGTCTGCAATAATCATCTGCAGTTTGAGGACCTTCAACTCAGAGTTGTTGGGCTAGACTTTGAGCCTAGGAAACTGTGATGTTTCCAGAAAGGTGAAAGTTTCCTGGATCTTTTGTTCTAGGAGACAGTTTGGCCTGTGAAAAGGAACAAAAGAGTGTGGCTGTGAAGTGAGGCAAATATGATGATCCAGAACATATCATTGAAGAAGTTTTAGGCCTTTGCAATTGTCTAACATGGTTGGAGGGTTTTGCAGGTTGGAATTGTAGGCTAGATGAGCAAACTGACCATGGCACTAAAGTGCATGGAGGGTGTAAGAAATAATGTATTGTGGTATAGCTTAGTACTGTTAGAGCAATATTGTTCACTGAAGATGATAGTGCGATAGATGTAATGACACACCTCTGGAGTAGGTGGGACTTGAACCCAGGCCTACCTGGCTCAGAGGTAGGAGTACTGCCAGTGTACCACAAGAGCCCTCCAACTTTTGGTCTACCTAGCCCAGTCTAAATGCAGCAAACCTGGGATTAGTCACCACAGCACACAACAGCAATTAAACCTGGTGTCTTTTGAGAATGAATGGTTCAGCTGCTCACTGGACAAACTCCTTAAGCCATTGAGGAAAGACAAAATAAAGATTACTTTGTGCAGAGATCATTCAGTGCTTTCCATATCAGCTAAATGTGATATTACACACTGAATAACTCCAGGTTGGTGGAATAATAAATGACTATATCACAATAGCAAGAACTTTGATTTCTATTGCACCTTTTTGTCCACAGGATATGCTCAAGTGCTTTGCAGACAAATAAATAACTTGTGAAAAGCTATTACTGCTGTCATGTAGGAAATGCAAAATCCATTTTGTGCACAAGAACATCATATCAACAGCAATATAGTAATGTCTGGATAATCTTTTGTTTCATATTTCATGAAAAATGCATATAGGCCAGAACAGTGAAGAGAACTTCCTTGCTCTTCTTTCAATAGTGCCCAGGGATTTTTTTATGTGCATTTATTAATATATACTGTCAGTTTCTAAGACTTCAATTTTTGTATTCATTGCACCATGAAATGACACAGATATGCCTGGAAAACTGACGTGTCTAATCCACTGGTTAGAACCTACCATTTTGACTAAGTTTAGACCAACTGCTCTAATATTGTCTTAAGTGGCCTGATGTCAACATTTTGCTCTGTAATTTTTTTTGTGATGTGCACTAATATGTCAAAACCTCTGTAGAAATGCAATTTGCTCTTGTTGTATCTGTTTGGCCTTTTACCCAATGTAGGTGTGACAATGCCGGAAATATGCTTGGGGCTGGTGAAACTGACTCAGCAATATTAGCTGTTGGTTACTTTCCCATTCCTTATTGTATCCAATGCCAATTAAGTCGCTTCTGAAGAACCATCTGGCACTACAACAGATACCAGCTTTAATGATCACCTCTTTATCGGGCTGGTGTATCCAATGTAGGCGGGTACAGTCTCTTTGAGCAATGGTTCTCCACCTTCAAGTACTGTGGAATGAGTGTAGGACACTTTGAGCACAATGTAACCTACCTGGGGTCCACTACTGGTCTTCCTGTTCTTCCTTGCAGCAGGTTCCTATCTTGGGAAAATATCTATGGGACAATTCATTGGTGGCCCCATGGAAGTAAAAGAAAGAGAAGCAGAATCTAAACATTCATCACAGGGGCTGCCTAAATAGCCGTAGGAAGAGTACATTTGAAACACTTTGCAGGTGAAACCTGCAAAATGCTAGCCATGTCTGCTTTTTTAGCCATTCTCTGATTTGCACTCAATGCTCTGAAATGATGTCACATCACTGTTAGTTTAGTCATTTCTAATGAAGCCCCTATTTCAGATGTGTGTATCTGCCCTCCTGGACAATGTCTGCTGTCATGTACATGAAATGCAAGGAACTGAGAAGCCTTGAATAATGCTTTCTGGCATTTTTATCTGCCTCAGTCCATCATGAAGTGTGCACACCAGTTTTTGAGCATAAAAGGACAAAGGCTTAGACTCTGACTACCTTAACAATGTTAAACTCAGCTTCATAAGGTACTAGATTTATACTGCGCAAGGAGATGTACCTAAATAACGACACAAAACCACTCCCATTGTAAGTAATTGTATGATTTCAGATTCCAGCACTACTAGATTGGTAAATAGTTGTATTCTCTGGCACCATCTGAGATAGATTCACTGCTACCAACCCTCCTTACAGGTATTAGTCTAAGATACTGATACCAAATGGGAAGGGTGCCCTCACAAAGCCTTTGGCAGTAGGTAGTCTCAGTCTTGATAAACAGTAAAGTTTTATTCCATGTTACTTAACATTACATCTGTTAAGATGTTACATTACATCTGAGATACATCACAGAAGTGTTGTGGTGCAGAAGGAGACCATTCAGCCTGTTTACCTGCATTGATTGTCCAAATCAGCATTGTAACTTAGTGCCATTCTACTCCCTTTTCCCCATTCCCATCCACATTTTTGTATTTAAATAATTATCTAATATCCTCTTGAATGCTTTAATTGAACCTGCCTCTATCACACCTTCAGACAGTGCATTCCACACCCAACTAACTGGTTGTGGGAAAAGATTTTTCATGCATCAGATGCTTTTTTAGCAAATCACATTAAATCCGTGTTCTCTCATTCTTGATTCCTCTTTTCATTCCAGGACCTTCATAATTTTGAATGCCTATAAACTTTCGTCTCTCCAAGGAGAGCAATCTAAACCTCTCCAATCTGTCCTCATAAATAAACTTTTCATCTCTGGAAACATTCTTGTAAACCTCTTCCACATAGTCTCCAATGAATTCACATCTTTCTTCTCATGTGGCACACAGAACTGCATACGATACTCCAGCTGAGGTCTGATAAGTATCTTACACAAGTTTAGAATTTCCTCTTTGCTCTTGTACTCTGTGCTCTTATTAATAAAGCCCAGGAGACTGCATACTTTAATTACTGGTCTCTCCGGCTATCTATTCACCTTGAATGATTTGTGCACATATACCTCCAACCCTTCTGACCCTACATTCCCCCACAGCCCCCACTTCCCTGTCTTTTACCTACTCCTACACTCCAGGCCTTTTCACTCACAGGCTTTTAACATAGCTATCCCATTTTCACCCATTTCTGGTTCCATTATCAGCTTTTCTTTCTCCCCAGCTTACCATTATCCAGCTCTTTGTCTGCCTGACCCTTTCTCTCTCTCTCTCTCTCTGTCCCCCTCTCTCTCTGGGGTTTGTCTCCACCTACTGCTTAATAGCACACCCCCCTCCCCAACATTCCCCCATCACCAGACATCCCCCCCACCACCATCCCCTGCCTTTATCATAGACACCACCGTTTCCTGACTAGTAAAAGTTCTGAAGAAGGGACCCTGAACCTGAAACATTAACTCTGCTTTCTCTCCGCAGATTCTGCCAGACGTGCTGAGTTTCTCCAGCAATTTCTGAACTTGATAAAAGATTTAGGTTTTAAGGAATGTCTTAAAGGAGGAGAGGGAGGAAGAAGAATAGAAAGACATAGGGTGGGGAGTTCTAAGCTTGGGGCAACTAAAGGCACAGCCACTAATCATGGATGTTCAAGAGGCCAGAATTAGAGGAGTGCAGATATCTCAGAGGTTTGCAGGGCTGGAGGTGATTACTGATATGGAGTGGGATAAACCTATGGAGAGATTTGAAATTAAGTGTGAGTCAATTTAGATTGAAATCTTGCTCAGCTGGGAGCCAGTGTCTCTCTTTGGCACAGTAGTAAGGGGTAAACAGTATTTGGAGAGAATTATGTCACTAACAACAGGGTTAGGTTTAGAGATGGTGGAGGATAGAACCCTAGAGGCTGGCTTGGACTACATTGGAGTATTCGGGTCTGGAGGTAACAAAACCAAGGGTGAGGGTTTCAGCAGCTGCTTAGGAAAGTAGGCAGGAAAGGAGAAATGAGATTTGAGGTTATAATGGAGGTATAAATGACAGTGTGGGTCAAGTAAGAAATCGAGGCAATGAGTAGTCTAGGTCTGATTCTGACAATTACCAGGATAGGGGATGGACTCTATGGCAAGCGAATAGAGTTTATGGTGGGGCCCAAAATCAGTATCTTCAGTATTTCATTGGATGGATTTTCTGCTCATCTATTTCTGTACATCAGGTAAATAGTCTGAAAACTTAGGAGCAGTGGAATGGTTAAGAGAGTGGTGCTGAGGTAGCTTTCAGCATGTATTTGGAAACCGATGATGTTGCTGAGCAACGTCTAGCTAATGGGATGAAAGGATGATCACAAGAATCCTTGGATAACATCAGAGATAAGTGTGGGAATGGGAAGAGAAACCATTGCAGCCATTATCTGGTTATGATTAGCTAGGTAGGAATGGCACCGGGTGAGTATAGTCTCACCCTATTTGCCAATGGTGAAGAGGCTAAGGAGGAGGAGAAGGATGGTGTATCAAAAGCTGCAGACAGGTCGAAATGGGTGGTGAAAGAAAGTTCACCTTTGCCACAATCAAATTGGATGGGATTTTGGTAAAAATCATTTCAGTACTCTGCCAGAGGAGATACCTGAGAGGAGAATTCAAACATTGAGTTCTTGGAAAGAAGGGAGGAAGCGGGGCAGGAATTTAGGACATGAGCAGTACTCCTCCAGAATTATGGAGGGGTATGAAAGGTTGGAGATGGGATGATAGTTTGCAAGGATGGATGGGTCAAATGTTGCTAATTTTTGGGAAAAGGATGACGATGGGAGATCCAAAAGCCAGCACAAAAGTTGAGGAGAGAGAACCATGAATGGTGTCAATTAATACAGGAGCCAGAAGGGAAAGACGTTCAATGGGGATAGGTTTGAAAACGCAGGTGATAGGTGGTAAGGACAAGCTGAGTTTGGAGAGGATATGAGAGGTGGTAGGAGAACAATTAGAGAAAGATACAATTATAGAGTTAGGGCAGGGGGACAATAGGGATGGGAAGGAAGTGACTATTTAAATGCTCTCAATTTTGTTGTCAAGGACGTCTATAAACCACTAGCATTTGTTGTTTGAGGTGAATGTGGAGGAGACAGGGGAGAAATGTCTAAGAAAATATGATTTGCAGTCGGGAAAAGAAGTTAGATTCCATTCTCAGGAATAAGCAACTAAATATATTGTAGCTTTCAATAACCAGCACCATTGCTTCTCTAATGCAACACAATACTCCAAAAAGCAAAGGGATAGTATTTCTGAAATTATCTAAAAATTAGGAATCCATTTAACTGTCAGTTTAACTGAGAATGCTAATTTACACATTCTAGGATGATTTTGGAATAGAAAACAGTTACTGAAGCTGAGAGCAAGATCTGTTGTTGCCTAAAATATTTCAGCCAGGTCTGAGTGACTGACAGAACAGAATGAAATGCTCAAAGGACGAAAAAGTGCCAGAAGAGAAAGGACTAAAGTGAGATTTGGTCCTAAGAACACACATAAAGGACACAATATAGTTACATCTTATAAGGCTAACACCTGCTGCAACTTGGATTTTGAAGGAGGCTTTGAAATAATTATTCCCTTTCTGATGGCTGCTGTTGTTGAATCAGTAACTGAATTAATATCCAGCTGAGGCGACTGTAGAGATTTCCCTATTTACATAAGTCCTGACCACAAGGGAATCTTCTGCTATGTATTTTGCTCTGGCAGTGCTGAGCACAGACATACTTCCCAGAGCTAATTTAATTTTAACATAACTGTATTGTAATATCAGCTGGATAGACACCTGTGTTTAGATATTCTGATATATGAAGCGTAATTTAAAATTTTACAAACTCACAGTTAAATGGACTTCTAATTTTTGGATAGTTTCAGAAGTACTATCTCTTTGCTTTTTTGTAGTATTGTATTGTAATGGAGATGCAATCGTGGCAGTTACTGAAGGCTACATTGTGCTTACCTGATATTCCTGAAAATGGAATCTAGTCCCATTTGTATAACTCAACGGTGGTTATACATGGCAGTTTGTTACTTGATCATAATCCACATTGACTGTACTCTGTGTGTAGCTTCAGGATATGGACAAAGCCAATGCGGGTATGGTTCAAGCCATGGACAAGGACAGTCAGGTCTGAATTCTTCTCAATCTTCAACAGGCTATTGACAGACTGGACACAGCTATGGAAGTGAGAACTCCGATAATACTAAAGGACAACAACTGTTGTATAAAAATTACGGGGCAGCATTCAGATTTCTCTAGCAGCTATTGCTCAAAGTCTGAGACACAACATAGTACCCAGCTAAAGGAATACATCCAACCCAATCGAATTAACTTCTCCATTTGTATCCAGACTATAGCTAAGCACAAATGGTTCAATTTCATACTTTGTGAGCAACAGCTTGAAGGCCACAATAGGGTTAGACTACCATTTTTTCCACTTGGTTTACATGAGTATTAAGTATATTGACTGCTTGGCTCATACACTCTTTGGTGTGGTATTGTTGTGTAACATAGAACCGAGTTCAGTTAAGACTCATTTTTCCTATGAAAACTCTCATTCTTATATCTGAATACATTAAATTTTACTCTTGGTTGCTAATAGTAAGACTATCTTAGATCAAATACTGAAACCATTCATCTGTTAAATGTTATCTCTGGTAGTTTGCTTTAAGTATGCATTCAAATCATAAAGGTCTTCGATGGAATAAGTATGGAGGAACTGTTTCAACTCCAGAATTATCGGATAACCAGAGGACTTAGGTGTAAGATAATTGGAAAAAGCACCAGAGGGAAGATGAGAATTTGTTTTATGCTATGAGTTATGCAGCAGAGTGGTTGTGATCTAGAATGCTCTACCTGAAAGAGTGGTGAAAATAGAACAAAAGCCAATTTTTAAAAGAGGCTTGGATGTAAACCTGAAAATGAAAAATGTTGCTCAGCTTTATGGATGGGACTAACTGGAGAGTTGTTTCAAAGAGGTGATCAATGCACCATGGGCTGGATGGCCTCCTTTAGAGCTGTATGATGCTGTGTCATATTTTGAAAGCATAGGGGAGCTGTGGCATAGTGGCAATATCTCTGGGCGAGCATTCAGTGTATTCTGGGCTATTCTGGAGTACATTGGTTTGAATCCCACTATGGCCAATGGTGAGATTTGAATTCAACAAAATCTAATCTAATGACAACCATGCACCCACAGTCAAATGTCCTATAAACCCATTTAGATACTACCATTTCTGTTGAACATTGTTAGAAACATCCATTCTCTAACATAAATGGGAGAAAACATTGAATTTGTATTAATTTGATAAGTATATTTACACAATGGTTTTGCTACTATACTCTCTATTTTAGTGATTCTTTTTTCAGTAACATAAGTAAGCATATAACCCAGACTATGTTCGTACAGCTGTGCTATTGTTGCTATGTAATTAGTTAGTGTTGTTAATAACCTTCAAGACATCTATCTTTCAATTGTTACGAAGTTGGTACGGCAATTGTGAAGTGGAAAGCAGGAAGCTAAAATGTGTGGTTCCTTTAAGGGATTTGTGCTTTGACTGTAATGTATGTCTGTGAGCAGCAGCTGAAGTTGCCAGTACAGAGAGCCTCAAAAAGTGAAACAAATGTATGAAAAATACCTAACAGGTGACAGGCAAAACAGCAGTCTTGTTTTGATGTTGTCACGAGTTTGAATTTGGCCAATTAATTTAAAACCAAACTCAGCGATTCAAAGCCAATTGAATTTAAATCTGGTGGTGTTTACAATTGAAACCAATCATATTATAAGAATTTGATTATATCATTAAGGGTATATAAGACAAGGGCATTTGGAAAATCAGAGAGAGCCAACTGCCATCTGAAAGAGAGAGTCATCCACCACCTGCCAGAGTTAGCACTATTCAGCTCTCAGAGAAAGCCCATCTAATTAATCAAAGCTACCAGAGGATTTTAGCTCTAAGTCCTCATTGAAAAAATTATAGAAACAAAACGTCCCCGACAGCAGAATTAGCAGAAGAAAGGCGTTTGTGAAGAAACCGGAGATGACAGAATATTCCAGAAGACAGTCTGTGCGAACATGGAGATATTAAGATATAATTTATTGCTTCTTATTAGTTGGGTCTATATTAGTGGGACTTGTCTTTATTTAAACAGCATTCCAGCAGAATTTAGACCAGTTAGGGAGTAGTTAGTAATATAGGGGGATATTGTCGGTTTGTTAGTAATTTTGTTAATTTGTTCATTGTTAGGTTAAATAAATAAATTGTTTCTTATTATTTGTAAAGTGGAGATCAAGGATGTTCTTCTTTTCGGGGGTAATTGTGAGAGGGGAACCCCTATTCCTGTCATAACAGACCGGGGCTCGTGTTTAAGTTTAATTATCATAATAATTAATAAACGTAATAATAAAATGCATCATGGTGGCAGTAAGTGGGCACTATAAACTAGTGGTGAAAGCAGGTTAGTGGCGGTAAATGCATATTAAATACTGTAAAGGCGACAGCAGCTTGTCAGTTATGAAAAGTCTTTTTCATAAGTTATTCAACAACGTGACTGAGTTTAGAACTGCAGTTACAATTACAATCAAGATTAAAGTGCTACAAGCAAAACTAAAGGCTACAGCCTTGTACTGAAACACGACCACCACTTAATCTCTCTCTCTTATTAAGAAAAATCAATGAGAGGCTACAATTCACCCAACTTGTGAAAAAAAATACAGCAGTTAAAGTATACTTAAGTGTACAGCTCCCATGTAAGAAAATGCTTCTGATCAAAATAGAGATAAAGCGCTAGAAAGATGATGCATAATAAAAAGGTATTACCCATGTCTAGACATCCGTCAATTCTATATTTATTTCTGAAGCTCAAAGACAACAACTTAAAAAGAATTATTATCAGCCTGGGGCTTGAACAAACCAACAGATACCTAAGCTAATACATTTATTCTATTTATTCAGAGATAAACTAGGACTCTTCAAGAATGTAATCTTTAAAGTAAACAGATTTGAGTTTCACAAGCTTTATATCAAGCCATACAGTTCATGTGGGTGCAGAAAAAATACATGAGATTGGCTTGTTAAACTGCATATTGGTCTGACATTAGTAACAACTTCGATCAACTAATCAAGTCATCCAAAATATGCCAGTTCTATCTACCTCAACATTCAAGAGAACTTGCCCTTCTACATGAGATTGCTTCTGAGCCATGGTACAAGACTTGTGACTGATAATTTCCATGTCAAAGTACATATTTACAATCTGGTGACTGTCTGTTCCCTCTTGTGTGATAAATTAAAGACATCTTTAGTGCAACAGATGTCGACACAATGTCCACCATATTCTGGATGTTCAGTACTAAAATAAAACAAAGAACTCTGGATGCTGGAGATCTGAAACAAAAAAAGGATTTGAAATGTTCATTCTGCTTTCTTCCCACAGATGCTTTCAGACCTACTGAGTTTATCTAGCATTTTCTGTTTTTGTTTCTGGATGTTCAATATTTCTCAACAAGTCATCCCCAACAATATCCTACAAGACACTCGTGCACTCATCAAAAATACTGTAGGCACTATATAAAATCAACCACCCATCACACAGGGTGTCAGCTTGGATACTGAAGATATTATGCAAGACAGCAACCATACAGCTATGACAAATGATACACATCCAACAATGATGACAAATAGCACATTGTACATTGAAGTTAAACAGCCAAGTTATTATAACTGAATGAGGACTAGAACTGGTCATGTCATACATCTACCGAGGTGTTATCTGAATGAATAGAGCCAATATATCAGTCTGCATTCTTACATATATTTATCTGAAAACGTGTTCCCGTTCTTTGAAGGGAAAGAGGCTACGTTGTAAAACGGCATAGATTCCAGACCAGTCAGGCCTGTACCTTGAAGGCAGTCACATGATATCATGACATGCAACATTCTAGTAACCTGCCACATCTTTAATCACACAAACTCACTGCGTGATAGAGTTATCATTCATTCAGCAGTATGTATGTAATATCTATAAACACAGACCCATGCTATATACGTAAGTCAGTGATATTGTAGCCATGTAAATATTTAATGTTGTTAATAAACTTCAAGACACCTGTCTCAGCAAGAATCTGAATCTCTGTGGTGTATGTTATCTGAGCGAACATAAAATTAGATCTAGGTTGATCAGCTGTGAAACCAGAAGCCATTTTTGCAGAGCGGTAATGGAAATCTGAAACCACTTTCCCTAGCCTGTGCCCACACCCCTGGCTCCATTGCCCCGCCACCAAGCTGTGAAACTTTTATGCTGAGCCAAATAAAGTCTCCATTTCAACGCACAAAACTTCTGCTCAATCCTCAATCACCGTTATTTTCCATATACCCAGCATATAGTTTATTCTTATTGATTCATGGCATATGGATTTTGCTGGCTGGGCCTGAATTCATTGCCTATCCTTAATTACCCTTGAGAAAATGATGATGAGCTGCCTTCTTGAACTGCTGCAGTCCATCTGGTGTAGATTCATCCACAGCACCATTAAAGAAGGAGTTCCAGGACTTTGACCCAGCAATACTGAAGGAATGCTGATATATTTCCAAGTCAGGATGGTTAGTGGCTTGAAAGGGCCCTTGCAAGTGGTGGCTTTTTTTTCCTTTATTCATTCATGAATGGGATGAGGGTGTCACTGACTAGGCAGCATTCATTGCCCACCCCTAATTGCCCAGAGGGCAGGTCAGAGTCAACCATATTGCTGTGGGTCTGGAGTCACATGTAGGCCAGACCAGGTAAGGATGGCAGTTTTCTTCCCGAAAGGGACATTACTGAATCAGATAGGTTTTTCCTGACCATCAGCAATGGATTCATGATCATCATTAGACTGTTAATTCCAGATATTTATTTTTATTGAATTCAAATTCCACTATCTGCTGTGGCAGGATTTGAACCTCGGTCCCCAGAACGGTATCCGGGTCTCTGGATTAACAGTCCAGCGATTATACCACTAGGCCATTTCCTCCCCAATGAGTTCTCATTTATCTGCTGTCCTTGTCCTTTTCAAAGCTAGCAGTTATGGGTTTGGAAAATGCTGTCTACGGAACCTTGTCTCTGGGGAAGAAATATGTTCAGATGTGGGGGTCTTATTAGCAGGCTTGGAGAACTGGCAAGGGATCCTCTCTGTTTCTTAAAGGGAAGTTCACCAAACCACATGCTAATCAGGCATTGGCAAGGGACTGTTGGTCCTTTCCTTGGAATCAAGACTAACATGGATGGATGTCCAACCCATTGAAAACTGCTGGCCAGTCAAAGATCAGGAGGTCAAGCTCTCAGAAACACCATGGAGAACACTGTGGCTACTGGACTACTGGACAAGGGTAAAAGATGTGGTGGAATTTGGGGGCTTCTCCGGTTGGGGGTGTGTTGCAGGTAGAGATTAGCAGGATGTCTAGAAGCAATAGAAGGAACTCCTAGTGGGCACCTCCTGTCTGATGTCCAGTCTCTTGAGTAGCAACAATTGTCTTTGAGAAAACTACCCCACACCATTGCCACCCTACCAAGTTGGCAAGCTGCCCATGGACTGGGGATAATTATCTGCATAATGAGTGGCCACTTTAAGCTGGGTTATCCCAGTGTTGGTGAGGCCCTTAATTTGTTATTGATTGGCCATTTAAGGACCTCAATTTGCAATGGGATGGGATGTTTGAGCAAGGGTTTTGATGGTTGACCATGGGCCTTCCTGTCAAGAACTTTATCCTGGCAGAGGCAAGAAGGCGATGGGATTTCAGTACACTAGCAACCAGCTTAATTAAATATCTTTTCCAATTCCGAGCCTGCCACTAGTGTTCATTGGATTCCATTCGGATAAGCAGGATATATTGACTAATAAATAAAATGTCGTGCTATTTTGGTGAACAATTTTATATTTAGAAGTACACGTATATTACAATTTATTTTCTTGCTAGTGCAGTATAATAGTGGAATATCAGTTTAGATTATGTAATTGCATTGTCGGGACATGAACCTCCAACTTGTGTGAGTGCCATACTGAACCAAGACTGACATTGGAGTCTAATATAGATCTTATGGTAATTACCATCCCCTATTCAGTAATATTAGACTGAAATTTAATCATAGCAATGTCCACAGGGAAATTTAATTGTGCATAGTAGGAAATCTAGCGTAGAGGCAATCCAGGGACCATTCTGTGAAATTTTTAGTTAAAATACATTTATGTGAAGGGTCAATGTGGGCTTACCTTCTGTTAAATCTTTATACAGAATGTAGATACGTTCATAATTTCTTCTGCAAATATTCAGGAAATATACTGCTATTACTGAAAGTACTTGCCTGCAGTGCTGGCATATGTAAAATTTTGATAAGACTGCAAAATCCTTTTTTCAACTTATGTACTTAATTGTAAGACTTATCAGAATGCACAAACATGTCATAGTTATAGGCATTAGAACGTGTTTCTTGCCTTTAGTGCCCAAATAGTGGTTGGAAACAGGTGGTTTGGACCATTCGTTCATTCCTCTGTCATACTTATTCTTTACCTAATTAATATTGCAAAAGAATTTTTTTGACTCTGTGGAGGGTGTTGTAATGGAGATTACACACAGAAAGATGTCGGATGTCTTTGTTCACTGGTTTGCTTCAGTTGCTGAGAGTGCAGGTGTGTGACTGTCTATCCCCTCAACT
>NC_063349.1:11945380-11966188 GCF_021869965.1 Rhincodon typus
TTTACAGCATCCGCAGTTCTTTTGTTTTTTTTTTAAAAACCTGAGATTATGGCTTGTCATGCAGTCGTTTAATTGCTGCTTGTCTTCAAGGGACAGGCTTTTGTTTTCAAAGTCTTTCTGAATAAAATGATATAGCTGCTTCAGACTATTGCTACTAATATATATTTACTGATTGAAAGCATGTTTTATACTGTACCACACAGGGTAAAATGGCTCTCCCAAAAGGGCTGGGGGTGGGGGAGTTTTCAGATTTCTCATGAAAAAGAATGGTACAGTTCTCTCGAAGCATACACAGGGCAAGTCTCCCAATTTCCCATCTGACCAGCTTGCCCCGGTGTCATTTACAATGCAGCTTCTTTGGAGACAAGGAAATCCCTGAGACAGATGCAAAGATACTTTTTGAGCACTGAGGCAATGTAAAAATCCCTCCTTCCTTCTTCCCAAACTCAGCAGGCATTCCATCCCTCTTGGAATAAAAGGGGGTATTTCATCATCACTTCAGTACTCCCATCCTTGTTGGCCTGTTCTTCCTATCTACACTTGCATTTTTACTTCTTCATCTAAAACTTGACACCATTGTGCTGTCTGTTAATGGCTTTCTCCAGACTGACTGCAAAGATACACAAACTTCTACTTATGGTGTGTTAATATTCCAATGATGGAACCAGCACCACCTCAAGTGCTAGATGCAATACAAAGACAGTGGACCAACAAATTTGAGGTCCTAAGTGAATCAAGACCTGTCAATGGGAAAGCGCTGCTCCCTTAATCTATAACATTCAGAGCTCGTTTTGTTGTTCTCAATGGGTTTCCATTCCATTTGGTCCTTTAAAATTGCTTCTGATTTTAAGCCTCAAGCAGTGGTCAGTCTGTCTGTGTCTTGCTCTATGTGAGCTTGGTTGAATGGTTGTTTCAATAAATTAAGCCCCAAAGGAAAACTGGGCACAGAGATATAGCACAAAGATGCTGTATTCTGCAGAAATTGACCCAGAGAACAGCTGCCCTGAAAAATCTACCCTATTCTCTCAAATAATGACAACCTTTTAAAATCATCCAGGAGTCACAATACTCAGTTATTCACAGTATAGAAAATCTTTTCTTGCATTCATTGTTATCTTTCTGTATGTTTACATTTTTAGAAATAATGAAGCTTGCTTTCCTTGTATAGTCCTCTATACAGAAGTCACCATGGAAACAAAGAAACCTAATGCTATATTTTTGTTCCACCAGTTATTGTTGTACAAGTTTACAGTTCTGAAAGGGTGAATGTTGAAGGCTGCATTAAGTTCCACTCACTTTGATGATGCCATACAAGCTTGGGTTGGATAATACAGACTATCTTAGGATCTCATAGAGTGAAGATCTAAATCCAGAGATTTGCTCAAAATCTTAGTAACAGTTTAGCTAATTTAATGAACTAATGTAACTTATACCTAATTGCTAACATGTGATAAATTGCACCTTGTTGCGAAAAGAGACCGTGACTCACCAGTACTTATCCCTCTACTCCTATAAACTAAATAATTTCTTAAATCCATTCAAGGAAAGAGGAATGTTGGCAGCCTCCTTCTGCCATTGATATATACAATCAGTGGAAATGTTAATTGTGAATTGCCAGAAGACTTCACATTTTCAGCATTGAAGTTACTGTCAATTAGATGAGGATTCGGTAATGTCACTGGCATGACTAACTTTTATGGCATGTTTCTAATTTTGTTTTAGTGCCTGCTGACAGAAAAAGCAGTTTAAATTTTTGCCATTCTTACATAGCTAGCTTGAAACTAAAGGGAAAAAATGGTTAGCCCTGAAAACAGTTTTGGGTTTGTGATGTGTGATAAATCTATGCCGTCATCATCAATTATGATGATCCTGACATGCAGCTCAGTACTATATATATATCTTTAAATGATTCCATGGCTCAAATTTGTGTGAGTTTGTATTGAGGTTCTCATACTGAGGTATCCAACTCTACTGAAAACCAGCCTGTATCTCTTAAAGGGGTTGACCATTTTAAATAAAGCAACTGCATATTGGAAGACTCACTGTGCAGAAAGAAGAGTGGAAATGGTACAATAGACCAGATTGTGATTTCATGGTTTCCATGATCTTGTGTGGAAGGCCAACAGGAGGAGAGAGGTTCTCTTTTCTCAGGAGGTCCTCCATATAGAAACTGTGAAGAAAATGGGAAAAGATGGCCCTCCTGGTCAATGCTATCAAACTAGCTCTAAGGGTCTGGCTACAATGCAATGAGGTGTTTGATGAAGTCCTGTGAATGACGGAGGTTAGTAAATGCATCTCACAGTGCAATATCCTAACACATAAAACTCCATACCCTTTCACCTACTAACAATCTCCTCAAACCTTGCAGTCAAAGCATCAACTTAATGTCTGCACATTACACTGCTACAAGTCTTATATCACACATCTCACAACTTGCACACAATGATATCTATTTCACTATGTTAGGCACATCACCTGAACTCATAGCATCACAGTTGCTTAAAAATTTTCCTGTAAGAGGGAGGAAAATGAAGTGCACAACCAAAGGCAACAGCACTTGACCAGCAGTGATAGCTACAGCTGCATGTTCTTACATTTATGAAGGAGGGTGTGATGGTCATCATTAGAGCAATCACAATTGTAGCAATGACTAGTGATCAGGCTGAAACTGTAGATGAAGACTTTAGCTATGTTTCTCATGTAAATCATGTAAAACATCTCAATTAGCCCTCATTGCACAATCTCTGCAGATTTATAAGCTCAGGTGGTATAAGAATGCTTTTCTCACTATCCCTTAACTCAAGCCGTGTGCCTTTCTCCTTTTAGATGCCCCACAAAGTTACCTGTTGATGCACTTTTGCAACAGGGTGAAGTTCTGAAGGAATAAGAGACAGTTAATGAACAAATGCCATCACTTCCTCTCATGCTCACAACAATCCACTAAGATACTGGCACTATATACACTTAAGAGGAAACCATAGAGGTGAAACCTCCATCTGATGACTTACTGGGTACACAGCCATGACTAGGGGAAAGCATATCAAAGATGCCTGTTTACTGAAAGGCAAGGTCTACGAGCATGGAGGAAACCAACTCCAAATTGGCTTAGGGCTTTCCACTTAGCTTGGAGGTTGAGCCAGTAAAGTTAAGCACATATGGACCTTGGAATCTCTGTTGGTGTTTCTGCTGTAGCATAGAGACATTAAAAGTTTCTATCTGTGTTGCAGGAAACACTGAGTTAGCAGTTACCAAATGTTGCATCACAATTGGAGTCCACAGGTTAGGACATGGAATTTTATGCGACTCCCATGTTGCAAAGGATGGGTTTCAAGTTTACCAGTGCATTGATGCACATCTGTATTCTCCTGCACACTGTCCCGTCTGAGTCCTCACATGAGTCCATTACAGCAAAACCCATCTGAGATATCTACCTCTGGCTTGGCTGTAGCCTATTTGTGCCCAGTTGTTCCCCATCTATAGATTCAACGTCTTCTTTGAAGGTATATGCAATGCCAACATCAGTGTCAATGCTGGTTGAAAGTGATGGCTTTTGGTCATCAGGCTGCAGTGTTTGACCAGGCAGCAGTTCGTGAGCATCTGAAAGCATTAATATAGAGGTAGAGGGTTAAGATGGTTGTGTCGGATGGAAAGCAAGAGGTTACATCATCTGCTGCTTTCACTTCATGCTAGATAGTAGTGTAATTTGAGGAGGGCCATAAAGCAGGAGCGGACTGTCATCCTGAATGTTCTTCGTGATGCCAAATAAAATGCCTTAGACATTGTACCTGTGACAGTAAGCATCATCCCCTCAATAATCTCAGGTATTGCAGCTATGTCATTGACACCACTAGCTCTGGTCTTCTCCATCCAGTTATGGGCCTCTTTGTCCTGTAAGAGAGAAGGAAGAATGCTCATGGTTTTGTTCATGTGGATTTGGTGTGGACTTGTTGGGCTGAATGGCTTGTTTCCACACTGTAGGGATTCTAAATACAAGGAAAGACATGCCAGAGAAGGAGTGCAACAAGATTCATCAAACTATTAAAACTTGGAGCAGCATGGTGGGTGGCTCGGTGGTTAGCGCTGCTGCCTCACACTGCCAGCGACCTGGGTTCAATTCCAACCTCAGGCAACTGTCTGTGTGGAGTTTGCACGTTCTCTCTGTGTCTGCATGGGTTTCCTCTGGGTGCTCCGGTTTCCTCCCACAGTCCAAAGATGTGCAGGCTAGGTGGATTGGCCATGGGAAATGCAGGGTTACAGGGATAGAGTAGGGGGGTGAGTCTGGGTGGGATGCTCTTCAGAGAGTTGGTGTGAACTTGTTGAGCTGAATGCCCTGTTTCCACACTGTAGGAATTCTAATTGTGAAAGTTCTGTCATAACTGAAGATCTGCAGGTCAATGGAGGCATCAAGAGGTGGGATATGCTGGTAGAACTGAAAAGGTGAGATAGGATATCTGAATGCACAACCTGAGGCTCTATGGCACGAACAACGGAAAATCTGACATCCCTCTCTCTTCCCTGTTTCTCCATTGATGATTTCCCCTGTAGTTGATTCTTATGTAGATAACCACTGCAAATTCTGTGTAAGAAGCGCACCTGCACTTTAAGAGAGCCGGCAGTGGTAAAGAGGCCGACAGTATCTGAAAGATAAGCTTCTGTGCCCCCTGCTGAGTTTGCAGTCAATTAGCATCATGTTTGGTGCTGGACAGACTGAAACTTTAGCACAGAGGAGGAAGTGCGAAGTTTCTTTGCTGTTTTCATCAACTGAACTGGCCATGCACTAAATATAAATTGCAACTGCATGCCTAAAGACAGTAGCAATCCATTTTTTCCCAATTTGTGACAAATGTGAGAATAATAGAAATAGAGAAATCTCCCTTTGCAGAAAAAAATCACTTCCAAGTTCACTTCTTTTTATTTTTTCATGGATTGTGGATGTCTCTGGCTAAATGTCACTGGACATTTATTGCCCATCCTTAATTGACTAAGAGTCAACCTCATTGCTGTGGGTTTGGAGTAACATGTAAGCCAGACCAGGCAAGGATGGTAGATTTCCTTTCCTAAAGGGCATGAGTGAATCAAATGGTTTTTATGACAATTGACAGAGGTTACATGGGCACAATAAGTGCTAGCTCTTTATTCCAGATTTTTATTGAATTCAAATTTCGTCATCTACCATGGTAGGATTTGAACTCATATCCCCAGAGCAGTGGCCCAGGGTTCTGGATTGCTAGTCCAGTGACATTACTAATATGCCACTGTCTTCCCATCACTGCTATTAATTCCTGTAATTATAGTTTCAACTTGTACTTTTCAGTGCCTTTTTTTTTTAAATGACTTTCTCTAAAGAATGGCTTTGTAGGTATCACAGAATCCCTATAGTGTGGAAGCAGGTCTTTTGGACAATTGAGTCTACACCAACACTGAGGTATTCAACAGTGTTTAGGAATCCATGACAATCTGTAATAAATATTTCTTTTAAAATGTTTTTGTCAATTAAACATTTGAATTAAGTTGGAACCTCGCACCAGAGTGTGAACAAATGAAAAACTTCCAAAATAATGTGCACTTGTTAAGAAATCCCAACTACATTTCTATTAGCTAATGGCTAGTGGTATTGCTCACCATATGTCAATAATTTATAATGATAAAACCATTATACAATGTAAGAAGAAAGATGTATCTGTGCTCTTGAACTGAGACGAGACTCAACTGGTTTTGTTAAAGGCCACACAAACAGATGCTCGCTGGTCTCAGAGTTAAGTTGCTTCTGGGCAGATTTGAGATTAAGTAAACTGAGAACTATATGGATAACATTTTAATGAAATAGGCACACAGATAAAAACTAGGTAGGTAGAGAGAGAGAGTGGATGACTGCTAGGCAGTTCAAGGAAACCCAGATTCTACTCGCTCACTGATTACTTTTCCATTTTGGATACTGATGGGGGTGATTTTTCATCAGTGGAACATTACAAGAGTTGAGCTGTGCACTGCAGGTGACTCAGTTGCACAGGTATGGTGGAAGAAGATGAGTCGGTGATTCGATAGTTAGAGGAACATGCAGGCATTTCCCCTGCAGGCTCTCAAGTGCTTGGGCCAAAGATGTCACATGATAGCTACACGATATTATTTTGGAGAAGGGCGAAGAGTTCAACCTGACAGCTCCCCCTTCTTCCACTGTACCAGTCCCGACACTACCACCCACCCACCAGACACTGACTTAAACCCGACCTGACCCCCACTCACCTCCACCTTCCTGCCGCAGGACTGAACCACCCCAAACAAACATGCACACTACCCACAATACCCTACATCACATACATTGCCATCTTGCACACTTGTACCCTACCCACTTGACACATTATCCACTCTCCACTTGGCATTCTGCCTACCTAGCACCCTACCCATTTCCCAGCTGACACCCTACTCAGCTGATGCTCTACTTTCCTGGCACCATAGTCCCTACTGTCAGAGCAGAATCAGACCAAGATTGCCACTCACTGGAAAATCTAGCCTAATATTCTCATGGTGAGATTTACTAGTTCTGGCAGGAAGTGTTTGGCTATTTAGATGGTTGGGAATCTAAGAGGAAATTCAGATAGAGTAAAAACAAAGCTGATTATGAGTAGCAGAAAACTTGAAAATGAAAATAGAAAGAAGCAGAAGCAAATCCTAAAATTTATTAGAGTCAAAATGTAAAATAGTGTTAAAAAAGCAGAATTAAAAGCACTCTTTCTGCATGCATAAAGTATTCTCAACAAGATAGGTGAAGAGATGGCACTCATAGAAGTAAAATGGTATAATTTAATTGCCATTACAGAGATGTGGCTTGAGGGTGACCAAGACTGGGAACTGAGTACCAAAGGGCATTCATCATTTAAGAGGGATAGGCAAAAAGAAAAGTGAGGTGAGGTAGTGTTGAAAGGAAGTGAGGGGATAGGTATAATTGTGAAAGATGAACTCCAATCAGAAGAAAAGGATGCAGAATCGTTTTGGGTGGAGCTAAGAAACATGAAGGAGCTGCAGACGTTGTTTGAGTGGTTTATAGGTGACAAACAGTAGCGGTAATTTAAGGCATGGTATAAATCAGGAAATTAGAGGCGCATGTACTGTACCAAGGGGAATGCAGTAATCATGGTTGACTTCAGTCTACATATCGACTGGGTAAATCTAATATAACATTGCTGTGGAGGAACAATTCCTGGAATACTTTTGAAATGTTTTTTTGCAGCAATATTTGAGGAACAAATTACGATATAGGTTATTTTAGATCAAGGATCATCATTAAAACGAATTCTGCAATGGACTGTGAAAATTGTAAGGTTGCAAATCTAACTACACAGTTCAAGAAAAGAGGGAGGGAAAAAAACAGGAAATTACAGACTTGTTAGCCTGATGTCAATAGTCGGGAAAATACTAGAATCAAGAACAAAGGATGAGATGACTGGATATTTAGAAAATAATTGACTGAGTGGACAGAGTCAACATGGATTTATGAAGGAAAATCATGTTTGACAAATCTGCTTGACTTTTTTGATGATAATATTAATAGATTTGATAAGAGGTGTTATGAAGTTGTGTGGAGTAATCATGAATTGGAAGGCAGGAAGGTAGAATTTGTTTGTAAAAAAATGATAAGGGAGAACAGTGCGTTATCTCTTTAAGAGATAAAGTGCTTTTCTAAACTTAAGAGATTTATACAGAAAAGAAAGTGTCTGTACATAGCTGAATATGTACAGCCAGTTCTAAAATAGAAACACGTGTCAATTGGCTGTGTGATTGGAAACTTTAGGCATGTTTTGATATTTTGGCCACTAGCTGGAATCAGCCAATTAATTTAAACCAAGCACTTAGCGATTGAAAGTCAGTTGAATTTAAATCTGATGGTTTTGACAACCTGGGACTAATGCTATTGTAAGAAAATTGATATGTCATCCAAGGTATATCAGGAGAGGGGAGAGGGCATTTGACTGTGGAGACAGTGGAGTAGGCAGAGCATTCGAGAAGACACATTCTGTGTGGACTTTGAGAGATTAAGTTTAAATTTTTTTCTTACTACTTTGGTTATATAAGTTGGACTTGTGTTTATTGGAATAGCATACCAGTAGAATTTTGTTCAGTTAGGGAATAGTTAGGAGTTGGCGGGGGCTGGGGTGTGGGGGGCAGGGTGGAATTGTTTGGTTTGTTGCCCGTTCGTTAATCTGTTCATTATTAGGGTTAAATAAATAAATTGTTACCTTTTACCTATAAAGTGAATATCAGTGATTTTCTTTCATTTAACCTCCCCTTCTCCATAACAGTTTAATTTGTCTTTTTAACAGATTATAAAAGCGAGGCGAGCTTCTCTGGGTTTTTCGGGTTTAATTATCAGACGGGAACCTCTACTCCCGCCATATCAGATTGAGGTCTTGAGTTTTGGTTTAATTATCAGAGGGGCTCGACCTTCCCCTTTGTAACAGACGGAACCAGTTGTTGTGGTGTATGTGGATTTTCAGAAGGTTGTTGATAAAGTTCTGCAGAAGTTTGGTAAACAAAATAAAGTGCATGGAATTGGGGCTAATATACTAGTATGGATTGAGGATTGGATAACAGGCAGAAAGCCGAGAGTAGGAGTTAATGGGTCATTCTCAGGATGGTAGTCTGTGACCAGCCTAGTACTGTAAACGTCAGTGCTTTGGCCCCAGCTGTTCATCTATATCAATGGTTTGGATTTGGGGCAATTTGTAATAATTCCAAGCTTTCAGATGATGCAAAACTTGGTAGATGTGAAAGTTTTGAGGAGGATGCAAAAAGGGTTCATGATGAATTAAACAGGCCGAGTTAGTGGGAAAGAGCACAACAAATAGAACGTCGTTTGATACAGTGCCATACAACAGACTTGTGAGGAAGGTTTGGTTTATAGTATATGAAAAAAACACAGCAATATCTTGGCTACAAATTGACTGTGTGATAGGAAACAAACAGCTAATAGTCAATGCATGTTTTTCGTGCTGGAGGAAGGTTAATCATGGAATCCTTTATGGTTTGGTATTGAAACTCTTCCTTTTCCTGCATATATATATTTGGGTCTTGGTGTGAAGGGAAAATTTCAAAGTTTACAGATGACATAAAATTTGGAAGAATTATAAAATGTGAGGAGGACAGTGTGAAACTTCAAAAGGACAAAAGAAGTGGGCAGACAGGTGGCAGATGAGGTACAATTGCAGAGTTGTGTGAGGTGATGCATATTGACGTGAAGAACATTGAAAGATAACATAAATAGAGGGTACAATTCTAAAGGTGGTGCAGGAGCAGAAGGACTTGGGTGTACATGTGCACAGATAGTTGAAGGTGGCAGGACAGGAGGAGAGAGCAGTAAATAAAGCAGACAGTGCCCTTGGCTTTATGCATAGAGGCATAGAATGCAAGAACAAGGAGGTGATTTTGAACTTGAATAAGAAACAAGGCACAAGTCAGGAGTATGATGGAATACTCCCCACGTGTCTGGATGGGTGCAGCTCCAACAACACTCAAGAAACTTGACATCATCCGGGACAAAGCAGCCCATTTGATTAGCATTGCGTCCACAAGCATCCACTTCCTCTACCATCAATACTCGGTAGCAACAATGTGTACTATCTACAAATTGCACTGCAGAAATCCACCAAAGATAGACAGTTCCTTCCAAACGCGTGACCAATTTCATCCAGAAGAACAGGGGCAGCAGATACATTTGAACACCACCATCTGCAGGTTTCCCTCCAAGCCACTCACTATCCTGACTTGGAAATATATCGCCGTTCCTTCACTGTTGCTGGGTCAAGATCCTGGAATTCCCTCCCTGACAACATTGTGAGTCATTGCGAGTCAATCTGCACCATGTAGACTGCAGCGGTTCAAGAAGACAGCTCACCACCACCTTCTCAAGGGCACTTGGGGACAGGGAATAAATTCTGGCCAGCCAGCAATGCCCATGTCCCATGAATGAATAAATTTTAAAAAAGAATGTGCTGCCTGGAAATGTTGTGGAGACAGGTTCAATTGAAGCATTCAAGAGGGCATCAGATAATTATTCGGATAGAAATAGCAAGCATTGATATGGGGAAAAGACAGGAAATTGGCACTAAGTGATGATGCTCATTCAAAGTGCTGATACAGGCACGTTGGGCTGAATGGCCTCCTTCTGTGATGTAACAATGCTGTGATTCTGTAACTTCTTTTTATTTTTCTCCCTTTGTTTCTTTTAGAGTGTGGTGTTGCCTTGAACAAGAGTCTTAAAGGCAAGTGTGACCAAAATGGGTGACGCAGGTGTTTAAGGAGCATAGATTTCAAATAATTTGCAATGTTAATGTGTGTGGAATAAAATTCTGCATTTAATATAACGTGAAGTCCTGGAGCTCGTTCTTAGGAGTGACAAATTGAATGAACGAGGTGGTGAACATAATTGCTAAAATAGGTTGTCAACCAGGATTTCACGATGAAACACTAATCTAAAATTTAAGACGTTAGTTTTAAAATGAATAGAAGAGAAAATGCAAATAATTTGTTGCATGTCAGTGAGTGTTGGCAGAAAAAGAAGTTAATGCTCCTCATGGGAATCTTCAGCAGTGCCTGCTTCATTATAATGAGAAGCTGCATTTTTTACTTTTATTTCAGATTTCCAGCATCTGTGTTTTCATTGTGTTTTGCTGATTAAATAGCTGCAGAGTGGGTTGATGCGGAATAATCAGAAGAAGTGGATGGTGGGTGTGCGACCAAGTATAGTCCCTAGTGGAATGTGGAGGACTGCACTAAAGTGCATGGCACTCTTGGGAAAAGTATAGCCAACTGTTGAACACAAATCAGTCCTGTCTACTTCCCACTGCAGTTTGGAAACAAATCTCTGGCTGAAAAGAGAAGGAGAGGGGCAGATATTTTAGATGCTAGTCTTCTTTAGAAGAGAGTTGGCTGTAGATATAAACAAACAACCCCAGAGGACACAAACTTTTACCTTCTCACTTCAGATTAGAGAATGCACATTAATAATTGTCTGCTTTCATTAAATCTAATAAGATCAGCTGATTTAAAAAAAAATTGAATCAGGTAAGATTGTATGGCTTGGCTCCACCCTCAGGCACCTGTCCAACAACAAACATTCATCCTGGAAGAGTCATATCAAATTAAGCTGAATTGTTATTTTATGTATGAGACGTGATAAGGAATTGTTTCGGAGGTTGGTGAATGGAGATTGTGAAATTGGGTAGGATACAATTCAATGTATCTCCCAGGGTACTGAGGGTACAGCTTTTCACAATATTTACAAGTGACTTAGTGAATGAATAGAAAGCCCAGTTCTATGATAGCTGATGGCACAGAGTAAGGTGGAACAGTCAATTGCCTGAGTGGGAACAGAAAGTTCCAAAGAGGCATTAGTAGTTTGTGAGTGTCCAGAATTGGGATAATTGGAATTTAAAGATGAAAGATGTGAGGTCAACTATTTTGAAGCTCAGTAAAATAGATCAGAATACATTTTTTAAATGCTAGGAAGTATGAATGAACAGAGAGATTTAATAGCCCAAGTTCAGAAATCATTAAATTCCAGTGAACAGGTACAAAACAAAATGTAAAGGCTAGTCCAATGGTGACTTTATCTCAATTGGGGTAGAATAGAAAGGGATGGAGGTTATATCACATTAATACAGCATTCTGATTAAATCCTACCTGGAGTACTGCATTCAATTCGGGCTACTTGCAGTTCAAACAAACCAGAATGATACAGAGATTAAATAGGTTAAATGATAATAGATTTAACAGATTGGGCTTTTATTAACTTGAATATAGAAGAGTAAGGGGTGATATATTTAAGTATGATTAAAGAATTTGATTGGCTAGATACAGTAGAGAGAGAGTTTGACTGGTTGCAAAACTGAGCTGTTTAGAGGGCATGCCTGAAAGCACTTCTTTACACCAAGTATAATGAGAGCTGGAACTGCTCCCCCAGGAAGCCATTGATGTAAGTGAATTGAACATGTCAAAACTGCATTTGCTAGAGTTTTGTGGGGCAACATGAATCCACCTGGTACATTGTCTCACTGGGTACCGGTCAAAGGTTATTAAGTGGTGGGAGTGGTTGGAGAGGCGGTACAGGCAGCAGTCGTGGTCCACATTGGAACCAATGATATGGGCAGAGGAAGGGCTGTGGTCCTGCAGATCTAGGCAGGAAATTAGCAAGTAAGACTTCAAAAGTAGTAGATTGTGCATGGCACTGGGAATATAGCAACAGGAGGATAAAGCAGATGAATTCATATCTGCAAAGAAGGTGCAGGATTGAAGCTTTTAGGTCCTTGGGATATTGCTACTAGTTCTGGAATAGATGGGACTGGTAAAGAGCAGTTGGTTTACATGTGTGCAGAGCTGGGTCTGAATTGCTTGCGGGGTGTTTCTTTAATTCTACTGTGGAGGGTTTGTATTAATTTGGCAAAGGCACAAGAACCAAGCGATAATATCAAGAGGAATACAAAGGTGTACAGAATACTGGGAGGGCAGGCATTAAGATCAGGCAAGGAGAAAGGAGAAATTAATAGAGTGTGAATTAGGGTTACTGTGCATGGATGAGAATGCATGGAACATGGTAAATAAGATTGATGAGTTGCAGGTGCAAAATGGCATATGGAAATAAATTGATTTTGTTCTTATAAGGCTTAAAGAAGTGTAGGACTGCATGCTAAATATTCCTGGAATTTTGGAAAGATAGGAATGGAAGAAAACAGGGATAGCTGGTGATATTGATTAAGGAAAGCACTGAAATGCTGGTGAAAGGGGATGTCTCAGAGGAGTCATGGACAGAACTAATTTGTCTGGTGCTAAGGAAGAAAAAAACATGCATTGCATTGCTTAGCATAGGCTTTAGGCCACGTGGAAATGATGAACAATTTTAAAACAAATTAGAGAGAGGCATAGAAAGGATAGAGTAGTTATAAATTGGGAACATCAATTATCCTACTATGGACTGGAATAGTAATAAAGTAAAAGGCAGAAAGAAGTAGGAATTTCTATAGGTGTTCAGGAAAATTGTCTGCAGCAGTGTGTTTTCAACAATGAGAAAGAAGGCGCGACTAGACCTGATTCTTAGAGATGAGGTTGGCCAAGTAGTTCAAATTTTAGTAGGAAAACAATTTAAGGATAGTGCTCAAAAGGTGACAATAGAAAAAGACAATGAACAAAGGAAAATAACCTGGGGAAAAGCCAACTTTAATAAGATAAGAATGGATCTTGGTGGAATAAACTGGAGGCAAAGGATGGCAATGTAAAGTAGCTGAACCATTGGCGACCTCCAAAGAAGAAATGGTTTGTGCACAGTCAAGGTTTCTTCCCTCAAAGGGAAAGTAGGTAGAAACAAAACAAATCGATAGCAAGAACTGCAGATGCTGGAGTCAGAAAAAACAAAGTGTGGGGCTAAAGGAACACAGCAGGCCGGGCAGAATAAGAGGAACAGGAAAGTTGACGTTTCGGGTCGGGACCCTTCTTAAGAAGTGGGGAGGGGGAAGGGAGCTAAGAAATAAATAGAGAGAGGAGGGTTGGGGCTGGGGAAGGCAGGTTGAATGGTGACAGGTGAGTGCAGGTAGGCAGTGGTGGTGATTGGTCAGTAAGGTGGGAGGGGCAGATAGGTGGGATAGAAGATGGACAGTTTGTGTCAGGTCAAAGAGGCGGGATGAGATGGAGCGTTGGTTATGGGATGAGGCCAGGCGTGGGGAGATTTTGAAACTGGTGAAATCCACGTTTAGGCCATCGGATTGTAGGCTCCCGAGGCAGAATCTGAGGTGCTGCTCCTCCAGTTTGTGGGTGGCATCATTGTGACACTGGAGGAGGCCTAGGATGGACATGTCACCCAGGGAGTTAAAATGGTTCGTGACCGGAAGGTATTGTTATTTGTTGCAAACAGAGCGCAGGTGCTCTGCAAAATGGTCTCTGAGTCTCTACTTGGTCACACCGATGTAGAGGAGGCCATATTGGGTACAGCAGATGCCTTAGACCAAGTTGATGGATGTGCAGGTGAAACTCTGTCTGATGTGGAAGGTTTGTTTTGTGCCTTGTATGGAGGTGAGGGGGGAAATGTAGGGGCAGGTGTAGCGCTTCCTGCGGTTGCAGAGAAAGGTGCCAGAGATGGTGGGGTTAGTGGGGAGCATGGAGGGGACAAGGGAGTCACAGAGAAAGTGGTCCCTACAAAAGGCAGATAGGGGTGGGGAGGGAAATATCTCTTTGGTTGTGGGGTCAGATTGTAGGTGGCGGAAGGGGCGGAGAATGATACGTTGGATGCGGAGATTGGTGGGGTGATATGTGAGGACAAGGGGGATTCTGTCTTTATTTTTGTTTTAGTTGGGGGGATGCGATGTGAGGGCAGAGTTGCGGGAAAAGCAAGAAATGTGTTTGAGGGCATTTTCAATCACTTGAGGGGGGGAAGTTACGGTCCTTGAAATAGGAGGACATCTGGGATGTGCGGGAGTGGAACGCCCCATCTTGGGAGCAGACACAGTGGAGACAGAGGAATTGGGAGTAGGGGATCACATTTTTGCAGGAAGGTAGGTGGGAGGAGGTGTAGCCTAGGTAGCTGTGGGAAACAAAACAAAGCTCCCTAAATGACAACAGTAAAGAAATTAAGATAATGAAGAAAAAGTGTCAGTTAGAAAATTGAATTGGAAAGATAGCTGAATGTAGAAGGTTCAGAGAGGAGATGGAAAAAACAAATAACAGAAGCTTACAGGAAGTCTGAAAAGAGACTGGCTGCTAACATAAAAAGGAATCTCATAGTCTCTAATGGCATTTAAATAGAAAAAAGCGCATTAAAAAGAAGTGTATGGACAAATAGAGATTAAAAAAGGATTTATATATAGAGTCAGGGCATGGTTGAGGTGTTAAAAAAATACTTTACACCTGTCTTTCGCATGAAAGAAGATGCGAGCGAGGACATAGTGAAACAGGAGTTAATTTGGTCACTGTTTGCAATTGATAAGGGAAAGGGTCTGTACTTAAATTCGATCAGACACGTGGACTGGATTGGATGCAACAAAAAGTATTGAGGGAAGTGAGATTAAAAATAGTGGAGATACTGGCCACAGTTTTGCAGTTCCCCTCAGTCTCAGAAGTGGTGCCAATGTTTTAGAGAAGGTAACCATTACAGTTGCTTTTCAAAAAAAAAAGATGTAACGATAAACCCAATAACTTTAGACCAATCAGTTTAACTTCAATGATGGGGAATCTTCCAGAAACAATAACTGGGGGTAAAATTAACATTCACATGGACAAGGCAAAATCATGTCTTGTGAACTTGCTGGAGTTTTTTTGAATAGGGAACTAAAGGAGGTGATGATGACAATATTATTGTTACAGATTTGAAAAGGGCATTTGATACAAAACTACACAATAGAGATATAAACAATGTTATCGCTTATGGAACTAAAGTGCCAGTATTAACACAGATATAGAATTGACTGAGTGACAGGAACCAGGGAGTAGCATTAATGCATGTTCTTTGGGCTGGCGATAGGTTAGGAGTGGAGTTCCGTGGGACTCAGTGTTGGGACTGTTCATTATCTACATAATGACCTAGACCTTAGTGTACAATTGCAAGACATGAGGATGTCATGAAACTTGGAAACATTGTAACCTGTGAGGAGGATAGTGTATAACTTCAAAAGGTCAGAAGCAAGCTGGTGGATGGTGGACTGGTGCTGGATGGCATTCAATGTGGAGAAATGTGAGATGATTCAGTTTGGTAGGAAGAACATGGAGAGACCATATAAAACAAAGGGCACCATTCTAAAGGAGGCAAAGGAACAGAGGGAACTGGGTCTATATGTGCATAAGTAATGAAGGTGAGAGGGCAAGTTCAACGCACTATTAATAAAGCATACTATCTCCTTCGTTTTATTAATAGGAGCAGAGAGTACAACAGCAAGGGGGTTATGTTGAATTTATATAAGGTACTTCTGTCTTAGCTGGAGTGTTGTATCTAGTTCTGGTTCCAGGGATGAGGATCTATGAAGATAGATTGGAGAGGTTTGATTGTTTTCATTTGGAGATGAACTGGCTGAGAGGAGATTTGATAGGCAATTCAGAATCATGAGGGATCTGGTCAGAGCCAATAGGGGAGACTGTTTGAACTCCTGAAAGGATCGAGAACAAGAGGCACAGATCTAAAGTAATTAGCAAACACAATATGAGAGCAGATTTTTTCCATTTAATAAGCAGTTAAGGTCTATCACTGCCTGAAGCAGGTTAATCAACTCTTCCAAAAGGGAGTTTGACTGTTATCTGACAGGAGCAAAGTTTAGCATTATGAGAAGACAGGAAAATTGCACCGAATGAATTTATCATTTGGGAAGCCATTTCAGACGTAATGGGCTGAAGACTTCTTTCTGCCTTATAACAATTCTGTGATACTGTGGGTATTAAGAATCACAGAGCTAATGTGGGTCAACCGTGAATGGCAGAGAAGGCTCAAAGAGCTATATTGATCTTATATAACATGAGAGAATTACTGAAGCACATACCAATCTAAATCTTTGATAAAAAACTTTATTTTTGTCCCAATTACCAGTAGTTGGCTTGGTGAAGGCTGTGGGTCACAATATTTCAAAATTTACTATAAGTAAATTAATGTTGGCTGTGTAGATTTACCTGTGTGATACCAGAACTGGCAGGTTCAAACTATTAAGGAAGAGTGAGAAGACAGTGGCTCAATATGTTTAGAAAGAAGAAGATTGAGATGTAACCGAACAGAGTATTGAAAAATTACAAACGGGTTACACAGGGCATGCATTGCAATCATACAAAGTAGACACTAACAATTCTAATAAGAGATTGTCATTGACTAAAATAGTTGGGAAAAATAACATACATGTATTTAAAGGTAGGCTAGATAAATATGAGCGAGAAGGCAATGCTGAAAGGGTGAGACAGGAGGAGCTGGTTGGTATATAGCATAAACACTAACATAGACCATTCAGACAGAATGGCCTGTTTCTGTGATGTGAAATCCTGCTTTTGATCCTTGGTCAGTGGTTTTCTTTTAAGAATAGGACTTTTTTTTTGTTAAGCAGGCTGCTTCTAATTCTATATGACACCATCTGGTGATAGCCTGTTGTACTTTTGTTTTTGTTGCTCACAGAAAGCCTGCTGACATTAATTAGCAAGAAATAGTAACATTTATCCTGCCTACATGACTTGTCTTCAGGCAATTTCATTAAGTGTTTCAGTCCAGAAGCTGGTGATTGAAGATCATACTGTTTCAACTTCTCAAAGGTTCCATTATTGGAAAGTTTCTACAAACTCAATGTTGCACCATGCTTTTGGTGATGGTAACAGTTCATGTCATTTTAAGTTGCGATTCTTCACACTGGTGAATAGCTGCATCACTTTCTTCGCTTTAATTCAACAAACTATAAAGAATCTGATGACTTGCATTATACATTCCTTGTCATGAAAAAACATGTGACATTCAATGAAGAGGAAATCTGAGGTGAAGTTGATTTCATAAATTTGAATCAAAAAATAGTGATCATTCTACCAATCTACAGCTTCCTACATAGCTTTCCTTCTCATTGCTTGACTTAAGAATGGATAAATCATTAAAAATAAGCCTTTTCACATCCATTTTTATTTCTCAACTTTACGAATGGATAAATCATTAAAAATAAACCTTTTCATGTGTTTTCTGTTCCTGGAAATCTTCTCTTGCACACTCTCAAAAGATAACATTATACATAAAATCATCCATGCTTGGAATGAAGATGTTGACCAGAATCCAAGAAGCAGGCTTACCCTAATCAAACTCAGTCTGTGCAATCCATTTCTGCCGTGTTTTGGTCTCTGTGAGATTCTGGTATATTCAGAGCTGTAGCATTGATCAAGAACCATGCCAATGGCATATGGAAGGATCAAACACAGCTCAATTTGCATCCTCCTTTCTTGTATATATAATTCCTAATTATGTGCTGTACCCCTTATATTATGAATAAAGAAAAGCATAATAACGTCAATTTTATTGGCATCCCTGGCCAGATGTGGCTTTGAGCCTGCATATCCCAGAACATATTTTAAAAATGCTCTCAGTGCAGGCACTACATCTTTGTGCTTTGTAATCAAGGGACTGTTGTGTGGTGTGGGCGGTCATTCTAAGAATCATCCTGGTTATTTTGACTGTTTTTAGTCTCTACAAATGTACTGCTTTCAGAACTGTCACAAAGCCACTCTGGAAATCATGCTGGGTACTGTGGGGGTGTGAAGAGGGGCTGGTGGATAGTTGGATGAAGAACTGCAAGAACTGAGCATGTCCAATACAACTGAATCAGGAATGACTTTTACTTTTGACCAAGAAAGTAGCTTAGTTGAAATGCAAAATCGTTGGGGAGTCACACAACTGTAAAGTGAGTTACAAACACTGTTTTAAGATTACAAGGACAATTTTGACACAAACTTCCTGGTGCTGCTGTTTGCCTCTCGTAAGGCAGTGGCTGGATAGTTCCAGCTACCAAGTCATTATGATTCTAAGGCCAAAGTTTTGGACTTTTACATACATGTGTGGGAATTGGTACCTTTGCAGGCATAACTGAGCATGTAGCTACTGGGCTATCGGTAAGGTTATTGATGGTGGAACTTTTATCGCTATGGCAGAGGGCTGTCAGTTTTGAATAAATCTGATTTCAAATTAAGAGAGAGTTTTTATTTTTCCAATAGTAATTGGAGCATTTACCAAGGGGAAACTGGCATTTCATGCTGCATTGGGCTCTCCTGCAGACATAATCTGAGCAGTTTAAATGCATGTGGATTATTGCTGATGATTCTGTTCTACTATCCCGATGTACTTACGTAAGGTATGTTTTCTTTGGTTAGCACAAAAAAAACAACACTTCTCACTGTATCTCGGTACATGTTACAATAATAAATCAAATCAAAATTTATCCTACCCTCCCTGTGATGCCTGCATGCAGAGGGATGCTACAAGAAAGGCCTTGACTGATGCTTGAATCCAATGATGTAGATGTAAATTAGCCAAATGAGCCACTCAAATGCATTAGTAGCCAGAGGCATCCATTTCCCAAGAATGACTTTTTTAAAAATAAAACGCTGAGAAAACTGATGAATGTCCAGGAAAGGGTGGCCTAGTTAATGGTGATCTTGCAACCAAAAGATTTGACTACAGCTGAAAGGACAGTTCCTCTGAAACTTAGTGTTGTGAGTTCAATTCACCAACCGATTATATTTTGGTAAGAATTTTAAAGCTCACTTTGGTATCACTCATTTCTTTTTTTGATGTGATTATCGAATCATACAGCATGGATCAGGGCCATTCAACCTGTTATATCTTACCAGCACTTTGAAAGAGCTGTCCAATTAGTGGCACTCACCTGCTCTTTCCCCATAGCCCATGCACATATTTCGTATTTAACCATGTGTCCAATTCCATTATAAATGTTATTTGTGAGGCTTCTTGCTGTTCTTTTCAGACTGTACACTTCCAATCATTGAGTTTTAAAAGGCCTCATTTCCTCACCCTGGATTTATTGTCATTTGTTTTAAATTTGTGTCTTTTGGTTACTGGCCCTCTAGCTAGTGGAATCAATTTCTCTCCATCTATACTGACAGCCCCTTATAATTTTGCACAAATCAACCTCATCTGAACATTCCTTGCTTGAAGGAGACATGCATTTGTTTTGGAGCTTCACTTGTTGACCACAGAGGATCTAGTGCCTGTTACAAAGTCCACGCTATTTACTGTAGAACAGATAATCTTAATTGCTAGAAGACGGTGCAGTTTAGTAATGAGGAGCAATGAGGTCCATGAACAGTACTCAGTATGTGATCTCCATACACAATGGTCTTCCATGGGCAAAAAGCAAGAATAAAGACGCTTTGATCTTGTTCATCCTCAGATGAGATGGTCCTAGTACAGTCTGTGTAGAATCATAGTTCCTTTGGTTCTGTGCACTCCTGCCGCCTAAGGAGCTAATGGAGCAGAGATATCATGTCTGATATTGGATTAGAAGGTTGTGGAGTGAAATCATGTCAGTCCCAGAGAGCTTTTGCAGCAGCCTAGATCTTTAGGTTTCAGTGGGGCTGCTTAACTCAGGTGGCTAGACATTTAGCATGTGGATCAGGTTAAGATCAGCAGTGTGTACTCCTTGTTCTAGTTGAAGTAGACTAAGGGACTGCCTCTTTGCTCTACCTGTGGTAAAATATCTCAGTTCTTTGTTGTGGTTCGCCGAAAATTACCAAGGACGTGCCTTCAGAAGAATACTTGCAGCCCAATGTTCTACCGTTGAATTCCTGTTCGGTAATGAATAGTCATTAGCTGGGCTTGTGATGTCGTCAATTTTGTGCTCTGAAACTATGGGATACAAAGTCTCCACGTGATGACCAGTGCAAAAGCAAAATACTACAGATGCTGCAAATCTGGAATAAAAGCAGAAATTACTTGAAACGCTCAACAAGCCAGGAAGTCCCTGTGAATAGAGAAATAAAGTTACTGACTTGAATTTTATCAGTCAACAGAAGGCAGGCCCAGGGACAATGGTGCGGTAGGGGTGTGTGGGCACTGTAAAGATGGAGAAATACTGTGGGACAGCCGCTCTGAGTGAAGAAATCATGAGCTAAATGGAGGTAACCTGCCTTGGCACTGGAGTTGAAGAATCAATGGTCAAAAGAAGCAGCCATTTGCATGGAAAGCAGTCCCCATTATGTCAGAGATAGTAGGAACTGCAGATGCTGGAGAATCCGAGACAACAAGGTGCAGGGCTGGATGAACACAGCAGGCCAAGCAGCATCATAGGAGCTATGATGCTGCTTGGCCTGCTG
>NC_063349.1:11966588-12002763 GCF_021869965.1 Rhincodon typus
CAGCAGGCCAAGCAGCATCATAGCTCCTATGATGCTGCTTGGCCTGCTGTGTTCATCCAGCCCTGCACCCCATTATGTCAATCATCTTTCTGAGGAGTTTCTACTTTTATGTTGAATTTTTATCTTTGAATTTTTATTTTGTTTAAATACACATGGCCCATCTCTTGAGGTCTCCTGTGTGTGAGTGAGGCAGCCATTAGAGACATGATAACCAGAGCATGGCAGGAATGGGCAGATTGTACAAATTTAAGAGTACACCAGCAGATAACACTAGAGGTTGCAACAATAGTGAAAACACAGAACTAAAGGCTCCAGGTCTAAATCTGTAAGAAAGTGGATGAATTTATAGCTCAAATAGGAAGAAATATATACGATTTGATAGCCAATATAGAGACATCACTGCAAGATGACAAAGGCTGAGACCTAAACATTCAAGAGTAGATTATATTTTGGAAGGACAAATGGTAGGAAAAGATGGGATAAGAAATAGTTAAAGTAAAAAAAGACACTTGTGAAAATATAGACATTCTAACAGTAGCAACATTTCATAACAGGGTTCACAGGAAGAAATAATGGGGCTTGTAAAAAAGGTACAGTGATAATCACAGAAGATGTTAATCAATGTATGCATTGGAAAAGTTAGATTGGCAAATATAGCTTGGGAGATGAGCTTATAGAATATTTTTGAGACAGTTCTGAGAGCAACATGTTCCAGACCCAAAGAACGCAATTTAAATTCTGGTAATGTGCATGGGCAGAGAGTTAATTATTGACCTCACAGTGGAGGTAGCAGTGATCATATCATGATTGAATTTCATATTCAGTTTGAGGAAGAGAGGAGTGTATAAAGACTGGTGTTTTAGACTTAAATGAGGGCAAATATGAATGTGTGAAGACAGAACTAGATTAAATGAATCAAGAAATTAAGTTAAGGAATCTGCCAATGAGGATGCAGTGGCAGAGTTTTAAGGAGATATTTCATAAGCGTCAGCAAAGATTCATTTCAGTGAGAAAGAAATATTCCAAGGGAAGTAGGTACCATCTATGAATCATGAAGAAAGTTAATGATAGTAGCAAATTGACAGGGAAAAAATGCCATATAATTTGGCAGAAATTAATCACGAGTCAGATAATTGGACGTAATATTGAAAAGAAAGCAAATAATGACTAAGATAATAATGACAATGAAATTCAAGTACAAGAGAAAGTTAGCTAGAAATATACCAATAGATAGGCAGAATTTCTATGGATGTTTAAAAAGGAAAAGAGCAAGTAAAGACAGCATTGGTCTACTAGAGTGTGTATCAGGGGAATTAAGGGGAAATAAGGAAATGGTATGTTAGTTGATAGATATTTTGCATTTGTCTTCAATGAAGATGATACAAATAAACTCCCAGAAATTGTAAAACAAGATGTGAAAGGGAGGGACAGACTTATAACAATTATAATCACCAGTAAATGCTTACTGATAAAATTATTAGAACTGAAAACTGACAGTACCCAGGTTCTGATGGTCTTCAACAACAAAAACAGAAATAGAAATTGCCGTAAAAACCCAGGTGGTCTGGTAGTTCTGAGGAAGGGTCACTGGACCTGAAACATTAACTCTGATTTCTCTCCACAGATGCTGCCAGACCTGCTGAGTTTTTCCAGCAATTTCTCTTTATGTTTTTGTTTTTGATTTTCAGCATCTAAAGTTATTTAGGTTTTCTGATAGTCTTCATTATAGGACGTATAAAAAAGACTGTTGAAATAGGAAGTGCATAATTTTTAATTTTATAAAATTCCCTAGATTCTGGAAAGATCTCATCAGATTGCAAAACAGCAAATATAATACCTACTTCAAGAAAGGAAGGAAACATAAAGCAGGTAACTATAGATTAGTAAATGTAACAGTTATAGGGAGTGTGCTGGAATCTATTATTAAGGAGATCATAGCATGCCATTTAGAAAATCTCAATGCAATCAGGCAGGGTCAGCATGGCTTTGTGAAAGGAAGTAAGATTTAACTAATTTACTCAAGTTCTTTGAAGAAGTAATGGACAATGTAGATAAAGGGGAACTGCTGGAGGTGATATACTTAGACTTCTAGAGGGCAATTTACAAAGTGCCACATCAAAGGTTACAGACAAAATAAGCACTCATGGTGCAGCTGGTAACATATAAGCATCAGAGGCTTGGTGAGCTAACAGCAATAATAGACATAAATAGATTGAAAAAAATTGACAATCTATTGTCAATGACTTGGACAAAGGGGCCAAACATAAAGTTGCTCATTTTTCTGACAATACAATGTTTGATTGGTAACTATGTTTTAAAAGGGATTCTAGGAGATACCAAATAAATCTAAATAGGTTAAGTAAATTGGCAAAGTTTGGCAGATGGAAAATTATTTGGAAGGAATAGAAAAATAACACATTATTAAAAAGGATAGAGATTGTAGATTTGAGGTAGAGCAATCTGGTATCATAAAAGATTACTATTAAGTGCAGCATGTGATTAGGAAAACAATTGGGATCTTGTCAAATATTGCAATGGGTATGGAATATACAAGTGGGGATGTCTTTCCATGGTTGTACAGGGCATTGGTCAAATAATATCTTCAGTTTTGAATTCTGATCTTCTCCTGTCTGAAATGACATTCTTGCAGTTGAAGCAGCTCACAGGGGGTTCACTCTAATTCAGGATGAGGGGGCTGTCTACTAGAAAGTGTTGGACAGTTTAAATCTGTTTCATTGGAGTTTCAAAGAATGAGAAGTGATCTTATTAAAGCATATCTGATCCTGATGGGACTTGACGTGGTAACATTGAAAGGTTATTCCCCCTTGAATGGGATACTAGATCTAGGGGAACACAGTTTAAAAATAAATTTGAAATGACGATGAGGAGAATTCTTTTCTGAGTGAGTTGTGAGTCTGTGGAATTCTCTTCCCAGGGAGCTATACAGGCAGGATCATTCAGTATTTTAAGACAGTGGTAAATAGATCCTTGATAAATAAGAGTATCAAGGGGAATCTGGGGTAGGCAGGAAACTGAAATTAAGGCAAATAATGTTATTGAATGGCGGAGCAGTCTCAAAAGGTGAATGGCCCTCTTTTACTCCTAACTTAAGTACTTGTACATTTGTGTAATGTGACATTTACTGATGTGTCATTAAATAAAAGCAGAAAGTTGTGTTTTGTGTGGTGAATGCTTGTGGGACTACACCTGTGCAGCTCAGATCCATCCTTGAATTACAGTGTGTGCAAATTTACTTGGATGGCCACATTTTGGAGAAAAGGATGATTTGCATCCACACTACAGCTTTCACACCCTTAGGAAATTTACAGCTAATGAATTGTTTGCCACAGTATGGTTATTGTTATTATGGTGGAAACGTGGTGACTATTTTATGCACAGCAAGCTCCCCTGAACAGCAGTGTTCCGGTAACCAATTAATCCATTGCAGTGAAACTGTTTGAGGGATTAATGTTGACCAGGGAGAACCCTTTCTCCTTCAAAATGTACCACAAGATATTGTACACTTAACTGAACAAGCAAATAAGACCTCAGTTTAATATCTTATCTGAATTAGCACCTCTGATACTGCACTGCTATTTTAGTACTTGACTATCGCTTTGGATTTTGCACTGAAGTCCAGGAACTTAACTTTTTTTATGTCAGACCTGAGAGTTTGACCAATGCGTCACAGTTGGCCTGGCATAATTGGAGTTCAGCAGAGGGAGGGGTGAGTTGATTGATGTGTATAAGATTCTACATGGTCTTGATTGACGGTAACGCTAATCATTTTTTCAGCGGTGTGGACCACTAAAGTCCTTGCACACCAGTGGTTTCTGGAAGCAGAAGCCAATGCATCAACATGTCAATCAGTAGAACCTCTCAGTAGCAATGCAGCCACGTGGGAGCTTGACTGTTTCAGGAGAGAGATGAAGAGAATTTTGATCTCCCTGAAGGTTGTGTGGCTTTGGATTTCTTTGTTTCAGAAGATGGTGGAGGTAGGGTCATTAGATATATTTTAAGACAGAGCTAGATAGATAGTCAAGGCATCCAGGGTATCAGGGGTAGATGGAATGTAGAATTTCAGTTCAAACAGATCAGCTATAGTCTTATTGAATAGCAGAGCAGGCCTGAGGAGCTGAATGGTCTACTTATGCTCCTATTTTGTATGTTAGTATGTATCTTTAGTTTGGTGACTGTAGGTAGTTACATTATTCAAAGCACAGTCAGATTTTCATTGATCAGAGTTCTTGGTATTCTCTTGATAGTCAAATTAGAAGGGTTGTGGTGTCACCTTGTGGTTGATATGTCAGTCTACTCCATTTGTTAGCTTACTTTGGAACAAGAGTTTGAGTGTGAACTCTACTTCAATGGCTTTATGTAAGGTGTCAATATAAATTTAAACTGAGGGGGACTAAAAGAATTCTCTCATATTGTGTACATATATCATTTTTAAATCAAGGACTTGTGAACGTAGCTAATTTATTTCACTTTTGTATCCAGAAACATTTGTCACAGGAATAAAAAATAGAATGTCCATTATTAGAGAATTATATTCTGGCTTTTAAGGATAGACACTTTAGGGGAGGCTATGACTTGTGCAGTATCTAGGCTGTCATTGTAAAGTCATGTGCAAGCCTGAGAAACCCATTTGTACAGAGCTACATAATGGGCGATATCACCAGTATGGTTAAATTTAAATATTTTTATGACCAGTGAAGGAATGAGACTAGAATGGAGTTGGTGCACCCTCCAACATGAATGGACATATTCAGGGTGTAACTAGCCTGAGAAATGGGTGGAAGAAATGATCAAAATATACATTTTTAGTTGAGCAGACATTGGGTGCAGGAAGTTGCTGCCGATAGACAGATGGCAGTTTCATTATAATATGAAAAAGCATTTGCAATTATGTAATTAGGACATCTGCACAAGTCCCATTAGTTACATTGGAAGTGCACAATTTCCAAATTTAGCTTATAAAACAGCCATCCGGGCTTCCCAACTGATATGTTTCAAGTAAATGTTATTGAAAAGTCCCCCACCAAAAGTACTATTAGGCTCTTTGTGAAGTTGTTTCTTCTTTGATTTTCTCTTCAAGCAATTTTTTTTATTTGTTGAACAGCTTTTGTTCTATTGCTGTTGCCATGTTTTAATTTCATCCAACAAACAGAAACAGTTATGTTCCAATTGGAAATTGCACCATGATGTAGAACAATCTAGAGGAAGAGGAAGAAGACCAATGAGAGACTCATAGGCAGCAAGATTGCAACTGGAAAGGAATGTGACGAACTGCTGTTTCCTTCCAAACCACACATTTACATACAGACTTGCCTAGATTTGCCTGAGATACCAAGTGTAAACCATGTTGTAAAGTTTTTGAGAAGATTTGTAGCTCAGGTTGTGGATGAGGTTGTAGACTTGCTCAGCAAACACATTGGCTCGGCAAGCAAATCTGCAACCTCAAACTTTGTTGCAGCTACGCCACATACATTTTAAGTACCTTTGATGACCACATCAGCCAATTAAATACTTTAACGTGCATGTATAATAGGGGAAGCAAAGCAGCCAACTTGGAACCTACAAGGTCACACAAATAGCAATAAGATAGCGAGCAAATGATCTATTTCATTGGTGTTAGCTGACGTATTACCATTGACCAGGTCATTGGCAACATCCTGTTCTTTGAATTAATGCCATATGCTGTCTGTTCAATCCACCTGAGAAGGCAAATGGGATTTTGGTAGAATAGTCTAGGTGCAAGATATATGGGATACGTGCTGCAAAGGCAACAATTCAGTTCAGCTGCATCATAGTCAAGGTGTTTTAGGTGAAAGACTAAAGTTAGCAACATAATCAATTCCTTTCATTTGCATTATTCTAGTAGGACCATGTGACATCCAGATGGCAGTTCTGAGGCCTCTGGTACACACTGAGATGCCAGTATGTGTTGCTTTAAAAACTGCCTCAGCAAAGGCTGCTATTCTTATATAAAATTCAATTTTTTATTGGCAGCAATGTAACCATCATTCAGGTAGGTAAAATTACAGTTTTGCTCTGGAGAAGTAATTTATCAGACTTTCCATCAGACTATCATTGCAATGAAATCTTTCACAAAGTGAGGACCAGGCAGCTAGGGTTTAATTTGAGATCAGAAAAAAAAGTGCTTTGAAAGTGTAATTTTCTGCATTTTAACTCCTTACTTTTGCCCAATTGAGGTCAGCAATTTTTGCTGAGAAAAGATTACATCTGTAATGATGGTTCTTTGGTATCTCACTCAAGTTGTAATGGTTCAATTCATCCATTCATTCATGGGCTATCGATAATGTGTACAAAGCTGACATTTTTTTACCCACTCCTAATGCCTTCATTGGACGGCTTGCCAGGTTATTTAGGAGGGCTGGATGGCTGGTTTGTAATGGACAGTGATGCCAATAGCATAGGTTCAATTCCTACAGCATCTGAGGTTACTGTGGAGGACTCTCTGTCTCAACCTCACCCCTCACCCCTCACCCCTCACCCCTCACCTGAGCTGTGGTGACACTCAGTCTAATTCACCATCCTCTAATGAGAGAGCAGCCCTATGGTCTGGTAAGTCTATGGTGGCTTTACTTTTAGCTAACAAGTCAACCACTTTGAGTGAGACAGATAGGCCAGTGTGAGTAACAACATGTTTGCATTCTCAAATGACATGAGTGCATCAGCTCGGTTTTTACAACAATCCGACAGCATCATGGTCACTTTTACTGATACCAGTATTTTCTTTCCAGACTTTCTAAACTGTATGCAAATTCTCAAACTCTGATCACGTAATTTCAATGTATGTTTCCTGGATTTTTAATCCAGTTATTTGGATTACTTACAGTGTAATAATGAGTCTAATCTAGATAATTTTAATCAACCTCTTCAAACACATTGTGACACACTTGTGGAGCAGGTGGAACTTGAACCCAGACCTTCTGGCCCAGAGGGAGGGACACTACCACTATCCTCAGCAAGCCCAATTCTATTCTATTATATGCTTGATGTTATGTTGAATAGAGATCTTGTGGTGTAGAGTGTAATATCTCTATCTCTGGAGCAATAGTTCCCAGTACAAGTCCTACAGGACTTTCTGGCCATGGGAGGTGCATTCATAACATGACCAAACAGATTAATAGTAACCTGTAAATCCTTCTGAAATGCCTATGGCAACCATTAAAGGTAGGAGAGATCCCTGATCAACTATTCTGTATGCAGAGTGGCACTCTCTTATGGCAGGCCAGTGATCTGTTCCAGGAAAGGTCAGCTATGGAAGCAGTCTAGGTCTGATGTATCAGCTAGTAAACACCCACAGATTCTTAAAGCCAAATCATTAGATCAGGATCCTGATCTACACACTGTCAAGTATTTCCAGCAGAATTGTTGATTATAAATTTAAATGAAAACCTCTGGTATCCCAATAGAATGGATGAAGTATCTAACAGTCAATTTTTCATTTTCAAGGCAAGGTATGGTATAGCCCATTGTCATCCTCCATGGCTCAGTTGAGATCAACCAATCAACACAAATCATTAGGTAATCATTATGTCTCACTGATTTGTGTTTACACAGTCAGGAGGCTTCTTCCTATACTCCTTCCAAGGGATGAATTTAAAAATTAGGATAAATATGATAAAGCAGAATTAAATACGATATTGTGATGTAGCGCAATGCTGTCATTAATGTGCACTATGTTTGGCCTTATTATGTTTATATGCCAACGCATGATCATTATGTTTTGAGACAACAGAAATAATCACAAGGGATAACAGTCAGTGGAGCTTTTTAGTTTATTCTTCAACACAATTTGCAATGTAGATGTCACTACAACATAGCCAAGCATCTGGCTGGAGTTTAGCTACAAAGAGGGAGGCAACAATTAAGTCTTAGCAGCTGTCTAATTAGAATAGATGGTGAATACCAAAACATTTGATTTGAACAATAAAGAATCCTGTTTAAGCTGGTGCCGAGAATTAGTAATATGATTGAAAGATGAAAGTGTTGGGTCACTGAGTGTAATTGCCTATGCCCAGTTCCCTCAGAAGCACACAGACATCTTTTACACCATTGTAATTGTTAAGGATTCTTTTCATTTGTTTTTATCCTTTGAAGGTTAATTGTCTTGATGGATGGTTCAAAGGGAGTGCTGCATTGAAACAGACACAGCTAATTGGTAAACACCACATCACATGCTAAGATTGTATATGCATGTATGTAATTTAGCTCAGTTGATCAAGATGAACATGAAAGACAACACTTGCATTTGTACAGTGCCTCCACATCCTCAGGATGATCCACTTCTGAAGCAAAGTCACTCTTCTAGTGTGGGTAACATATAAACAGCAAAGTCCTACAAACAACCTTGAGATGGCTAAGTGACACTTTGACCCTGTTATTTGGTGCTCATTGGTTTGACATTAATGTTGCCCAGAATACTGGGATAATATTATAGGAACATTTAAATATAATTGAACAGTCAGTCTTGTGTCTTATCTGAAAAAAATGGCTCTTTTAATGGTACTGCTCCCCCTCAATTATGCACTGCTATATCAACCTGGTTCTGGTGTCAAATCTCTGGAGTGAAACTTGCACCTTTTGCTATAGAGACCAGAGCACTACCACTGAGTCAGGACTGACATTATTAAAAGTGGCTATGTAACTCCTCACATTCTGAAACATCTAACTTGTAACTCAGCCTCAGAATTAGTTGCAAAGTTGAATGAAAAGCCTGAAAGGTAATAAGACAAGGATGCATTGGCACTTTCTTGAAGACAGCATTTTGAGAGCGAGAAAACAAAAATTATTTTTGTAAATTATTAAAGAGCAACAAGCACCAACAATTATATTAGCAAGTAATGTACTGGATTACAGGTTTACAAAAGCTCCAAGCCATTGCTGAGATAATTTCAATTAAGGGCACTTGACTATTATCAAAGATAAGCCTGTGCTTGGGTTTAATAGCTAGATTGCCTCAAGACTAATTTGAAACAGCTCTACACAATTTTGGCTTTAACAGAGATAGAACAGAGCTTTGGTTAAAGTGTTTGTCAGTCGCCCATTTTACTCTCTGTTTGATTCTCTTTTCCAATGATTTCAATGCTGCTTTGATGTTGTAGAAAATTAGCCTGGAGGATGTCTTCATAAGAAGTACGAGCACCTGAGTCACAACAGTTGTGCTACTCATTTGATTGCTCAGTGTGTTTATCAGCATGTTTCTGTATGAAGCTTTGTCAACACTATTACAATTTAAATTGCCAGCATCCATTAATTCTGTAAACTATCTTTTCTCCTCTTAAATAATCTGCATCAGTTCATTAGTTTTGTGAGAGACTATGATTGAAGGATTAAATTATCAGTGGGTGGAGATTTTTTATGACCTATGACTATGAAAGAAAGCTTAAACTAATTACTAATATGCTGCAAGTGCTAATCATGGATAAATACAGTCATGGGCATTGAACGCTTTCATATGCAGCTGCTAAACAAGATTAATACAGAGAACATGATTTATGATTTATATTCTGTCATTGCAAATAGCACTTGAAATATTATCTGGAATGGGAAGTTTGAGATTTTAATGCTGCTGGTTCATGTCTAACAATTGACAAATAGAGGTGAGAGCAGCTAAGAAATATGCTAAGACTTAAGCAGCAATGGTTTCTTTGGCCCCATTACTCATCTTGTCTTGCCAGTATAGCACTTTATAATTCGAGTTGGCATGCCAGTTGTAATTAAGGGAGCAATTAAATTGCCAAGATTAGGTTGTTGTCAAGCAGTTGCTATTTAGTCATGACCTTGTGGCACAGGATTCAAGTTCAGTCCAAGTCTAGAGCAGAGTGGAATCAGACTGCCACTCACAGAGTGTGCTGGGTTTGGCACTGTATGTATTATAACACCAATATAAAGAGTGGAAGGTTTAATCAGTCAGGATACACTTTGGTCAGGATCTTATAGAGTGAGAGTGACATGGGCTATGGAGAGATCTGTGGCAGATTGGATGGGAAGTCCAATCTCAATGCTAGGAACATCTTGCTCTATCTTTCTGATATTTTCTAGTCAACCTGTTCAGAGATAGTATTACACACCTCTGGAGTGGGTGGGACTTGAACCCAGGCCTCCTGACACATAGGGACACAGCCACTGTACCACAAGAGCCCTTTCATTCCAATTTTTATGCTTTTCTTTTGTGCAGTGACTCAGTAAAGACATCATTGTACAAAAAAAATTATTCAACATTCCCACGACCAGGAAAATACCCATGTGGCCAGTGAGCCAGTGAAAAGTAAAGCCCCATGAGGGCAATACTTACTTGAAGAAAGTGAAGAGAAAGGGTAGGGATTAAATCAAAATAGAGTTGGAGGGGGAAATAAAGCACCACACCCCACACAGTGCCCACGTCTCCCTAAAGCCATCGAGAACATTAGTGGACACTGCATGCTCCTTATCCAAGGACACCTGGGCTCGAATGTAACCATGGAAGAGGGACAGTTGCTGCCTGGACCTACTGTTTTTATGTTTTTTGCAAGTGCCAGGAGAGATTTTCACTAGGCAGCAGCAAATTGATAATTAAGGGGGAACTAAAGCATATTTGATTGCCCAACCCACCTTGTGACTGAGTTTCAACTTCCTATCTTTCCAAACTCACCAAAATAAGCTGGATGTTGAGAAAATGCAGCATGGAAAGTAGATCAAATATCTGGTGAATTCAGGCTCACATTACTTGTGTCTTGCTTTGCCATTTAGTGTAAACATAAAGGAAGGAAGCTGGTCACGGTTGACAGCAGGCCTCAGGCAAATCAAAGGAATAGTTTTCAGTCAAGGGCTCCTGGCACCAGCAAGTCAAATGTTGCTTCTGATACCAATGCAGGGCTGGACAATGGTCAGTCAGTGGCTAGGGACATTCTGAGTCTGGATGCTGTCCTTGTGGGGTGAGTAACTGAATGTCAGGCACCCTATCACCCATCTTGACTCTTTCTGCCATCTCGTGGTCTTCCATCCTCTTGGAATGAGAGACAGGATGGTATTTAAGGAGTTGAAACTGAGTGACGCACCCGTTACTCTTGGTGCAGGTGGGGAGGTGTCCCGAACAAGTGATTAGGTAGCGCAGAGGGCATGCAGGGTTAGTGATGTTGGGGGTATGGTAGATGGCAGTGAATGAAGGAAGATGTTCAGCTAATATTGAGAGAGGTGGAGCATTGCCTTTGATGGGAGGTGGTACAATGGCAGTAATAGAGTGATTATGATGTAGCAGAAGGCAGATGGTGGGACTTAAACTGGTGGACTGGAGAAGAACATTGGCCAAACATTTCTCCAGACAGCTGAGGCTGCTGTAACTCAGGTGGAAACCTCAGACCAGGCTGGAAATCTTGTGGCCTCGACTGCTGGTCCTCAGCGAAGAGGACATCCTGTACACCACAGTGTCTAGCAGGACCTCCATGTCCCCACCAGCACAACTGGACTTCCCCCCACTGTCTTCCATGTCCAGGGCAAGAGTCAAGAACCATGCAGGACAGCTCTGGACGGTCAGTGCTTGTCTGGGTGTGCATAGGGCTTTTAAAAATAGTGCAACCACAAGGAATGCTAGTGATTTCCAGGGCATCAGGTTTGCATGGAGTACAAAGACTGTTTTACACCAGTTGGGCTGAATAGATGATTATTGTAAATTCTATGCAATTTTGCCTTTCAAAGAAGACAGCAGACTGTAGCCATCACAACTAATCTGTGCCTAAATTGTACCATAACTAGGGGGTAATTGTTCATCATCATCACTGGCCCCTCCATAGGGTTCAGATTTCAACACAGAACTAAAGACAGAAAACAACATGTCCTGTGATTGATGGCTTAAACTAACCCTTTGAGGCCAGCTCTAATACCTTGTGAGATAGGCCATCGATGTTCAAGCATTATCGCTTTGGATAGTTTACCATTCAGTGAAACTAGGCTACTGAATGGTCTGGCAACATGTTCTCTTTTGTTAGCCTTGATTCTGTAACTGTTGGACAGCACCTGCTACCTTATTTTCCAAGCATTATTTCTGTGTGATATATAATAGTGGGTGGTGATGGTGTACAATGTGCAGAAATAATGGTGGAAGTTGCCTTTTGTCAATTGCAGCTCCACAAAAAGAAACAGCGCTATTTTCCTTGCAAAAGGCCAACACGTGATAGCCATCTTCAGTGCTACAGTGCTACCCTCTCCATGCATTTGTTGAATAATTGTACCAATTAAGTGCCAATTTTCTGCTCGGCAAGAGAACCTCTTATCCCACACGAGTTCCATTCTCAACCAGAGTGCAAGATTGCCACTGAAGTTTTCCATGGCCAAGAGCATGATGATATTCTGCTAACTGAGTAATTTATGAAATACCCTTTTGTTTGAAAAATCAAAGATAACACAAGTGCAACTATTGTTGATGAATTGTCATTCTGTATATTCAGTGTTCCTCAACAACTTGTATTTGAATATGGTCTGCAGTAACTCTAGTACACTTTGCCAGGATATGTGCAGGAAATTCGACACAGCGCCCACAGAATGCACTGTTTGTAAAATCCATGAGCATTAAACGTGAAGCAACGTGCCAAGATGTTGAAAGAAAATGCAACTCTTCAAGACGACAGTTTCCCCTTACTAGCAACTCTCATGTGTGGAACACAGATCCACATCTTTACTCTCTTCCCTTCACCACCCAATCATATGTGCATGGTGATTATTGAAGAGAAAGGAGGAAATGATCAATAAGCATGCAGATGATTAACCTAATTTGAACTTGGTTAAAATATAAGAGTACATGATTTTCATATGAACAAGGTGCTACATTGTTGTGCCCAGCCTAGGTCAAATGATATTATAATGAACAATGCTCAAGACCTTAGAAGAATACTGAAGAGTGAAGCTACACTGCCAAGCTGTGAAAACTATATAAGGACGAAATCTGGCTATGTGCAGGTCCACCAAAGCAATATCTAAGCATGTTAAGACAATGCATCACTATGTATCCATGTTCATGTTATCAGAAAGCGTTCTTACTCCTTTAAGGGTTATTGCTTAGATTCCAGAACAGGTGTGCAGTGTACTTTTAAGACAGTTAATAACATTATGACATGTGACATTCTGGTATATTGGCACCACCTCTCCTTCAGATACCCAGTGCAATGGAGACAATGTAGCGCGTTCAGTTGATCAGTTATGTGTATGTAATGTAAAGTAACATCCGTAAGCACAGAACCCTGACCATGTATTATAGAGATGCAATTAGTTAGTTGTTGCTAATAAACTTCAAGACATCTGTCTTAAAAAGACCTGATCTTTGCGGTATATGTTGCATGAGCTAACATATAGGGCAACACACACACCATATCGTGTTGACAGTGGTATAAAAGATAATGTCACCTTGGTTGTCAAGAAATCCATCCTATGTCAGTAATGTTTGATATATAGTTCCAAGGAAATCTAAGCTTATTTCTTTACTTTGGGCTATGAGTTTGACCATTTAAGAACATAAAAGTCACTTCACAGCCATTGGGTTAATTGCGAAACATATTCATCTTCAGAGAACTGCTGTCCATCCATGCCTAGACAGAAGTTTTTCTTCACCTCACTTTGTCCTGTTCTTCAAATGCACTCTGTATCTTTACTGTGACAACTACATTCTCTGAAATGGCTGCCTGAAGATCCCAAACAGGATAATGGTTCCTTGCAGGACTTCTTTCATTCTCCCCACTATTTGGAAGTAGAAGTTGCTTGCATCTTTGTTTAAAATGTTTCTTTGTCTGCCAAGTAAAAATGAAGCTGCCCTTTTAGGTTAGAGTTATAGCTACATAATATTTCCTGTTTTGCAGACAATGAGCTTCTAATCTATCTAAGTGCTATCAATAAGCAATTAGATAGACTTAGTTATTCCTATGAGTTTGAGACAACATTGGTGAATAATCTGTTTCCTACTATAATAGTTTGCCATTTTCATGCCCCATTAGAAAATTCCCTCCTGTATCATAAATGATGCAAAATAGTTATTGTTTTTGCTGTGTATAAATTGTTGTTAACGTTGTTGGGACAAGTAACTTTTAAAGAAAACAAAATCCAAAATCCCATTTATTTCCTGAAAGAATGAAGCCACAAAATTCTACAGTTTAAACCAAAGATTTTTTAAATACTAACATCAAATAAGGCAAACAATAAATATTTGATAAACTGTACTCAAAAGCCCAAACTCAACATAGGTTAAACATGAACAGACAAATCGTGGTTGAATATAAACTATAAACTACACGTTAAAGGCAAATACAACAAACAAAGATCTTATTAATTGGTTTGGCATATAGGTCAGTTTATACTTCCTCAATCTCAGTCACCAAGTCCGACAAAACTCTGCCTTCTTCATGAAGAATTTCAGCTTCTCTTTTCCGAAGCTTCAGCCTGATCCCCAAACAACAGTACCTCACATTAAAACCAAGTTCCTCAAGCACAATGTTCACTAAGAATGGCATATACCAGCAGCATCTCCTTAACTTTATCTGGATGGCAGATCCACCAATTTTATCTTCAAGTAACAGCAACTATATCTTTCCTTATACTCAATTTCGGGACTGAGCTCTGCCTTCTTCAGACCACTTGGATTCATCATCATCTATTGAGGTCTAAAACCTCTGTCTTCATGTATATAGTTTCAACCACAAGTATTTGTTTTCAATCTCAGTCTTAGAAACCAGAATGGTCAGTTTCTAATCTCAGTTTCCTTTGCAATTATGGTTTGTCTCAAAAAGTACAGCATCGGCTGAAAGAGCCCATCACAAAATATAAGATAAGATTTCATACATTGCAAATGAAATACCATTGTAATGTACTTCATTATGTTGAAGAGCTTTGAGGTTTTGAAAGGTCTGTGTAAATAAAAATTGTTTCTATCTTTTTATGTTCCTTCTTTCCATCCAGTTGCAAGGATTATATATAAGTACAGCACTTCAGGCAGTTAGGTTAATACAATTTGGCCACTCTGTCAAAACATGTAAATGAAGAAAAGATGCCAAATAACAATGGAATGCCCTGAAGTAAGGAACTAACGTGTAGTTGACAAACTGAACATTAATTGCCTGCTCAGCAGGAATATAAAATGACAGTGTCCTGCATCCATAAGGAAGAACTGGACTTTCAGGACACCTATCATTTTATAATTGGATTTTAATTGACCTAAATGTTCAGGTTTCAAACTGTTTCCCAAAAGAGGTTCTCATTAAGGACAGTTGGAACGTGAATCTCATATGTGGAATTGATTGGACCTCGAGCATTTAAAAAGCTTTCTATTTGGGTAAAACTTATGTTTGACCTTCTGCTTTTGTTTTGCTTTGTGTGGGAAGGAGATATAATAACCTTTCCTGCTGTTAAGAATAGAAGGAACAGGGAAATGAACTACATGACCTGGACATCTGGCTGATGTGAACAGTGTCCTGTGCATTCATTCGAAATGTACCAGAGGCACACAGATGCTGTATTCTGTATCCTCCCCATGTACAGGCAAAATGTGCTTCCTGGCAAACGTGAGCCTTAAAAATCCCCTCAGAACTCAACTTTGAGGTCCACCATTACTAATGCATTGAACCAAAAGCCTCGTGAGCACTTATCTATTCAGTTGGTTCTGAAAATCTATTTGCACCACAATTAATTGTTAAATTTTTTTGCCTGGCTATTTGTCCCTTCTTTGTCATTTTGTTTTACAGATTTCTGAATAAAAATGGACAGTTTATGCTTGTTATTGGTGCTACCAGGTAATCTGCAGGTCCGATGAGTTCCAACGCAATTGCATACTAAGCTGAATGTCTGAAAATTTAACTTATAATCTGAGAATTGAGATGGTGGGTGCTGGGAAAAAAAGTGTCACTCAATGTAAGAACTCTACAAGTTATTGCTTGCAGGAAAATTTAAAGGGAAGCATGTTTTGCCTATTTGTTGAGATTTCAGCTGATGTAATCTTCAGATGATGTATATTCTTTTACAATGCACAAGGGAAAGTGCTGCCCTGGAATGTAATAAGGTAAACTGGTGAAGCAACAGTGACACTCACTGAAAATGTGGCACGGGGTTGGGGGAGGGCGGGGGAGGTGGTGCGGTGGTGCGGTGGTGGGTGGAAAAGTTCATTTGAAAATGACAAGAATAAAGCAAAATCTCATGAATAAGCATTGTACTGTTTGGGAATTTTAAAACGTATCTTCTGGTTTTGCAAATAACATGCATCTCTCCTCAATTTTACTACTTGTGACATGCCTTCCTGTAGGTTCATATGAATATATGAAATTGGAGCAGAAATATACCATTCGGCCCCTTGAACCTACTTCACCATTCAGCAAGTTATAGCTTATCAATTATGGTTTTCAAATTCCACACTCCCATTTAACCCTGATAACTCTAGGTTCCTCTGCCCATCAAGAATATTCCTATCTCTGCCTTAAAAATATTTAACATTCCTACTTCAACTGCCTTTTGAGGCTAAGCATTCTGAAGTTCCACAAAACTAGTGAAATAAAATGCTGTTACTTCTGTCCTACAAAGGTTAACCCCAAATGTTAACACTGTTTCCCGAGCCCTGGAGCCATTTGCAAGGGGAAATACCATTTATATTTCCATCTTGTCAAGACTATTCAAGATCTTGTACACTTCAATCAAGTCACCTCTCACTCTTCCAGTGGAAATAAGCCCAGCCTATCCAACCTTATCTTTATATGATACCTCATTCATTCCAAGTACCGACCGAGCAAACCTCCTCTGAACCACCTCGAACACATTTACATCATTTACTAAATAAGGACACTAAAACTGCACACAGTATTTGAGATGTGGTCTTATGAATACCTTGTATAATTGAAGCAAAGCATCCTTATTTTTATGTTCAATTCCCTTCTAATAAAAGATAGCATCCTATTAACCTTCTTAATTACTTGCTGTAGCTGTATACTAAATTACATGTGGTAACTGTTTTTGTGACTCATGCATTTGGACAAAGATACATTGGCATTTTGAAATTCCACAGTCGTTCTCCATTTAAATGATATGCTGATTTCAATCTTCCTGCTAAAGTGGTAATTTAATCTTTCTCCAGGTTATACTTCATGTACCAGTTCTTTTTTTGCACCCACTCAACCCTATTATACCCTTCTGCAAATTCCTCGTGTTTTCTTCACAACATAGATTAACTTGACAGAAGGATTGTTCATGTGGACATTCCAAGATTAAAGGTCCCCAACACCTCATCTTTACCATGGACGTCCAGTCCCTCTACACCTGCATTCCCCATGCAGATGGCCTTAAGGCCCTCCGCTTCTTCCTGTCCCGCAGGCCCGACCAGTCCCCCTCCACTGATACCCTCATCCGCTCAGCCGAACTCGTCCTCACACTCAACAACTTCTCTTTCAATTCCTCCCACTTCCTACAGACAAAGGGGATAGCCATGGGTACCCGCATGGGCCCAAGCTACGCCTGCCTCTTTGTAGGTTACGTGGAACAATCCCTCTTCCGTACCTACACCGGCCCTAAACCCCACCTCTTCCTCCGTTACATTGATGACTGTATCAGCGCCGCCTCGTGCTCCCACGAGGAGCTCGAACAGTTCATACACTTCACTAACACCTTCCACCCCAACCTTAAGTTTACCTGGACCATCTCTAACACCTCTCTCCCCTTCCTGGACCTCTCTGTCTCCATATCGGGCAACCACCTAGAAACCGATATTCATTTCAAGCCCACCGACTCCCACAGCTACCTAGAATACTCCTCCTCCCACCCACCTTCCTGCAAAAATGCTATCCCCTATTCCCAATTCCTTCACCTCTGCCGCATCTGCTCCCAGGATGAGGCATTCCAATCCCGTACATCTCAGTTGTCCTCGTTTTTCAAGGACCGTAACTTCCCCTCCTCGGTGGTTGAGAACGCCCTCAACCGTGTCTCCCACATCTCCCGCACCTCATCCCTCACACCCCGTCCACGCAATAAGAACCAAAAAAGAATCCCCCTCGTCCTCACGTACCACCCCACCAACCTCCGGATCCAACGCATCATCCTCCGACACTTCCGCCATCTGCAATCCGACTCCACCACCAAAGACATTTTTCCCTCCCCACCCTTATCTGCTTTCTGGAGGGACAACTCTCTCTGTGACTCCCTTGTCCGCTCCACACTTCCCTCCAGCTCCACCACACCCGGCACGTTTCCCTGCAACCGCAGGAAGTGCTACACCTGCCCCCATACCTCCTCCCTCACCCCCATCCCAGGCCCCAAGAAGACTTTCCACATCAAGCAGATGTTCACCTGCACATCTGCCAATGTGGTATACTGCGTCCGCTGTACCCGGTGTGGCTTCCTCTACATCGGGGAAACCAAGCGGAGACTCGGGGACCGCTTTGCAGAACACCTATGCTCGGTTCGCAATAAACAACTGCACCTCCCAGTCGCGAACCATTTCAACTCCCCCTCCCATTCCTCAGATGACATGTCCATCCTGGGCCTCCTGCAGTGCCACAACGATGCCACCCGAAGGTTGCAGGAACAGCAACTCATATTCCGCTTGGGAACCCTGCAGCCCAATGGTATCAATGTGGATTTCACAAGTTTCAAAATCTCCCCTCCCCCTACCGCATCCCAAAACCAGTCCAGCTCGTCCCTGCCTCCCTAACCTGTTCTTCCTCCCACCTATCCCCTCCTCCCACCTCAAGCCGCACCCCCATCTCCTACCGACCAACCTCATCCCGCTCCCTTGACCTGTCCGTCCTCCTTGGACTGACCTATCCCCTTTCTAACTCCCTACCTACACTCACCTTTACTGGCTCCATCCCCGCCTCTTCGACCTGTTTGTTTCCTCTCCACCTATCCTCTCCTCTATACCTCTTCTATCCGCCTCCCACTCTCTCCCTATTTATTTCAAAACCCCCTTCCCCTCCCCCTTTTCTGATGAAGGGTCTAGGCCCGAAACGTCAGCCTCTCTGCTCCTATGATGCTGCTTGGCCTGCTGTGTTCATCCAGCCCTGCACCTTGTTGTCTCGGATTCTCCAGCATCTGTAGTTCCTACTATCTATGAATCCATCATATTTATTATCACAAAACACTGAACTCACTTTCATGCATTTTATTGTTTGTACTACTTTTAGTGAACAGAAATGAAAAAGGCAGTGAGCAAATTTAAACTTAATTAATTTAACATGCACTTTCCTGGAAAAATGAAGCACATAGAACAAATAAGCATTTATCCATTTGGTCAATTGATGATCATCAGGCAGTGTTGCAAATCCCATTAAAAAGTGGGCAATTTGCCACATGCAATTGCCTTTCCAGAATAGACTGATCAGCTGCCATTGGCATTTGTACATCATTGTCCTTCTGGATTTTAATGATTTTCAATTACATCTCAGCCAAGACTATAATGAGATCTCTGTCCCTAACAATATTGTACAATATCCAGCAAATACACAATGTTTCCATCTTCATTTTTGCAAGACTTCTTCTCCCCGACAGCAATTCAAAGATCTGAATCCTTGCTTTAGCACCCATTATGTGCCTTCAGTGAAAAGCCTGATTAGCCTTTGCCCCTCAGTTTTTGCTGTACTCTATTATGACATGGAGCCATATGAGGTCTGTACAGATGTCAGCAGTCAGTTATATCATGTTGCACTGCCATTACAAACCATTCTTTTGTCAGGCCACCTTGAGCCTTGGGGCTTGGCCTTTTGCAAATTAGAAGCATTGGCTACAACTAACACCTGAGCTCCAAAGCAAGAGGTGTGTAAGACCGGTTTGATAGTGGTCAAAGAGCTGAAGCTGTGGACATGACTTTCATTGTTAAGTGAGGCTTTTTGGATCGCTGTAGATTTGAAACTGTGGATATCTCACAGTGGCAGGTACTTCAATGTTATTTTTAAAAAAGGCAGGGCATGTGAGAAATTCATGAAGATGTTTAAGGAAAGGGCTAACCTGGTATCGCTGTTGATCCTCAATGTGGAACCATGATTTAATGTTGCTGTTGCAACAGAACTCCATTGAGACCACGCATCTCCACAAACCCCGCATTCTTGTCATAGTTGTGCTGACTTTCCTCTCCATGCATTTCAAAGTCGCTGGGAACAGCACTGAGGTCAAGCAGCACATTGGGATTTGGGCTTAAAAGAGTTAGGAGAAAGTGACCTTGAAGTGGAGGATGAGGGAGCAGTCCTTCATTCTCCCTTAAGTTTGCTTCTGGGGTAATTCTGGGCTACTAGCCCCCAAGATTTGCCACACTTGTGCCACATCTGACCAAGTGGCAGCCAATTGTATTATGGTTATCCACAACAGCTACATGCAGGAAGGCCACCAGATAAAAGAGTTCATGTCGCAACCTGTGTGGTGGGTGACACCAGCTCCACATGACCTGCCACAAATGCTGCTTCAGTTACGCACAAGCAACTAAAATCATAGAAGGGCACAAAGAAGGAGGATTGAGACTGGTTGCTGCAGAGTAGACCAGCACCCATCTCCTCACTAAGTTTTTCAGTGAGACAAACATGACAAGGAAGGATGCAGGGAGTGGCAAGGAGAAGATATAAGAAGACATTAGATGCTGCAGCAATCTGCTAAACACTGTCCCCTGAGGCTCCTCTACAGCTGTGGATAGCTATTAAGAAGAAGATTAAGAAAAATAACAGACAGACAGTGATGGCAAGGCATCACTTGCCATCTGAAATGGACAATTGTGACTACTTTTCATCTGGTGATGGAAAGTGAAGAAGTTGACAGCAGCAGGAGACATAGAAAAATGCTGAAGATCTAGACGAGTTGACCCTTAGCACCTCTGAAACACCGGAATCAGCAAACGGTCTAGAGCATCCCAACCCCAAAACATTGGGTACAGTGAGACGCCCAAAACACATCAAATCTTGGAACACAGGTACAGCAATGTCATTGAGGAGGAACAGAATGGAAAGACAGTATCAACAGGGAACAGTCCAAACTTCACTCCTTGCACCTGAAGTTATCCTGGCAGAACAGCCTGTGTGCATGTGTGTACCAACACTGATTTCTCATTTGAACAACAATGAAGCTTTGAAAACTCAAGTATGCAGTCATGTAGCCAAGGACTGGGACTATTATATTCAGTTAGACTGGTACAAAACACAGTTTTAATAGACCTACAAATTCTCTCCATTAATATGCATAGCATTAAGTTTATGAAATCTTGTGTTTCCAATTTGGGATACCTTGCCAAAGCCTGAGCTGACCTGCTGTTTCTGCAGGAGCCAAGGGAGAGGGAGGAAATAAGTAATTGACAACCTATTTCCCAGCTTAAAATGGATTAGAAAATTTCTGACCAGTGTCATTTCCAACAGAATCAAGTCTGCTCTCGAGTTTGTAATCCACTGGACCAAAACCTCTACGGTATCCGTCAGAAAGATTACTGGGAATTTTGCACTACTCTTGGATGCAATTGCCACAATAAAGTGGTGTGTGTGTGTGTGTTTGTTGGAGGAGTGAACTCCTGCCTTATTGGCCTGGACTGGTAAATATGCTTCATTATATCTGAGACCTTCATGGTCCAAAATGTATTTTTTTTTAAAGTCGGGGAATGTAGCTTATTTGTGGCAGAAATTGAGAATGTGGGATTAATTGTTTCGATTCTTGTGTGAGATATAACCTGATCAGTGAATGCCAGGTGCTTTCGGTGTTACTGTACATAGTGCCAATGTGACACATAGCCCACTTTTGTGCCGTGGTAGTTACCAGAGCCATCTTCTACTTCTATTTCAAGATCAAAATAGGTTGTCCTCACTGAGGCATGATACACAAACCTAGCTAACAGGAGAGAAATTGTACTTTATATCACCTGCATCCTAATGGCATTCTTTTCATGCAGTGATTAAGCTGTGCATAGACCTTTGATAAACAAATTCCAAGTGTCATGACATGCTGAGATTCCTCCTGTTCCCAGTGTTCTGACGGATAGGTCTGGCCACACTGTCACAGACATTCTGTTCAGTTGGATCGTGTTGTATCATCTATCCCTTGTGGAAATGTTTGTGAGAAAAACACCATTCACTACAAGTCTATCAGGGAATGTGAATGGCCTGCATGCAACATGCTGCTCAAAACTTGCTTTTCTTTCAGTGCAAAGAATGGTCTATGTCTGAATGCTGCATTCTGGCACATTTCAAGGCCCAGGGTGACATGCTGAGGAGACACATTAAAGCTTGGGGAAGCCTCTGCAAAAGTGCAAAGGGGAAAGGCCCCTGTCTAATGCTCTCCTACCACAGTACATTGAACAACAGGAAACTATGTAAAACTCTTCGGGCTGTATACATAAGAGGGATGTTTGTCATGAAATGTGATTGTACGCTGCAAATATAAGTGGAGTGAGACCTCAATACTGCATTGAAAGAAACTGCATTTTATATATTGTCAAATTGAACTGTTATGTATTGTACTTTGAGAAATTTTAATTGAAAAGAAGCATTCTCCCAGGATTAGGCTGGCACTGCAGTTAAAGAAAAGTCATCTTTTTTTTACAGAGGATTGCATTGTTTGCCTCAGAATATTAACAGCATGCCTACTCCCTGGAGATGTTGCACTAATATGTAAGGTGTTTTGTTATGATCTTAATCTTGGCATGCAGCTGGGGTAGTACATTGATGTGACACCCTGTTTCAGATACAGCTACGTGATGCCAGGATTGAAATGTTTTGTTGACTTTGCACTGTCTCTAAATGCCCCAAACTGCAAAGTGGCAATCGCTATTAGATTACCACACCGCTCAAAACTTTTCTGTGTCCTGAAGCAACTCTGGATTTATGACTGGGACTTCTGATTGTGGCTTCTTCTGAAGTCCCACGAAGTAATAGCTGCTGTAAGGTACATTTAAGTTTCTTGAACGTGAATTTTAGTGAATGGCCAAATATTAGCAAATGGTTGGGGTTTGGTTAGCTCAGCTTGCTGGATGGCTGTTTGGGATATAGAGCAATGGCAACAACATTGGTTCAATTCATACATAAGCTGAGGTTACCATAAAAGAGTCTCCTTCCTAAATTCTCCACCCACCTGAGCCTGGTGCCCCTTAGGTTTAACCATCACCCAGTCATCTTTCTGTAATGAGAGAGCAGCCCTATGGTCTGGTAGGACCATGGCTACTTTACTTTTAGTGAATGGACGAATGACTGATTGGGCAGGAAACTGGTGTGGTTATGTATGTAGGTGGGTCGGGTGAGTGAGTATATGGTTTGGATGACTGGGGTAAATGGGTGTGTGGCAGATAGCTAAGGTGGTCATGGGCTGACTGGGCAGTTAGGATGTCGCATCGGGGCTAGGCAGATTGGGTCGGCATGTAGCTGGGGTAGTCAGCTCAGATCGGGTGGTACTTGTATGGTTGGCTTCAGTAGGCCTCTCAGGTTGGCTGAGGAAGTTTGGATTGGGTGGTTTCGTTGTTGGGAAGTTGTGGGGGGAATGCAGCTGTACAGTTACCCAGAAGTTAGTCTGGGCTCTGTCTGTCTCTCACTTCCTGGGAAACCTTCCAGGCAAGTACATTGGAAATGTCTGAAATCTTGGACTCTACCTCGAAGCTGGAGACTTTTTCAGTGGGTCTCAGGTAGCAAGAAAGTTGGCCAGCAGAAGCTCAAACTTCCTGGGTAATTCCCAAGGATGCCAGCATGTCGGGATTTCAGAGGCAGTATGGCCTCACGCCCAGAAGTGTGTGGGTATACTGCAGACGCCATCTGGAATCAAAAAGACAGCTGTAGCACAGGTTAATCTCAATTCTGCAGAGCCAAATCCCATGGCTCTGGTGTCATGTGCATGGATATATTTTTAACAAAGTGTCCCTTTCATTATTGTTATTTCCAGTTCTTCCCTACCTGCAGAAGTTACTGTTCCATGTCTTCTCAAACACTGTAATCAGCTGGCAGGAGTTAGAACAGCAGGTAAAGCTGCTTAATATCATTCCTTCACTCTGATTCCTGTGTCTCTCGTGTGATGGAACGGCCCACCATAGCATGAGGCTCCATCTGGCAGGTTGACTGAGAGATGATAAGATTCAGTTTGAGCAGTGACAGATACTCTCAAGGGGGAAAAGGTTGTGTGACCTTATCTCGCTGACAGATAGACACTCAGCCACACAATACTAACTTCAGTAGTGAGGGAGCAACAGCAGCAAGAAGACTTCATGCATTTTTGTACAGGTTGATGCTGCCTTGGCAGGTTTGTAAAGTTAATAAAGCCAAGCAGAAAAGATATGAGAGAGAGGGCTAAAATTTGGCTGGCACTGCTTTTTTTGTGGCATGAAGCTTGCATTCAGCAAACTGTCCATATGTTTATGTAGAGGTAAACAGCACGTAAATTTGGTGCTGCTGCCTCACGGACGTTACTGTCATGTAAATGGAAGGACTGTCACCACCATACTCAGTAGGGAGCTAAGTAGCATTCTCAGAGAACGCACGCAGCTTCAAATTTGAGACAAAGAGACTGGAACACCAGAAGGGAGGGAAGGCTTTGGAGCACAGGACTACAGGATATCCATGGTGGAGGTGACAGTAAGAGAGCTGCATTGTTCTAAGGGAGGGCAGGATGGCCAAAGTGCCCCCTTCAGCAGAGAGTGGCAGCAGGTGGTCACATTCTGGACCAGGAGCACCACGAAAAATGTCTAATGACTTTACAGGAGCAGTCACATGGCATCTCCTGACTGATGCTCCCCCACCATGCTGCTGAATGAGGCACTCCCACCATCACACAGGCTTCAGCAGCCCTTCATATTCAGGGTTCATGCTAACTTTCAGGTATGCCCCTCATTATGTGACACACACCAATCTTGGCAATGCCTCAGTCACCTCCCACTGTTGGTTCTGTCTGGAACATCTGCCAAATGAGGTTCCGCATAACCTCTGATGGAAACATAGAAAATCGGAGCAGGAATGATCCCTTTAGCCCTAAGTGTTATATCCAACTTCTTCTTGTAATTATACAATTATACAATATTTTGGCCTCAACCACTTTCTGTGTATAGGAAACATGCATGTGTCCAGGTGTGTAGATATGTGACATGTCGGTATAAGTGTGTGGAATGGTGTGTGTTTGTGTGTGTGTGTGTGTGTGGATCTATTGCATGTTGTCTTTGTGTGAGCCCATGTGTTTGTGTATGTGTACTGTATGAGTGTTTGTTCATGCATACTTCCATGTGTCCACTTTTATGTGCACGAACACGTGAATGAGTGTTTGAGTGTGTGTACGTGTGTCCTTTGTATGTGTATCTACATGTGCCTGTGTTTGTGTGCGTGCGTATGTATGCCCATCTAACATTCTCAAGTTTGGTCCTGATCTAAACATAGTTGGCTGATCTCATTTGAGCTTTATTTTTCTGTTGCCAGGAAGGGGAAAATAATCCAGTTTTGGTTTCTGATTTGTTTCCTAATGATCTGTGCTAGAAAGTTCACATTGAGGATTGGGTGTGGACAGAATTGTGCCCAGTTTTGATGCTCCTTGACCTGTGAACATGTAATGGGAACCACAGCCAACATGTAATTGGGTAGATTGCTGCCACCATTCCTTTTTCCAATTGGGTCTACAGGATCCGCTCGGTCTAAAGTAGTAGAAGAAAACCATCAGTTAATCTAACACGAAGATATTCTTGTCTTAAACAAGATAGGTATTTTTAAACAACCTATTCAAGGATGTTGTGACACAGCGCCGAAGCTGGAGGGACTTAAAACCAAGTCTTCCTGCCCAGAGGTAGGGAGACTACCGCTGTGTCACAATCGCTCTCTTAAACAAAATGTAGTTTATTGCATGATAGCAATCAGTAAGATAGTAAGATAGACTGTATCACCAATACCGGGAGACCATGGATAAGATCCCTAAGGTCTACTGCCTTTCCTTACCCAAGTCCTTATGACATCATTGTGCTCATGATATTGTTAGCAGTAACTCATTCAGAACCATTACTGTGTATAACACTCCCATCAGAAACAAACAGTTGAATAGTCTACCAACATTTCATGCCTGCACAAATGGTGATTTGGGTGAGGTATGTCAATTAGTGCACTTTAAGATGACTAACTGATTCAAACGTAGATGGATCAGGGAGTTAATTGAAGAAAATGAAGGGTACCCCACAAAGAGTATACTGGGATCGATTTTACAATGCCTTCATTTTATTAATTGTTCTGCAATCTGATATGAATCGAGTTGAATGCTCATATTCTATGTCAGTTTGCCAGCAGTAGCAATGGATATAGCATTGCCATACAGAGGGAAATCATGTGCACCTCAGGACTTTCAGATATCAGCTTGGTTATTAATTATGAATCTGAACAAAGCAATAGTTAATAATATTTTCTCATTTTGAATGATTTATTCATTTCTTGGTACAGATCCCTCAGATTAGCTATGCTTCAACCGCCCCAGAACTGAGTGACAACAGCAGATATGATTTCTTTTCCCGAGTGGTCCCGCCGGATTCATACCAAGTTCAAGCAATGGTAGATATTGTTACAGCCCTTGGATGGAATTACGTCTCAACTTTAGCTTCTGAGGGTAACTACGGAGAAAGTGGTGTGGAAGCGTTTATACAGATCTCAAGGGAGACTGGTAAGTGACATCTTACAGAAGTTTGGTTACAATAACCTTATGGAAGTTTGCATTCTCTAACCACAATTAACTCAGCAAAAGTCATTAAAACTGATAGAAGGTGTATGACCCAGACATCCACTGAATGCCTCACTTTGGGAAGTGTAAACATGTGGGTGACTTGATAGATGTTTCTAAAATGATGAAGGAACTAGATTTATATAGGCCCATTATTTCAACTGAATCAGTTAGGGTGAACCAGGGGATCAAGCTTGTTATATGAAGGGCAGAACTAGGCTAAATGTTTAACAGTTCTTCTGGTTGTGAAGAATAGAAGACTTGTGGAGCATTTTGCCAGCTTGCACGGTGAACACTTATTAGTTACATTGCTTCAAAAGAGAGCTGGATTGTTTTTGATTGGGGTGAAGATCACCTCATTCAAGATGTAAGAATGGTGAAACATTAGTCTAGGCCAGTGTGGTCTCCTGGACAGACTGGAGGCAAATTTTCCAATTTCTTTTCCCTCTAATTAGCCTGGGTTTTATTTTTCTTATGCATGTCTCCCAGGAGGTTACAAAGCTATGGATGGGGCAGGAAGTATATGCTGAGATGCATAAAACATCAAAACTGTGTGTGACAGGCAAGGACATTCTGTTTGCCATTTTCATATGCTCCGTGTGTTAACTGTATTCGCATGTCATCTTAATGCTGAAGATTTAATTGATTACAATGGAAAAGTGAAAATATTTTTAAATAATTTTGTTATTATGATAACATTTACATGAACTTACATTAGAGGAACCTAATTCATAACTTCATGAAGATTTGCTGCAATTTATTAAATTTTATTGCCTGAATGAAACAGTTATAGATTTCAGCCTCGTGAGAAAAATAAATCTTAACAAATACCATATAGTTTCAATATTGGATCAAGTATGCCCAGATCATTGCAATCCACAGGCAAAAGATGCAGTTCTCCACGTTCTGAGGAAGGGCCACTGGACCTGAAACGTTAACTCTGATTTCCCCTCACAGATGCTGCCTGACCTGCTGAGCTTTACCAGCAATTTCTGATTTTGTATCAGTTCTCCATGTTATTGGGTCCTGAGTTTTTTAAAATATAAATTCCATAAGTTGAGAAGGTGTGAGAGGCAGTGCGGAATTTCAATTATATATTTCTTGAGGGTATGAGCTCAAGAACCTAAGGTGTATTAAAGCAGTAACAATGAAACTTTGACACGAGTGATGGAATTTGTGGAGGATGGGGACAGTGGCGACTGTGATGGTTTGCGCTGAGGGAAGACAAGAAAGGTGAGGAATCTGCCGGCTATCAGTCTTGGTCAACTCCAGAAGTAATGAACTCTGAGACTGCAGAGTTGTATTCCATGAACAGGATGTGGCTTTACACCATTTCTGTGACAAAATCAAATCTAGTATAATTCTGTTTATCTGGCAGTGCTAAAACTCACGTTGCATCATGAGAACTGCTGATACCATCTCCTTTCAAGTTGCTGCAGTGCAAGAATAAAACCTAATCCAGAAATTTAAACTTCATTCATTTCGCTGTTGAATTGACAATGCCTTAGTTTCTTCCAACAGCATATAATCAATGTATTAAGTAATAACAAATTTTAAACAGTATCTTTATTATTTGGAACTTTTGATAAACATTTAAATCAAATAATAATGTGCATCGCAGCTAAATGTGTTATTTTGCTTATAGCTAGCAATATAATGGATCTACTAATACAAGTTATTCAGGCTCAATAAAGAAAAGTCTCTCAATGGAGGTATATGAAGCACTAGACAGGAAAATGAATTCAAATTTATGTTTTCAGTTGTATCAGGGAAGCAGGGCGAGACAATGCAAGTTCAGGACTGTGAAAGGAAAATTTAGAACTAATAGGCTGATTAAGAAAATAGGAACATTGGCAAATGAAAAAGAGAGCAAAGTCAGTAAAGACTGTCAATCGATATCTACTAAGAACCCACCATCTCTCATGCTTGCCAAGGCAACACTTCCTCACAACCTGCTTTCCTGCAAGGATTCCATCCATTCTGCCAGTTTCTCCGTCTCTGTCATTTCTGTTCTGATGATGCCACCTTCCACCAGCATACCACTTACATGTCCTCCTACTTCTTCAATCAAGAATTCCTTCTCCATCATTGTGGACACAACCCTCGACCATGTCGGACCTATCCACCAGTCTCCACATTAAAAGAATCATCCCTGCCAATTCTGCCACATTCAGCAGATTACCACAACTAACCACTAATCCAAATACACCTTCCTGGAGAAACAATGTTTTACTTGTAATTCTTTCAATCTAGTCTACTGTATTTGCTGCTCACAACGTACCATCCTCTAAATTGGTAAGAGTAAATGCAAACTGTGTAACCACTTTGCAGAACACCACCACTTTGTCCGTAGGAATAACCCCGATCTTCCAGTCGCTTGCCATTTCAATCTACCATCTTGCTCCCAATCCAACATTTCGATCCTGGTCTTGCTATAATATCCTGAAGATACAACATCTCAGTTTCTGCTTAGGCATTTTACAGCTTCCAGGAATCAATATTGAAATCCATAACTTCACAGTATGATCTCTGTCATCCTTTTTTATCACATCCCTCAATAGCCCCCCATTGTGACTTATTTGCAACTTGTTGACTTTGCTCTTGGTAGAATGTACCCATTTTCTCCTTTTCACACCTTCCATTTTACACCTCTACTCCCTTATTTACCATCATTAATCACTGCTTTTGTCTTTTTCTCTGGGCACCTGCACAATCTGTCTAATCCCTGCTCCTCTTCCTCTGTCTATAGCATAAAAAGCACAATTTTCTAGCACCTTTCAGTTGTCACTAGACTCAAAACATTAACTCTGCTTTCTCTCCAAAGATGCTGCCACACCTACTGAATTTCTCCAGCAATTTCTGTTTTTGTCTGAGAGGAAACCATAATAGCACAGAACTGTATGAACCAGGGCCCCAAAGTCAGCATTTTTTCCTCAAGCGCGTTATTCTTATATCAACTCTGAAATTACTGGTATAGTGTAACGTGTTACTGTCTGTAAAAAACATATCTAATTTGCACTTTGCTGAATCAACAGCTATTTTCCTAATCTCCTGAGGGAGCCTTTCACATAGATCGTCCACCAGCTTAAATTTTAAAATGCAATATGGCAGCAGACCATATTTGGAAGGCAATTGTAGTTTATCCTGAAAGAGGGGGATCAAATAGACAGAAGGGCTTTGCAACTTATTTTCATCGAGCAATGTTCTGACAAGTGTACAGGTTAAGCTGTAAATAGCTTGTTGAAGCCTGTCAAAAATCAATTATTCCCTTAAAAAAATGAGATGTTAATTCTTGGTCTATTGGTCTTGTCCAAACCAATGTTTATCAAGTGCTGTTAAGAATCACCATTGGAAGGCAAAATTCAATTAATTTGTTGCTGCAACTTGTTCAGATATTGCTTCATGTTCTTGGCCTACTTGGCTGCAGTTTTCTGAGAATTCCTGATAAATCACTTTAAAAGGATGTAAATAAATTCTAGCTTCATCTTATCTGCTTTCTGAAGCATTGTTGCCCTACTTATGATCCCTTCACGTTGGACATCAATCAACTGAAAAAAGGAGACATGCTTTTTTCATGGATTGTTGTATGAATTTAGTATGTAATCTAGTGAAATAGATTTATTCTGATAGGGACTCCATAAAGGATGCAATACACAATTTTACATATGGAGAGAGCATTGGCTATAAGTTAGTGTGTTGTTACCTTTTAAAGTAAATAGTTTTACTTGTACATGCCAAATATCAGCTTGTACGTGCCTTCAAAAGGAATCAGATTTCCCTGTGTTGTTAGACAACTGCGTGTCCCTCATCCCTGCAGCTATTCAAGAAAGACGGCGATGAACTGGAGCAGTCTTTAAATTACTCAAACTCATTGTTGAACTTGCTCCTATCCTTTCAACTCCAAAGTCTTACAAATAGCATCTTCATATTTGCTCTTTAAATGCCAGAGTTGAGATAATGTTATGCAGATTGTCAATATACCCATTACCAAAGACTAAATACTAACCTGGGAGTGAATTACAAATATGATATTTATGTCAAACGGTCATTGATAGGCACACTAAATGCACATCTGGTTTTCCATTTGATAGTGTACCTCTCCACCAATCACCCTCAGTTAATATTGGGACTAATGTGCCCTTAATTTGCTTATGTTATCATTTCCCAGCTTGTTTTATTCTGAATTTAGTCAAAGTAAAGGAAATAAGTGGGACTAAATGGAACTAAATGGATAGTTCTTTCTAAGAGTTTGCACAGACACGACTAACTGAATGACCTCTGTTTCTGCTGTGCAATTGTAACTTGATATTTTGCCTGATATGTTCGGTGAGTTTGTCGATGTGATGGAGTTCTGAAACAACAGCAAGTAATTTCTGTATTTCAAATCCTACAGCTTTACTTAAATTGTAAGCAATACTCTATAGATGGTCCTTTTCTGTAGGGAGATAGTTCTGATTGGCAGCATTCCCCTTTTCTAAATAGGGAAATATATTGACTTTTTTCCACCACACCCTCAGTTAATCCCTTCTGCCTGTCATGAAATTATCTTAATATCTCTGTGCATGTAGGGTGAATTTCCAAATCTGGATTTCTGGTGTGAAGCTTCCCCCACCAGGAGCACACATTGGAAATTCACGGATGTAGAACATCATTATAGTTCAAAATCCTCAGTGTGTTTTATTTTTTGTCATTGCTTAATATAGACAAATCTTTGCCATTGATTTCATTGTTTGTACAGCCTCCATTTTTTTCTTTCATTTGGCAGTTGTAATTCTAGTTTTTCTATGAAATTTGGCAATATCTAAGGCAAAGTGTTGGAATTCCTTTTCTGTGAATGCAAGCTCACACAAGAAGTTTGCTGTCTGTGCAGAAACTTTCCATTAATGTGTAAAGAATAACGAAGGTTGACATTGGTGCAGGAGTATGTGTAAAAAGTGAGTTGGGTGAATAATATGTTGTTCATTGGTCCTGGCCAAATAGACTTAATTAGAAATTTAAGTTCTGTGGATGAGATTAATCCATGAAAGAAGACAATGAACAGTGTTAGTAACAATTCAGTCCATCGTGAAATTGCTTCATTGTTGAGTAAGATGATTTTACAGTTACACCATGATAAAAAAAATTGCTTTGCAAAGAACATTGTTACCTCAAAAGCGCTCCTTAGAAGAAATAGTGACCTCTGATGTATTGGGCAGAGTATTCCCACTGGTGCTGGAGGAATGACTGACCCTGTAGCTTTACAGTCCCTAAGGCTTCAAGAGAAGATATTTATCAGCAACCAGTCCAGAGATGTTATTACATTGTAGGGACACTACCACTGTGCCACAGGCGCCCTCAAATCTCAAACAGAAGATGTTTTCCTAATCAATCCATTCAGAGATTTTGAGACATACTTCTGGAACAGATGGGACTTGAACCCAGGACCTCTGACTCAGAGGTAGGAACACTACCACTGTGCGAAAGAGTCCCTGGGCTCAAGCAGATCTGTTTTTTCCTATCACCAAATCACCTGCAGTACTTTTTTTCATCTATTAGCCACCAGTGAAACACCCATGTTTTTCAATTGATTAACTTACATGCCAAGCCCACTAAGGGCAATACAAATCATCAAAGGCGGGAGAGAGATAGGGTAAAGGGGAGACAGGTTAAAACAATATGGCGTTGGAAGGGGAAGCTCATGCAGAACAGCTCCATCTGTTTGAGAGTGGGTGATGCTCATTGGACTTTGTACTGGGGGCAGTGCTTATAATTTATGAATTGTTGTTTAGTCAGATGACGATTTGGTGGTGGGTCATCAAAAAAAGGAACTGTATTTTTCATGGACCGGGATTCCATTAAACTGCTGTGTGGTGGTGGTCCCCAATGGAGGACTCTTAATGGAGGATTCCACCCACTTTCCACTGGGTACTGGAGCTGGCGGGTATTGTACACAGCAGCCCTGTGCAAACACATATTAAGATCATTCATGGTCACCCAACCCAACTGTTTATTATGTGATGCTGAGGAGTCCATGGATAAGGAGTCTGTTCTTTGTGAGTGTTTTCACCCCTGTTTAATTTTCTGAAACATCTTTAATCTTCAATTGATTACACTTCAGCTCCATGCTTCTGATATTTGGACACCTGATGCTGAGGGGGGATGGGCAGGTCAGAGGATGTCCTTGTGGGCCTGCTCCTGGGTCTAGCTAAGGAAGCCATCAACAGGTCCAGGTAGCAGGAGATAGAAGGGCTGTAATTCCCAACTGCTTGCCTCTCTTTCACGGCTACCTTTGTGCTCAGGTGTCCTTGGAAAGGAAGCATGCAGTAATGAGAGCAAAGGGCACAACATTTAATTGAGTGTATTATCCCACCCTGCAACACCACTTTGTTTTATTTCTCTCTCTTGTTTTTTCTGCTTTTTATCTTTTTTTTCATTGCTAAATTACCCCTGGTGGGGCAAGCCCTAGTTATTTGTATACCTAGCTAATTGGGTGATTCGGTGGTGGGTTTTGTAAAATAGCGAAAATAAACACTGGGTTCTTACTCACAGCCCAACTGTTTATTGCGCAATGCTGTGGATTCAGTGGGCCATGTATATATTGGTTGTGCATAGTTGCACCCCCTTTTCAGTTATTTAAATAATACGTATTTTTCTTCTGATTGCATTTCAGCCCCATGATTCTGATCTTCAGGGCAAGGCTGGTAGGTGTAGGGAATGCTAGGTGACTATAGAAGTTGGGGTTTTGGTCAAGAATAAGAAGGAAGCAATGTCAGGTATAGACAGGAGGGATTTACTGAATGGCTAGAAGAGCATAAAGGCAGTAGGAGTATATTTAAGAAGGAAATCAGGAGGGCAAAAAGGGGACAGGAGATGGGGGAGATACTAAACGAGTATTTTGCATCAGCATTTACTATGGAGAAGGATATGGATGCTAGAGAACTTGAGGAAAGAAATAGCATGTCTTGAAAAGTGTTCACATCACAGAAGAGGAGGTGCTGACGTCTTAAATCGCATAAAGGTGGATAAATCCCTGGGAGCTGATCAGGTGTACCCTAGAATTCTGTGGGAAGCTAGGGAAGTGATTGCTGGGCCCCTTGTATCATTGATAACCACAGGTGAGGTACTGGAAGACTGCAGGTTGGCTAACATGGTGCCACTATTTAAGAAATGTGGTAAGGAAAAGCCAGGGAACTATAGACTGGTGAGCCTGATATCAGCAGTGTGCAAGTTGCTGGAAGGGATCCTGAGGGACAGGATTTACATATATTTGGAAATGCAAGGACTGATTAGGGATACTCAATATAGCATTGTGTGTGGGAAATCATGTCTCACTAACTTGATTCTGTTTTTTGAAGAAGGAATGAAGAGGATTGATGAGGGCAGAGTGGTGGATGTGATCTATAGGGGCATCAGTAAGGTGTTCAACAAGATTCCGCATGGTAGATTGGTTAGCAAGGTTAGATCACGCAGGATATAGGGAGAACTAACCATGTGGATACAGAACTGGCTCAAAGGTAGAAGACAGGGGGTGGTGGTGGAAGGTTGCTTTTCAGACTGGAGGCCTGTGACTAGCGGTGTGCCACAAGGATTTGTCATTTATATAAATGGTTTGGAATGAACATATGAGGTATGGTTAGTAAATTTGCAGATGATATCAAAATTGGTGGTGTAGTGGACAGTGAAGAAATTTACTTCAAGGTACGAGGGACCTTGATCAGATGGGCCAATGGGCCGAGGAGTGGCAGATGGAGTTTAATTTGGATAAATGTGAGGTGCTAAATTTTGGAAAGGCCAATCACGGCAGGACTTACACACTTAATGATAAGGTCCTGGGGAGTGTTGCTGAACAAAGAGACCTTGGAGTGCAGGTTCATAGTTCCTTGAAAGTGGAGTCGCAGGTAGATAGGATAGTGAAGAAGGCATTTGATATGCTTGCTTTTATTGGTCAGTGCATTGAGTATAGGAGTTGGGAGGGTATGTTGTGGCTGTACAGGACATTGGTTAGACCACTTTTGGAGTATTACATGCAATTCTGGTCTCCCTGCTATAGGAAGGATGCTGTGAAACTTGAAAGGATTCAGAAAAGATTTACAATCACATTGCCAGGGTTGGAGGGTTTGAACTATATGGAGCTATATTGAGCTATATCAGAGCTATACGGAATGGGCTGGAGCTATGTTCCGTAGAGCATCAGAGGCTGAGTGGTGACTTTATAGAGGTTTATAAATCATGATGGGCATGGATAGGGTAAATAGACAAGGTCTTTTCCCTGGGATGGAGGAGTCCAAAACTAGAGGGCATATGTTTAAGGTGAGAGGGGAAAGAATTAAAAGGGACCTAAGGGTCAACTTTTTCACACAGAGGGTGGTGTTTTTGTTGAATTGGGCTGCCAGAGGATGTGGTGGAGGCTGGTACAATTACAACATTTAAAAGGCCTCTGGATGGATACTTGACTAGGAAGGTTTGAGAGGGATATAAGCCAAATGCTGGGAAATGGGACTAGATTTATTTAGGATATCTAGTTGGCATGGACTCGTTGGACCAAAGGCTCTGTTTCCATGCTGTACAACTCTTTGACTCCATGGCTGTTTGGTAATCTGGTGTGGCAGGACACAGAGATGTAGAAGTTCTTTCTCCAACCACTTATCACTGCTCCCAGCATTAAAATGGTGTGGGGCAGACATTGGGATTCTGGGTTCCCCCCTGATATTATTAATGAGGACAACAGCACCCCATTAAATGCAGCCAATGAAGACTGTTTCTGAACAATTCTAGTCTGTGATTGCCGTGGGCATGGCTGAGTGTCAGAAAATCTAATTTAAATAAATGGCCTTCTGAGAAATCTTATTGCAAAGGATAGCTGATGATTTATTTCTGGTCTGATAGACTCAAAACCTTTTCCAATCCATTTACAACTTTGGATTTGTTAATTTGTTGTTCCTTGAAATTGAAAATCATGATCATGTCTCTCAGTCCACAAGCCTTCACATACAATCTAAAAATGTTGTTGAAAAAACATGGCAGCCTTTCCACAAGTAAGAATGAAATGTACAATGATTGGAGAAGTTGGTTGAGGGAGTTATGTGGCTACGATAGTAGATGACGACCTCATGCTTTTTTAATGGTGAAATAGTGTAATACTTTTATCTACCACACAGACATGCAGATGGAAACATCACAATAAGCAATACAGCATTCCCTCAGTATGGTATTAAGTTGCAGTCTAGATCGTACAGTAATACCTCACTTAACTGTGTAACTGTATTCTTGCAAAGGACAACTTAAAGTGAATTGGACGTTTTCTTAACAACCAATGTAACAATAGTAGTTGAGTTTTATTTCTCATGAGAAAACAAATTGTTGTATTTTCCATGGTTTGCATTATATGTTGAAGCAATGTTATATGTTATAATTTTAAAGCAATGCAGAGAATAACTCAATTTCTGAATTTAAGCAGTTAATTTACAGACAGGCAGACAGACAGATACACACACACACACACACACACACACACACACACACACACACACACACACACACACACACA
>NC_063349.1:12002773-12049163 GCF_021869965.1 Rhincodon typus
ACACACACACACACACACACACACACACACACACACACACACACACATTCACCCTCTCCATCTATGGCTCAGGCAATCAATAAGTGCAGAATGATGAGTGAATCAGACTAATCAATAAAACATAGAACAATTAAACTATCAGACACTGAAAGCATTATACTCTGTAACTAGAAATACTGTACATTTCTAAATTCTGTGATTCATTAATTACTTTTTGAATAAAAAGTTCATTTTAACAATTCCCCTGCCATACAGGTTGTCACTTTGCCTGCTGACCAATCCTCCTCCTTACCATCTCTGTATCACTGGCAGACTCTCTCCTGCTCACCACCTGCACGTGCCCCCTGACTCTCTCCCATTTGCATTCTCTCCTGTTCCTCAAATCTGTCCCACTGGGCTGGCCCCTTCTGCTTGTTGCCTCCCTCTGTCACTCCTTCGTGCTGATTACCATTTCCGCTCACCACTTCCCTCAATCACTCCTTCCCATTCACTAGTCTTCCTGGTTGCTGCCTCTCCCCCACTCTCCTGCTCACCTCCCTGGTTACTTACCTCATTCTTACTTACCACCTACTGGCTACTTTCCTCATTCACCCCCTCCTGTTCATTGCCTTGATGACAGCTGTGAATCAGAAGCAGGACAGTGTCAGTGAGTGGGTGAGAGTTTTTGGGGGTGGGGGAGTGGTTGGTTGGGGGGACGTGAGAAAGTCAGCAAAGAGGGTCCCGGAGTGTGAGGTTCAGCAAGTGTGAGAGGCTGCTCCAAAAATAATATGATCTGACCACGAAATACTATATCTACCTTAGTGAGAAACAGAGCTAAGTTGGATATGCCACAACATACCAGCCCCACTATATCCACGACACTACAGCAGAATGATGCTGATTGAGGCAACTTACTGTATGTTCAACTCCCGAAGTAAAGCTTAAACCCATAAAATAAATACAAAGGCAAAGTGCTGCTGATGCTGTAAATAAAAACAGAAAATGCTGCAAATACTAAGGTCAGGCAACATTTGAGAGAAAAACAGAGTTAACATTTCGTATTGTTAACCTTTGATTGAAAAGTGCAAAGTTTGGGAACAGAGGCCAAGTGTTATCTGCTAAACCAACCTGACTTTTTTGCACAAATTCCTTAAGTTCTACTAATTACATTTAACAGGATAAGTAAGCATTAGGTTTTCATTTCATATTTCTGCAATATTGAATTCATGTCCTCGTATTTAACTTGCACCATAACAACATTAATTAGACGTTTTTTAACATATTATTGATAGGCTCTAAAATTAAAATTGCACCTAGAGAGCATCAGAAGGACTGTGTTACAATTAGGTCTATGATAACCATTATACAGGATGTGTTTATACCCAGAACAGTCTTCATAGAGCAGTTTGAAATTCGGGTTGTTGCATACTGTGTAATTCAAAACCATTAATCAAACTGATCACATCATGAATCATGTCAGGAGGATGTCTTAACTACAAAGGCAAGCACAGAGCAGAGCAACCAGATGATTTCAGTCAAACTGTGCAAATGAACATGGGTAGGCATGAAACAGTTAGCCAGCTGATGACTAAAGCAGCATTGAACAGTGTTTGATTACAATCAGAATGGCTATATTAGATTAGAACTCCTTGATTAGACATCAGTAACACAATAAAGGCAACAGTTGCAAGTGTTTTTGTTCTTAATTTTTGATTTCATGTTATTTCTTTTGCTTGAGTTATCACTCCTGGCCCTCAGTCATACCGAAACTCTTCATAATATATTACTTATACACTACTTAGCGGGAAATGTATTTCTTGTAAATATTACATCAATTTCTCAGTGAAATCCAAATTTCCAAAGCATGGCAGAATTGCACAGCCTGTTAAATTGTACCCAAGTATACAAAACTGCATGAAGGTGATGATCAGTCCTGTCAGCACTTTTAAATTTATATTGTCCATGGTAGATTCTGCCAATGCAAGATGTGAGTGGATACTTATGGTACTCCCTTACGTGTAGCGTCTGCGATTGGCATGGAATCATAACTTCAGTCCTGTAACCTGGGTAGATATTTAAACCTCCTCACATGGGTAGACCTTTGTTGACCACAGCAAACCAAAGGTTCTGGGTTAGCAAGTTTAGCACTGAACTCTTTCATTTGGTATTGGAAACCTATGGAAATAACCTTCTTAGTGACACTGGCTGGATTAACCTCCCAGCAATAAAAAACATAAGAATGTGAAAAGAGAAAATGGAGTTTTCAACTGATAAGCCAATTCTCTATTATGGATCACGTATAACTAGTTTACTAGTATAATTAACCAACGAGGAAGGCAAATAGTCTCAAGAAATCAACAAGTTGCATTTTTACAGTGTCTTTAATGCAGTTAAACTTCCCAAGTTGCATGTCAGGAATATAGTCAAATAAAATTTAAGATGCTTCCGTATATTGGGTCAAGTGGGGGAGTGGTGAATGGAAACATGATCAAATAGCTGGGTTTTAGGAAGCAAGAGAGAGAGAAGTACTGGGCTAATGGTAAGATTCTTGGTAGTGTGGATGAGCAGAGAGATCTCGGTGTCCGTGTGCATAGATCCCTGAAAGTTGCCACCCAGGTTGATAGGGTTGTTAAGAAGGCGTACGATGTTAAATTTAATCGTGATAAAATTTTTATGTTCAATATCTAAAGGAATATGTATTGATGTTTAATATTAAAAGATATAAACTCAGGTTATTTTTATTGTGGTGTTAACAGGTTTTATTGGTAGAGGGATTGCGTTTTGGAGCCATGAGGTCATGTTGCAGCTGTACAGAACTCAGGTGCGGCCGCATTTGGAGTATTGCATACAGTTCCGGTCACCGCATTATAGGAAGGATGTGGAAGCATTGGAAAGGGTGCAGAGGAGATTTACCAGGATGTTGCCTGGTATGGAGGGAAGGTCTTATGAGGAAAGGCTGAGGGACTTGAGGCTGTTTTCGTTAGAGAGAAGAAGGTTAAGAGATGACTTAATAGAGACATACAAGATGATATAAGGATTAGATAGGGTGGACAGTGGGAGCCTTTTTCCGCGGATGGTGATGGCTAGCACGAGGGGACATCGCTTTAAATTGAGGGGTGGTAGATATAGGACAGATGTCAGAGGTAGGTTCTTCACTCAGAGAGTAGTAAGGGTGTGGAATGCCCTGCCTGCAAAAGTAGTAGACTCGCCAACTTTAAGGGCATTTAAATGGTCATTGGATAAACATATGGATGATAATGGAATAGTTTAGGTTAGATGGGCTTCGGATTGGTTTCACAAGTCCGCGCAACATCGAGGGCCGAAGGGCCTGTACTGCGCTGTAATGTTCTATGTTCTATGTTCTAAGTAGAGAGACAAAGAAATTTAAGGAAACATGTTCAAATCTTAGGCAGCTGAAAGTATGGCTGTCAATGGTGAAGTCATAGAAATATCAGTCTTGGGAAACTGAGGGGAATTTCAATCACACAAATCTCCAGATTGATTGTCTAGCCTCTTAATCCTCACTACAAACTTGAGCAGTTGCATTTCACAGTGAACTTATTCACAATCTCAATTGTCTTAATCATCATCTTCAAAGAAGAATCTGTGCATATCCTGAGAGGTGTCAATTCTGTTTTGATGAAAAGACTGAATATATATATTGTAACAGACAGTTTTATTTACTGTTTCTTTGTAAGTAGGATTCATGATGTTAAATTTAATCATGATAAAATTTTTATGTTTAATATCTAAAGGAATATGTATTGATGTTTAATGTTAAAAGATATAAACTCAGGTTATTTTTATTGTGGTGTTAACAGTGTGCTTAAATGCTAAATATGGATATCAAGCTCTAAACTGATTAGAGTAAGACTTTCACACAATTTCTGATCATCATTAAATCAGACGGCCCAGAAATTGCTGGAGAATTAGTACCTGCTGCATTAATTAGTTCACAAAATATTAGCAGCTTGAGGTAAGGAAGAGATACATCATGAGTTCTGATTCTCCCTAAATTTCTGGATGATATTCTCTGTTCCACCTTTAGCCTCGACATAGTTGTAAAATTTACAATTTCACCATGAGCTTTCCCTTTGAGATTAACTGTGCATCGTGAAATCGCTGGATTTGCACCATAAATGCAAAGCAATATCACTATTAACTTTTAGGATTGGTCATTTATGTCATTAGCAACTTGTTAATGATTCAATTTATTGTATTCATATGAAATTTAACCTTAGAGGCCTTGAAAGGGGACGTTTCAAAGTGTGGACTGTCTCTCCAACAAGTATGAGTTGTTCTTGGAGTATTTTGAATTAAAAAGAATTGCCTTGGCAGCACCTTCATGCCAGTTTTGTCATCAACAGTACTGTTAATTTCAGATGACAGTAATTTTCATCCTACACAGTAGTGGATACTCAGAAAGACAAACTGGATAGATTTCGTTCAGAAAATTAATTTCAATACTGCATGAATAAGCACATTTGTAGGTTTCACACACAACCCTACCTTGACCCCATTCAAGTTTCTCAAAGGCCGATTCAATTATATTGAACATAGAATGGTTACAAAGTCCTCTCCTCTGTTCGGTGTACTTTTATTTTTACTGCACTGGGGTAGTGAGACCTGTTATAGGCATGATTGAAGATCCGTTTCTAACGCCATAATCTGAGACATCTCAGATGTTGTGGTGACTTTTCCATATTTAGAAATGTTTGATGCTTTACTTAATGTTTTATTGAATTGGCATAAAGCCTGCTTTCCTGTGGTGGTTGCTATTGGAAGGAATTTCTTTACCTAAATGATTGCCGTTGCTGCCTCTATACATTCTTCATGGGTATTGAGAAAGATGTGACAATGTTCCCATTTTGTTCAAAAAAGGGATGGCTATCCTCAAAAAATATAGCAGAAACTTAATGGACATTTCCAACCACATTCATGTATGTAAGAAGCTCTAAGGACTGTACCTCAATAAAATGAACAAAATGAGTGGTCGATTCTTTTCTGCATCTTCAAAGAACAAGCTAATATCTGGAACAGGCTCATGTGGCTGCTGACCTTTGTCTTCGATCCCTTTTATCCTGCATTTCTATCTTCCCTTTTGAGAAAACTGAATTGTGTGCATTGCCTTTTTGTGGTGTTTGAGCTGGAATATCCACTGTGGAGATTGATTTCTAGTGTGCTGAGTCAACTCTGGCGTGTTTGATGTTAGTTACTGGAAGAATATTCAGCACTACACAAATTGCTGTGTGAATAAAAAATGGCAACGATTAGGAATGACATGCAGGGTTTCTGTGATCTCTGTTTCATTGTAGGGACTTGGAGTGTGCATCTGCCCCTGTATACTAATTTTAATACTTCTCGTAACCCAAAATTGAATGAAGAATGGCCTGAGGATTTTTGATCTTAACCATGGCACAGCATCAAAAAGAATAGAAACTTCAGCCCCTGTATTCAACTGAAAATTAGTCTTCTTGCTATTAGCCATGATATCTGAATATCGTCCCATGGATCTGTAAAATCAGGGGCATCAAATACCTTGCATGCCATGTCCCTTAAGAAGGATTTGTCCTGCTTCTTAGAGTCCTCTAATGCCAGGACACTTGTAGACTGCTGTGATCTGATTTACCTCTTTTTGTGCTTCGATGCAGCTCAGTACTCGTCTCTTTCTTGGCATTGATAACTCTTGATGATATTGGCATGGCCTAGTTCTTGGTAGTGGATCCCTTAACAGCATTTGTTGCATCGTTTTGCCTCATGCACTATCTGCAGAAGACTCTACAAGTACCCTTTTTGACCCCGTCACTATGAAGACCTTCAATTCACTGTGAAGTTTTTACTCAGTGGTGACTGGTTACTTTTCTGGCATTTTGTCGTGTGCTCTGTTGTGAGCTCTTTCAGCTTTTGCACAGGCTTTCTGTCTCAGCATTTTGGCAGCCACGTGGGCCTAGAATCTATATCCTGCTGTTTCCTGTCACTGCTGAGTTCCTTTTCAGGTTTTCCTCCACTTCTGGTGTTCGATGGTTGGGCATTTTCTTAATCGATAGCACTGTACTGTCTCTGGGCTTTGGTCCAGATTACTTTGGCTCCTGTTCTGAGGTCTGGCCACCACTGCTGCCATGTAGTAACGTGCGGTCTACAGTCTTGTAAGGGAACAGTAACATATTTTATTAAACATAGCTTTATAAAAAGGATGGTAAAGAGGACATCTTCTGGAACCTCACAGACTCAGTCTCCAGTTCTAAGTGATCTGGTGTCACTATGACCTAGACATAACTCATTATGCACATGCTTAGTAACTATTCCTATAGTTAATATGTAGTTAACCCTTTACTCTGCACAGACTCTTCTTATTACTCTTCCTCAATCTAATTTGGCTCCAGTTCACTCAACCTCAATCTACCACTGTCATCCTATTTCTTTCTCCATCCTTAAGTTTAATCGACTAAGGAGTTGGACAGTTGGACGTAACATATATGAGATTCCACATGGCCTGCTGATCTGCTGCACCTAGTATTAAGTTGTATTTCCAACATTTTGGGTTGGAAATGTTGTAGAATCTGAAGGGCAAGAAGTAAAATACAACAAACAACAAAAAAAAACAACCTCGCTCATTGTGCGATCGTCCATTCCAGCAATTTGTGAGACATTGAATCTTACATAGAACAGAAGGAAGCCATTCAGCCCATCATAGCCCATATTTGAAAGAGCTATCCACCTTGTTCTACTCCCCTGCTTTCTTCCTGTGGCTTTGCACTTTTTTTCCCTTTCCATCCACATATCTGACTCCATTTTGAAGGCTGTTATTGAATTTGCTCTGATCACCTTTTCACCAGGAATAGTATTCTGGCTTTAGCTTGTGAAGAGTTTTTATAACTTTCTCCAACAAAATGCCCTATGGAAAACTGGGTCAATGCTTTTGACTGGCTAAGAATAAATGATGCAACTGAACACCCAGGCAAGTCACACAAGCTTAAAGCGCTCATAAGTAAACACCAGCATCTCAATCTGTGCTGCAAAAAGAGAAGTATCCAGGGAACACTTTGTACTTGACACTCCATATTTGGCAGGTGTAGTAGTTTGATGCAGCAATTTCATATTGAATATTTGTGCCCTGGGATACTTCAACCTTAATGAGGAAAAAAATGTTTTTGGTTAATTAACTAAACATGGCAATGGGGATTATACACCAAGATTCTGCAAGTTTAAATAAAAGCTGTTGTTAAGTAAATAGTGTGAAGCTATGATAAGTGTCATGAGGCATCTTAATTTGAAACACAGTTCAATTGTAATTTGTTTCAACAACACTTATGGAGTCTCTTTAAAGTGGCAAAGGTCCCAGGATGCTTCGCAGGAGCATAATAAGACAAACATTGACACCAAGCCAAAAAGGTGTTAGGACAGAAGCTTGTTCCCTGGAAACCCTTCTTGCAGCACAGATTGAGAGGCTGTTGTTTGTTTACAAAGGCTATAAGTCTGCATGCTTTGCCTGGAAGCTTTGAAGGATTATCTATTCTTAGCCAGGCAAGAAGACTTGACCTGATTTTCCAAGGGGTATTTTGTTCAATAAAATTTCAAAGTGCATCCTTCAGCTTGTTTTAAAGATGTCTTCGCATTCTGTGATTTAAGGCAAAGATAAAATTCCAATAATGCAGCTGAGAGAGTGTCAGCCCTGGCTCAGTAGTGGAAAATTAAATCCGAATCCTAAAGCCTGTGAACTTATGTCCCACTCCAGAGAGTTGAGGACACGATTTAGGCAGATAAAACAGATTCTTTCAGATCAGATGTTAAACCTGGGATCAATTATCGGTTAGATGTAAAAGATCCCATATAAACATGTCATAAATGAAGACTAGTGGTGTTCGCCTGGTCAATATTTATTTCTCACTGATGCCCAATACAAGTTACCTGGTCCTTTATTTAATTGCAGTTAAAGAATATAGGGCAGAATACAATAGGGATCTAAGTGAAGTGGGCTATGGTGAGATCTATGACATAATTGTATGAGAAGTGTGACGAGATGTGGAGAGCGACTAGCTGTGTGTTTGTGCATTTGCTGGATGGCAGGATGAGTTTCTTGCTGGGTGGTGGTGGTTTCCTAATTAAAGGGGATTATAGTTCATTCAATGCCTTATTAACAGCACAACTTGCCTCATCGTTTTCAGCTTCTTATCTTACCAAACACACCAAATAAAGTCAGGAAATCTCTATATGGAAGTCACAGTGGTACTTGGCGACTTCAGCTTTTCACTTGCTCTGAAGGATCTCCATGTTGGACAATGGGCAGCAACACCTTAGGCTTGCAGTGTGAGCACTGGCCATGCACACCCCATGTCCACAACATTGGCATCTGACAAGTGCCAGCCGTCAAGAAGCCTCATGGCACAGTCCAAGTGCAGTAAGCTTCTGCACTTCAATGCTGCACCTAGAGCTGTGGACACCTGAGGACACTGTGCGCTCAGGGATACACACCCAGCTCATGGTCTGGGCCAGGCTTGCTGTCACAAGGTTCATGCACTCTGTGCATTGCTGTATGCTCACAGCATTCCAGACTTGCATTGCCTTGCTTTTCCTTTTTGTGCTTTGACCCCTTAACCAGGGATAGGAGGCTTATATTCCTGCTGTGGTTCCATGCTCTTTGGAGGAGACACAAAACAAGGAAGCTTGTCATATTTGGAGCATAAGATGTAAAAGCAGAACCAATCAGTTCATTGAGACTGCTCTGCCATTCAATAAGATCATGGCTGATCTGATAACTCGCAACTCCACTTTCTGCCTTTTTTCTGCAATCCTTTATTCCTTGGTGTTAGCAGAACCACAGTGAAGTAAGTGGAGGTAGCCTTTGGTCACAAGGTCCCAGCGCAGTAAGTCAAGGACAGTCTCTGATACCAGTCCAGAGGCTTGGACATGGTCAGTCAGCTGCGGTCAGAGTCGTGATCCCCTCCTCGTAAGAAGTGAGGGGTCAGAGTATTGGGCAGCCCACTTCCAATCTTGACTCTTTCACTGTGAGCTGGTTTCATCCTGGGATGAGAAAGAGGCTGGTATTAAAGGAGATAATGGTGGTAGCTGTTATTTTGGTACTGGTGGGGATGTGTCCTGAGTGAGTGAGTAGGTGACACAAAGGGCATGTAAGGTTAGCATGGTTGGAATTTGGGGTGGGTGAGATCGTGTTGGCAAGGTGTTGCAGTGATAGACATGAGCCCTGGTGAGAGATGGGTCCAGGAGCAAAGATAAAGTGAGTGCGAGTTATCAGAGAGAGGAGATATGGCATTTATGCTGGATAGTGGAGTGACATTTTTCTGACAGAGTTGTGCATTTCTCCAGATGGCTGAGACTACACTGATCAGGGTGGTCACCTCAGAATGCCCAGTAAAGTCCGCTGGCTGTGGGGTAAAATGACACCATCCCATCCAGCAAAACCTTCAGGTCTCTGACTCAAAGTAGGGTATCAAATTTCCCTTGTCTGCCATGACCAGGGCAAAGGTCAGGGACTGAGCAGGGCAGCTATAGACTGACACCATTTATCTGGGTGCACAATGGCCTTTTAAAGATGACACTGCCACCAGAGATAGCATCCAATTCTAGGATATTTTGGCTGTGGCTAGTTATGCTGGGAATATTGTGTGGTAAGGTAGGGCTAGAGTTTGCTGAGATGGGAACAATTAGGTGGGGTAGGTAGTCATTGAGCCAATTTTGGTGAGATATGGTTAAAAGAAACCACATCACGGCCTCACGGTGAAAACCCTCCAAAAGACTCAAAATAACAGGCACTGAGCCAGAAATAAATGTAAGATTCAGCCCGTAATATATACAGGAAAACACCATGCAACTCAATGAGCCTACTCCACCATTCAACATACCCATCACTGCTTTTCTGCCTCAACACTCCACTTACCCATCTGTAGCCCTTATGATTTCCAGAAAGATCAAAAATCTATTGATTTCAGCTTTTAATAAATTCAGAGACAGAACATCTGCAATCCTCTGGACTCTAACCATGCATGGCATTCTGAGCCAAAATAAAAATTTCCATCATCCAAGTCCTAAACGCCAGAGCCTAAGGATTTGCCCCTGCAGCTGTTCAGATGCATGAGGGGGGAAATCTCATAGAAACCTATAACATTCTAATAGGACTAGACAGGATAAACACAGGGAGGATGTTCCTGATGACCAGGGGTCCAGAGCCAGGGGTTACAAGGTAGGCCATTTAGGACTGAAATGAGGATAAAATTCTTCATGCAAAGAGTGGTGAACCTGTGAAATTCTCTATCACAGAAACCGTTGAGATAAAAATGTTGAAATCTTCAAGGAGGAGATGGGTGTAGTTCTTAGAGCTGAAGAGATCAAAGTGCATGAAGCAAAGACAGGAACAAAATGCAGAGTACTGATTAGCCTTGATCATATTGAATGGCAGAGCAGACTAGAAGGGCTGAATGGCCTACTCCTACTCCTATTTTCTATGTTCCTACATTTCTATGCATTCTAGATTCCCCAAGTAAGGGAAACAACCTCTCAGTTTTTATCCTGTCAATCCTCTTTTGCATTTTAGTGAGGTAACTTCTCCTTCTAAACACCAGAGCATACAGACCCAATTTACTCAGCCTCCTGACACAGAACAAGCCCTTAATCCTAGAAACCAGTCTAAGGGAACTTTTTCTCTTCCATCTCCAAGGCAAGTATTCTAGCTTGATGTCATAGTTATGGACTAATGTGCTGTTGAAGGTCATAGCTCACAATTCTCTGCACAGCCATTTAAACACCCGAGCATTGCAGGTAAAGGAAGAGCTAAAATTCTCTCTCACTCTGAGTACTACCACTCAGGCACTACTGAAAGGAATCAGGACATTAGAATTTCAATCAACCTATAAAGCTAGGAATATCAAAATTGACTTCTCAGCTGCCAGCATGAATGCTCCTTGTAATCTCCTGTTGCAATGCCTGCAAAATTCAACTACCTGCTCTTCATTAAAAATCCAGAGACTGACTTCTTCTTAAGTTTTTATCTTTTTGGACTCACATTTTATTTCTAATCTGTGCCTACGTATGTTGCATTCTTATTTCTTTTTTTAATAAATTAATAAACTCAATCTTTTCATTAATCCAAGATAGCCTGGTTACTTTGGATCCTATGAAAACATAAATTAATTAAAGGGAAGCGATCCTTTTCAAATTAACCTTGTTTTGATCAACCATGTTGGTGGGGATGGAGCGGCGGGTGGGAACATGAATAACCAAGGGGAGTCATTCATCAGCCCTCAACTGAGAGCTTAGTGGACTGAGGTATTCTGTCTGGAACTGTAATAAATTGGAGAACCTTGCCCAGATATTAGTCATAACAACTTCCAAACCCTTTATCAATGTCACTTATTTCCACCTTTTTCCACCTCAAATATTTCTGATATTTTAGTCAAACATGATTTTCCTTTCACAAAACCATTTTGATACTACTGAATTGCATTGAGATTTCCTAAGAGTGCTGCTATAACCTCATAAAGAAATAGATTTCAACATTTTCCCATAACAAATATTAAGCTAACAGGCCTGTCGTTTTCTGCTTACTATATCTGTTCTTTCTTGAATAGGGGAGCAGCATTCATTATTTTTACCAAGGAGATCTTTGCATAATCTGGAGAAGATCAAAACCAGTGCATGTACTGTTTCAGCAGTCCCTCCTCCTAAGAGCTGAGGATGAAGGCCACCAGATCTAGGAACTTAACAGCTTTAACTCTGATAATTTCCCTTTTCCTAGTGATGTAATTACCTTAAGTTTTTTCTTTTTCACCTCCTGATTCACAAATATTTCTGGAATGCTATTTGCATCCTCTGCAGTAAAGGCAGGAATGTTCAATTTATCTGCTATTTCCTTATTTTTGTTCTTAATTCTCAGACTCATTCCCCATGGATCAGTGCTTACTCTACTCTCTTTCTTCTTTAAAATATTAGTACAAACTCTTAACCTTTCTCTCTTTCTCTATCTTTCTTTCAAACTCTAATTTCTCCCTCCATATTCTTTCCTGTTCTTTACATTCTGTCCTACCTTCTGACCTGCCACTTACTGTTGCAAAATTATAACCTTTGTCTTCAATCTGATATTATCTTTAACTTAATGGGTGGCACAGTGATTAGCTGCCTCACAGCGCCAGGGACCTGTGTTCGATTCCACCCTCAGGTGACTGTCTGTGTGGAGTTTGCACGTTCTCCCTGTGTCTGCGTGGGTTTCATCTGGGTGCTCTGGCTTCCTCCCACAATCCAAAGATGTGCAGGCTAAGTGGATTGGCCATGCTAAAAATTGCCTGTAGTGTAGAGGGGTGTGTAGATTAGGTGGGTTATAGGGGGATGGATCTGTGTGGGATGCTCTGAGAGTTGGTGTGGACTTGTTGGGCTGAAAGGCCTGTTCCCACACTGCCGCGCTTCTATGATTCCTTAAGTTAGCCCAAGATAGTGTATTTTCCTTAGAATCTTTTCTACAGCTTGCTGTCTGGTTGGCTTATTACTGATAAACATAACACATAAGCTGTTTAAGCTTACTTTGCCAATCAGCTGATATTGATATATATGTTTCAGAGGATAACTGACATGAGCTCAGATATCGACACTATTTTTCAATCTGTGGTTTCTGTACTTTTCTCCTTAAAGAGGACAATATATTTGACACTGTTAAATGCTATAAATCAATTTGGCCCTGGTTTCAGCAGGACTAGCTTAGTGTCACTAAGCTACAAGATAATATTTTAACTTTCTTATCTGATTTGTGTGATGTGTACTACTTTTTTTATGCTGTTAGGACTAACATTGATGTTTGGCACAGAATACTTTACAAGCTATTAAAATTTTGGTCACCAGATAAGAAAATCTTGCTATCCACCATTCATTTGTATAAAATCTAAATATTTCCTCAATGTTCTTTATCTTTTGTTACAATCAAAGGAACAGTGACAGATAATACATTTGCACCAACCTATTGTTACCCTTCACGCCTAATAAATGAAGTGCATTGCTCACAACTCGTAAATAAATTAGCACATTAGTGCACTGATGCATTGTTTTCCTGTGTCTTTCTGAGACAGTATTGATATTATTTGAGACACCTGTCATTAAACACAACACCAGACTGTGTCTTGATGAGGAAATTATACTGTACAGAGACATAAATTACAAGCCTAATTGGAATAACAGTTGTCATGTGTGCAGCACAATTAAACTGACATGCTTCACTTAATGTGACTGTGGCTTCATCTGAGAGGCACCTTGAGGAAGTCTGTAGAGATCTGAGTTACAGCTTAATCTCATCTTTTAAAATATCTCAGATGCCTGATTTAATTTTAACAATTATTAACCGATTACATTTGATTCATTGATCTTTTGGATACTTTCATTACTTTATTTTTTTTTCCCTTTCTTTCCGTGCCAGGGGTTTTTGCTTTATGGCTGTCAACTTTCTTAGACAGGTACCTATTCTTCATATCTGACCCTCAGCATCTCAGCAAAACCAATCTTAAATAAGGGCAATAAATGTCATCCTTGCCAGCAAAGCCAAAATCCCAAGAATAGACAACAGTTTTAACCATCCTAGGCTTTGATGTTGTCCATACAAAATCCTGTCGAGTGCAGGTTACTGGGTAGGTGTGACAATTCTCTGTTTTTCTCATGTGATCCTGTTTGCAATAATTGTAATAAGTGCACTCTTTCTCCAGAAGTACATATTTATAGACGGTATTAATAGATTGGTACAAAATGACAATTCAGTGACAGGAAATCACAGGCCGCTACAGTTCAAGTAGATAATTTTCAATTCATAATTATTTTGACTCTCCAGAAAGGATTTTCATTTTTTGCTTGAATGGGCCATTCCCAAAGATTCTGTCAAGGCTCATATTCATTTGTTGTTGAATTAAAAGCAAACAGAAGCCCATCAGTCTGGACTTACATGATGCATTTCTCAGGAAACTGCATGCCCCTCAGCTTTACCACACTAAACAACAACCTCGAAGTTCCAGGATTACTTATTGTTTTATAATCAACTTATTCACATACGTGACTGGGGCAGTTGGGATTTGAAGATGAACCTTCCGCCTGGGAGATAGAGGCACTATAACTGTAACAAAAGACTCTGAAGAGTTAAGGGCTGACTTGGAAATCGTTGACCAGTACAGGCTTTGAACCCATGGCCGTGGCATCATTAGCAATACATTCTAACTATCTGAGCTAACACAGGATTACACCTAAATATTTCTAAAACCACCTTATCGTGCATGTTGCAACACATGTCTGTACCAGGTGCGATTTGAACCTGGATCCTTTGGCCCAGCTGTTTGGACATTACTATTGTGCCACAAGATACTTGCATTGAGAGATGTGAAATATTCTTGATTTGGGAGGGATTGTACTCATAGAATCCCCACAGTGTGAGAACAAGCCCTTCGGCCCAACAAGTCCACACTGACTCTCAGAGCATCCCACCCAGACCCAGTTCCCTACAGCCCACCTAATCTACACATCGCTGAACACTACGGACAATTTAGCACGGCCAACCCACCTAACCTGCACATCTTTGGACTGTGGGAGGAAACCGGAGCACCCAGATGAAACCCACGCAGACACGGAGAGAATGTGCAAACTCCACACAGTCACCTGAGAGTGGAATTGAACCCAGGTTCCTGGCACTGAGGCAGCAGTGCTAACCACTGAGCCACTGTGCCATGTTGCAGATTGATAGCAGATATTTTTCAATCTTCAAACCTGGCCTTCTGGTCTAGAGGTAGGGAGATATTTTCTAATCAACCTGTTCAGAGACATTGTGCCACACCTCTGGGGCAGGTGGGACTTGAACTTGAGTCCCTGGTTCAGAGGCACTGACACTAGCACAGCTCATGAGGCCATCAGGATTACTTCTACACTTAAAAACAGCAAATGTTAATGGATTAAACCATCCCCAGTGGCGCACTGTTACAAAAGCAACAGAGGGATAATGGAAACTTATGGAACAGAAACTTACATTGAGAAATTTACATTGAGAATTTAGCCTTCATCCATAAATTAAATAAATGTTTATGTTAATCTGGATGATTGTCAACAGAACCACCCCAGTTGGTTCACTAACAATTCCTGCTAAGGACAGCACTAGAGATATTTTCTATTCAACTTGTTCAGAGATGTTAAATGGAATAAGCAATGCCCTTTTTCTTCAATGCTGCATTAGATTGCCATGTAAATCGCCAGCAATTTGACAAAGAATAATTGTTGCAGATTCTTTATAAAATGCATGTTGAAATGTAATTTTTGTGCTCTTGGACCTAAATATAAATCTTAAACATCAAACGAGCTGAAATGTTGATGCGATACTGTCAGCTATTTCTTTACATCTTATTCTACAAAAACCCAGTGGAAGCCCTGTGGTTGCAGAGAATGGAATCTGATGTTCATTTTCAGATGACTAAATAATTAAATGTCCTCTCAACAAGCTGGAATTACTTTCATTAGCTTTGCAAAAACGAATTCTACCCAGTTAACCAGGAACCTTGGCCAAGTTTATAATTTGTTGAATTCATTCAAATATTATTTGAACTACTTTAGTATATTAGTTGAGGATTCAATTACTAAATAATTGAGTTCTGCTTAACCTTCTTGATTGAAATAACCACTAATGCAGTACATGGAATACAACTATCAAAGCTGATCTCTGGGGAATAAACAGAAGATGGAAACCTATTATGACTCAAGCACACTCCCAGGGTCATTGTTTACATAATAATTCGTATACAATTTTCTCCTTTTAAACTTCCCTGAAGGAGTTTTACCATGCAAATCTGTCAACATGACAGCAGGTCTTCTGTGGAGATAAGTGCAGTGGTATGATATACCACAATGTGCAATATCAGATTTCACTGCTAAAGCTATATATAAAGTGGCCTGTGTCGTAAAGAACATGGAGTGCAATTGTGCTATACAGGCACCTTCTGAGCAGTTGCTTCTCTGTGAATTTTCAGCTGGTTTAAGGTCAGTAAAACCAGTAGGAAATTATTGGCTTCCTTCTGAAGAATCTTATGCTTTGAAATGTGATGTTTGACGCATGATAGATGTGTATTTGATGTAGAAAAGCTCCTTTTTGTCTGTCCATTTATGTGTTTGTTTATTTATATGTCTATCTAAAGAGCATGTTGGAACAACTACGCATATGTCTGGCTGCGTGTCTGTTTATCCGCTTGGGTAGCACTGGCACTGATTTCACATGTCGGGGCTGTTACTTTGAATGTTGATGTTTTATTCAGAGCGAAGCCAGGCTTCCTATGAGTTGACGAGTGGATCCCCTTGAAGGGGTAACATATTCAATAGGGATCAAACCAAAGTTGGCTGTCCAAAGAAGTGTTTGGCAGCTGACCCTGAGATACAGTGAAGAATGTTAGGAGCAGCTAAATTGGTCTCAGTAGCAAAATATGTGAAGCATGTTTTGCTCAAAAGTGCAACATTTTTTGATTTCTTTTGGGGCTTGGTACATCATTTGGTATGGCAATGATTGTGTGGACATGTAAAGTTCCAAGAGTGAGCACCCGGATATCCAGAAATGTTCAATTTCAACTGGGACATTAGCAGTGTACAGCAATTAAATTCAATACATTTGAGCCAAGGTATGGCAGATGTAGCCAGGCTTCCTATTTCTAATTGCCTGCAAGTGGTTTCCATTGTGGAATGACTGAGAGTGAGTAATGGATAGAGACAAAAACTGTTTGGCTATGGAAACCTCTTCCTTCTAATACATAATTGACCTTTTCCCAGTTGATAAACCTGCTAGAAACCAGCATCAGGATCATGAGAGGAGCATGGCGACTCCAGTGAGCTGTTTGTTTGGTTGCTGACACCTGTGGAACCAAGTGGCAAAATGGTACAATTGAGGAAGTACTTCTAGATATTTAAAAACTTTACACAGGAGGTCTGAGGAGGTAAGATTTTTCAGAATTAAGGCATGCAGCTGGGACACTTACCATCTGATTTTATTTTATCATGTAAGTGCAAATTAGGGTGAGAATGATTGAAGTTGTAATTAAATGTAATCAAGTTAGGTGTTACAGGATTTCCTCTGCACTTTACTACTCATTGACTTATAGCATCTCCGTTCTGAAGGACAGATTGTTACACGGAAACATAGAAGGAAACCATATGGTCCCATTGAGTCCATACTGATTGAAGAAGAGCTATCTAGTATAATGTCACTCTCCATCTTTCAGTCTATAGCCCTGTAGAATCATAGAATCCCTATAGTATGGAAGCAGGCCATTCAGCTCATTGATTACACACTGACTATCCAAAGAGCATCCCACCCAGACCCACCCTCCACCCTATCCCTGTAATCCTTCATTTCTCATGGCTAATCCACCTCATCTGCACATTCCTGGGCACTATGGGCAATTTAGCATGGCCAATCCACCTAACCTACACATCTTTGTATTGTGGGAGGAAACCGGAGCACCCGAAGGAAACTCACGCAGATATGGGTAGAATGTGCAAACTCCACACATCAGTCAGCTGACGGTGGAATCGAATCCAGGACCCTGGCACCATGAGCCTCCGTGCCACCCTGTTGGATTTATTTATTCATTCATTCATGGGATGTGGGCATCACTGGCTGTGCCAGCATTTAGTGTCTCCCCATAGTTGCCCTGGAGAGGTTGGTGCGTTGTTGCATCTGATGAAGATATACACACAAAGCCATCAGGGAGGGAACTCCAGATTTTTGACACAGCAATACTGAAGGAACGGCTATATATTTCCAAGTCAGGATGGTGAGTGGCTTGGAGGGGAACATACCAAGTGTACCCATGAATCTGTTGCTCTTGTCCTTCCAGATGGAAGTGATCATAAGCTAGGACTGTGCTGTCTGAAGAACTTTGGCGAATTTCTGCAATACATCTTACGCACTATTGTTACTGAGCATTTATGGTGGAGGGAATGGATGTTTGTGGATGTGATGTAAATCAAGTGGGCTGTTTTGTCCTAGATATTGTCAAACTTGCTGAGTGTTGTTGGAGCTGCACCCATCCAGAAAAATGGGCAGTGTTCCATCACACTCCTGACTTGTGCCTTGTAGATTGTGAACAGGTTTTAAAGAGTCAGGAGATGAGTTACTCACTGCAAGATTCCTGGCCTCTGACCTGCTTTTGTAGCCACAGTACTGATATGGCTAGTCCATTCTAGTTCTGGTCAATGGTAACCTCGATGATGTTTATCATGTGGGAATCAATTACAGTAATGCCCTTGAAAGTCAAGAGGTGGTGGTTAGATTATTTTTTGTTGGAGATTGTTATTGCCTGGCATTTGTAGGGTTTGAATGTTACTTGCAACTTTTCAGCCCAAATATGTATATTGCCTAGATCTTATTGTATTTGGACACAGACTGCTTTAGTGTCTGAGGAGTTGCGAATGGTGTTGAATGTTGTGCAATCATTGGCGAACATCCCCAGTTCTGACTTTACGATGGAGTTAAAGTCATTGATGAAGCAGCTGAAGATGGTTGGGCCTAGTTCACAATCCTGATAAATTCCTGCAGAGATATCCCAGAGCTGAGTTTACTGACCTCCCACAACCACAACTATATTCCTATGTGCCAGGAATGACTCCACCAGAGGACAGCTTTCCCCTGGATTGCCACTGACTCTGGTTTTGCTGGAGCTCCTAGATGCTGCACCAGTTCAAATGTGGCCGTAATGTCAAGGGCAGTCATTCTCACCTCACCTCCGGAATTCAGATCGTTTTTCCATGTTTGGAACAGGTTGTAATGTGATCAGGAGCTGAGTGGCCCTCGCAGAAACCAAAGTTAGTGCCAATGAGCAGGTTATTGCTAGGCAAGTTCTACTTGATAGCACAAATGGGAATATCTTCCATCGCTTTACTGATGATTGAGAGCAGACTAAGGAGTGGTAATTAGTTGGGTTGGATTTGTTCATCTTATAATGTACAGGACATACTTGTGCAATTTTCCAATTGTCGGTAGATACTGCTGTTACAGCTGTACTGGAACAGCTTAGCTAGGGGAGCGCTAAGTTCTGGAACATCTGTATTCTGTATACTATTGGTTAACCCATTGACTAAAGCATTTCTAATCACAATTTTCAGCTTTTTTTATTATTTATTTGGGCAACTTGGAATTTCTAGTAAGATCAGGATTTGTTAGCCATTCCTACATGGCTTGAGAATGTGGTGATGAACCACCTTTCTGAACCGCTGCTATCCATTCTGTGCAGGATCATCCACAATGTTGTTCAGGAGGCTGTTCCGGGATGTTGACCCAATGGCACTAAAGGAACAGTGAGATAGTTCCAAGTCAGGATGGTGTGTAACTTCGATGCAAACTTGTGGTGTCTCATGCAGTCTGCTGTCCTTGTCCTTCTGGATGATAGTGGGTATATGTTTGAAAGGTTCTGTCTATGGAACGCTGGCACATTGTTGAATTGCATCTTAGAGGTGGTACAGATAGTGAGCTGGTGGTGCACTTGTGCCAAGTGTGCTGCTTTGTTCTAATGGTGTACAGTATCTTGAGTGTTGTTGGACCTGTGCCCATCCAGGTAATTGGGAAGAATTTCATCACATTCCTGACTTGTACATTGTAGTTGATGGTAAACTTCAGGGGATCAGGTGGCAAGATGCTCACCTCAGAATACCCAAACGCTGAGCAAATCTGTAACCCCAATGTTAAATGTGATTGTCCCAGTTAACTGTCTGGTTAATGGCAAACTGCAGTATGTTAACGGTAGAGATTTGCCATTGAACACCAAGGAGAAACAGTTAAATTATTTCTTCTTCAAGAAGGTCATTGGCTTGCATTTGTAGAATGAAAATGTTACTTATCACTTAGCTTAAAGATTGCCTATGTCATGTTGCAAGTGGACTTTATCTGAGGAGTTTTGAATGCAAGTAAACTCAGCAATGATCAACAACTATCCCATTGGCCTTCAGCTACTGTCATAAGTAACTTTATCACTGCTGTCCTGAGCCTGAAATGATTAACCTCCAACCACCACAATTGTCTTCCTTTGTGTTAGTTCTGACTCCAACCAATGGAAAGATTTTCCCCAATTCCTATTGGGTTCAATTTCACTGGATACCCTCAGTGTTATAATGCTGGTTGAGCCAGTGATGTCCACATTGTATTAAGAAATTTTAAGACATAGGTTTAATTATATTTAAGATGTAAAATTACTAGAATAACAATCACTCAGCACTGCACACTGAGGTTAGAATGACTGCCTTCAATATCAAGTCAGCTGTTCAAAGCCTGACTCATCTTCAGAAGAGTCTACTCATGCCCTGACTTCACAAGCTGAGGCATAAGTCAGGGTGTCCTGGAGTATTTTCTAATTGTCTGGATGAGTACAGCTCTAACACCACACACACAAAAAAAATTCAACACCCATCAAGGACAAAGCTTCCCTGCTCAACCAATCCACCACCTTACACATTCACTTATTGACTTACAAAGCAACTCATCAATTTGATTTGATTTGATTTCATTTATTGTAGTCAGATGTACCTGAGTACAGTGAAAAGCTTTGTTTGCAAGCAGTACAAGTAGATCATAGCAAACAAGGACATACAGATCATAGGGTGTTTAGACAGAGCGACACGTACAAGGTTACAACTGCACATGAAGAGTGCGAAGCAAGATCAGAAAGGTTTCTTCAACAGCATCTCCTAAACTTATAAACTCTACCACCTAAAAGCACAAGGATGTCATATACAGCATATGCCTATTCCTGCTGGGAAAGCATAATACTCCTGTAAAACTGATAGGCACATTTTAGTTTAATAGTAAATCAAACTTGACAGAAGGTCTCCTCTCGTTCTGAGATTGGAAGAAAGTGGCATTTTATGTTTTTGTACTTTGAGCCTATTGGCCAAGCATTTTGGCTGCCACCTTTACAGATGTTGTCATTGTAATTCAGACAATGGGCATTACGGTGGAAATTCCTCTTCATTTTAAGATGAAAGGCTTTGTCAGCACTAATACTCAGCTTTATCCACAGGCAAATGCACACTCGTCTTGAAATGTCAGAGGAAAAGCTCTCTCCACAGGTTCCGTTTCACTAGGAAGATGGTGTAAGGCCCCTGTTGTCTCTGAGAATATAACCTCCAGACAACCTCCAACACAAGACAGCATTATCAATAACGATCATGTTCACAGTGGCCCTGAGCTGGCTTATTCTGAGCTGCCACATTAAGGCTCGGGAATAATAGTTAATCTGACAGAAATATTATTCGCTAGGACAACAACATCATCACTTTCTCCATGTAAAACACAGTAGGATTAGAAAGCCGTATAATAATTCAGTCTGCATGTATCTCCTTGTCTTAAGAACTTCCCTCTAATTTTCCCTCTGTTCCTTTTGCCAGTTATCCCATCGAGCCTTTTGCCACTGGAAATAATTTCACCAGAGGAGCTTTACGCTTCAGCCTTTCTCTTGGCTTGTGCCATCCCTGAGATTTCTTCCAGTGGCATGAGTTCACTGATTCAGAGATGGCTTTATATTCACTTTAATAGCACAGTATAATCTTCCTTAACCAGTACGTTAGATAACTGAACAAGACAGATCCATCAGCCTTGCTAGGAATTCTAATACCATTGAAGTCAGCTACATTGACAGGCATTTTACCATCCAAAGGTGAAGGAGCTGAACATGCACCCACAGCAGATGAGCAAAAGGCTACCAATAGTAAAATAGATATCCAGTGTTTGGTGCCCTTGTTTTTAAAAGGACTTTCAGTTGTCACCCCATTGCCAGGTATAGGTGGCAGCATTTCTGGACCATGGGATGACCCTAAGTCTACTCCTTTGGATATGGTAGCTTCCTCCTCTTTTTGACTTGGCTGCGAGATCTGCAGTCATTGACGGGGTTGAAATCGATTCGCTGTGAGACGTAGCAAACTTCTTCATCTCTCCTCCAGGAGCATGCCTTCCACAGTGTGGATAGTAATCAATATGGGTGAAACCACGAGACAGCAAAGTGGATCGTAAAGGCCCAACAAAAATATTGAAATCAGATAAAACAGTCTTCTGGAAAATGGAAGGTAACCATTCTCGAGATACTCTTGCTTTAGTTCTCTGTATAATGCAGTTTGATCAGTGTTCCCTATCTGACTGCAATTGGGTTGAATTGTTATGTACAGATGCAGGCTCTGTATGCTTTCACAGTCAATTCCAAAATGAGGTCCGTGCATGCTGTCTGATAAGGCTGGAAGGATGCGTAAGGAATCCTGCTTTTAAGTGGAAGCCCTCAAGGTGTAGACTCCAATGCTGGGTGACTCTGGAACAGAGTGTGCCAGACTGTTGGCCTGCAGGGCCTTCACCTTCTCTTCTGCCATTACCTGTTCCTGCTCATTAGCCCACAGTGTAACTAAACAGTTGTGCAAGGAGATGCATGTTGGCTGATAAACTCCACTGATGTACTTGCTATAGTCCCCAATGATCACATTAATACTCGAAGTTAATAAAAAAATTCTTTATTTTAAAAGCACATCCTGATTCATTAGCTAAAGCAAAATCTAATTAGGCTCTTCCTCTTCTCTTTTTTTTTATCAACACCAGCTGCTTCTACTCAAATCATTTCTCATTTGTGCACAGATTCTTGGCTCTCTACTGCTACCATGCCTCCATTTTGGAGATATTCAGCAATTTGTGATCCAAGGAATTCGCTACCTTGTCCTAAAACAATTACTGCCTATCATGCCAGAGCTGACAATATTTTCATAAGCCTGTTCCAAACCCAATTTATTTTTTACCACAATACTTCCCATCTAGTGCCTGTAACTGCATGGAATCTCACATTCCCAACACTGGTTCTACCCACAGATTGGACAACTGGTAGCAAACTTGTATCTATTCCAAGGGGAAGGTCCAATCTAATAAAGTGCCTATTAGGCACACACTCAGCCACTATTAGGCCTTTTCCTGCAATCCCTGAGAAAAGAGTCTGTCCTGCTCAGAACTGTTTGATGTTCAGATCTGACAGTCCTACTTTGTGAGCGGCATCACAAGGAATGATATCTGCATCCATGAATGCTCCAGGGACTTCATCAGGGATTGTCATTGGACCTCTGGATCCAGGTGTCACATAGACGCCAGGATTCAGAGGCAAAGAGATTACTTCTGGCTGGTGCATAGGTAATGAGGTCAGTTTGGGAAGATAGCTGAAGACTCGTGGAGAGAAATACTCCATGAAACTTATCAAAATTGGCACTCAGTCGAATTTCTGGTAAAATTTGGCACAAAGGGTCTGAAATGCATCATCCTTCAAGAACCTTCTGGAGTTTTGATGTCGCCCTGGACTTTGAGTAGCAGGGCACCCTTAGGAACCTGCTGGAGACAGCATTCTAAGCTGCCTTAAAGGAAGCCAGTGCACCAAATGATCCAGGAAGATTTTCCAGCAGTCAGGCAAGGCAAGATCCAGGACGTGGCTGGTAAGTAGTAAGTGATGTTCCTGCCACAAGACTGCCAATCATTAATCATCTCCAGAAAGAATTAATCTAAGCATCTCCCTCTGATATTTAATTCCCATGAATAACCCCCTTCCTGTCTCTCCAAAGCATGTCCACCATCTACAAAGAACAAATCATGAATATTGTGGAATACTGGATGAGTGCAGCTCCAACAACATTTAAGAAACTCAATGTATCCTGGACAAAGTAGCCTGTTTGATTAGCTCTCCATCCATCAACTCTCCCCTCCACTGACTCACAGTGACAGCAGGCAGGAGCACGTACAATGTGCATTGCAGCAATTCACTAAGACTCCTTTGACAGCACCTTCCAAATCCATGATCTCCACCACTTAGGAGAGAAAAGACAGCTGATGTGCGAGAGCACCACCAACTTCAAGTTGCCCTTCAAGCCACACACCAACGTGACTTGGAACTATAGCACTTCCTTCACTGTTGCTGGATGAAAGTCCTGAAACTGCCTTCCTCATAGTATCCACCTCCAATCTCTAATTCCCCACGGAATTCCCCTCCCCCCCCAACCATGGAACACAGGGGTTCACCATCTCCTCCTCTGGGGTAATTAAGGTAGTCATTAAATGCTGGCAAGTGAACAATGCACACGCCCCATGAATGATTTAAAATAAAATCTAGTAACCCCAATTATGTAGTTGAACAATTTCATAATTTTCATAGGGCTGGAGACAACAGATCTTTTTGTCCTTTCTTTACGATGGAAGGAAGTCTCATTTGAAGAACTATCAAACATTTTCTCAGCAGATTGCTAACCACAATGATCATTATTTCTGTCAACAAGATGTACATAATCCAGCGCAGCCAAATGATCACATTTCTTTCAGTTTCTAAACGGGTAGTATAAACAATAAATGCAGGTCACTTCCCCTTGAAATAAATGGTTACATAGCGTTCTTTCTTATCTTAGATAAAAGAAGTGTCTCAGAAAGCAGCTAACAATACATCATTCTGAACAGAGAATACACTGGATTACCAGACTGGATATGCAAAAGATACTTTCCAGAAATGTAATGCTTTGAAACAAGATTGACCTTGTCTTTGCCATATATAAGATAATATAGAAAACATATTTCTCTATTTAACTGTGCCACAATCTACCCAGAACATTAAAAAGATGTAAAATAAATTGAGTATAGGATAACATTCTAGTGTATTTGAAGAATATAGTAAATAAGATTTATTATTTCAGAGACCCGGGTTCGATTCCAACCTTGGGTGACTATCTGTGTGGAGTTTACACATTCTCCCCGTGTTGGCGTGGGTTTCCTCCGGGTACTCCGGTTTCCTCCTCCAGTCCAAAGATGTGTAGGTTCGGTGGATTGGCCATGCTAAATTGCCCGTAGTGTCTAGGGTGGGAATTGCAAGGATAGGGTAGGGGGTGGGTCTGGATGAGATGCTGTTTGGAGTTTCAGCGTGGACTCGATGGGTCAAATGGCCTGCTTCCACACTGTAGGGATTCTATGATCTATGATTTGTGATTATCAGTGTATTGGGACAATTATCAGTTGTAAGATGATTATAGGGCAGAACGGTTGCTCAGTGGTTAACACTGCTACCTCACGATGCCAGGGACCCAGGTTTGATTCCACCCTCGGGCTACTTCTGTCTCGAGTTTACACATTTTCCCGGCGTTTATGTGGGGGTGCTCTGTTTCCTCCCATAGTATGAAGATGTTCAGTTTAGATGGATTGGCCATGATAAATTGCCTATTGTGTCCAGGGATGTGTAAGTTAGGTGGATTAGTCATGGGGCATATAGGGTTACAGGGATACAGTAGGAGGTTGGTTCTTGGTGGGATGCTCCTCGGAGGGTCAGTGCAGATTTGATGAGCTGAATGGCCTGCATCCACACTGTTGAGATTCTATAAACTGCACAATGTCATTATTTATAAAGATAGTGTTTCACTGTTTTATGATTTCAGATCTAAAATGTTACCTGCTAAATTAACAGCGAACTATTATTTTCCTCAATGCATAAACATTCTTGAATATGAAATTGCATCATTTCCTGTATTGATATTTCTTCGCAGAAATATTTCACATCATATCAAACCACCGCTGCGTGGCTCCACATGGTTGTGTGTGTTTCTTGAATTTCTGTTTACTGTGGTCAGTTAATCAACATCAAACCATCTGGCAGTGTTTACGTATGTACTAAAGCACAATGCTTTTGAAATGAACTTGTTAAGTTAAAAGAAATAGTACCCTATATGGCTCAATGAGTTTGACTTTCACTAGTCCATTTCGGATTGCTTCGGAATACAATACTAATATTGTAATCGATTACACAATAATTTCCTATTAGATTCCCAGGAGTATTGATTCATTAATTACAAGGTCCTAATTTTTGCTGGTGTAGATCAAATGTTATTGCAAGGCTGTAACACATACACACATGGACCCGTGGTGTAATTACTTCTGGTGTCACAGGGAGCTGAATTTCACAGTCAATCAACTCACTTTCTGGCAGTGCTTCTTGATTTCCACTTATGTACCCTGAATTTTTCTGACAAGGTTCTTGTGAATGCCCAAATCGGACACTTTACGAACCTTCATACACACTGAGTAAATTTCATTCTATTTATCTAATCAATCAGTCACTTGTTCGAAAATAATTAACTTTCCCTTAGCATGAAATCTGGATTCCTTTGATTAACCCATGCTTTTCTAATGCAGTTTCAAATTATGAATTCTCAGAGTTTGCTTAAAATTGGTATTTGATAGTAGAGGTGAGAATCTACTGTGATTAACATACCTCATTCCAGAATGAAATCCACTGGTCAGCCTGCAACTTTTTGAACTTTGTTCCCCAGGCTTGCAACATAATTTTTTCAATTGTTTGGAAGGTTATCCTGCTGAGTCCTTGACACCAACCACATTCATCCTGCTCATGAAAGGGAGTGCACACACAGATTTCTGTCTGCATATGTCATCTGGAAATTAATCAGTTCAACTTCTGTCAAACAACCACAGTTGTACATGAATAGTACTGTGTTTAATAATAAATGGAAACTGCAGCAACACAGACATTTTCATTTCTCCTTTGCTCTATTTCTCTCTCTTTTGTGACCCCTGTAGAGACTGGTAACATTTTTTAAAAAAAATTCAGGATGATAACTGAAAGATGGATTGAAAAGATATCACATTTTAAGACTTTTTACTGTAGCAAAAGACCAAACAACAGAACAGAATTTCCCCTTTTCACGAATAGCACATCTGGAAATATTTCACAGATACACTTCTGTTCCCCAACACCGCACAACCCCAAGGAATTTATTTCTTTGGTTTAAGTCTAGCCTCTGGCGAGGAATCCATGTTTGCATTGAGGCCAAATAGGTAAGTTATCAGCCTTGAAAACCCACACACTAAAGGCAGGCAAAGTCAGAAATTACACAACACCAGGTTACAGTCCAACAGGATTATTTGAAAACACAAGCTTTTGGAAGGCAGCTAGTGAGCGCTGGAGGTATTCCTTGTGATGGAAAGTAAGTTGGAGCCTCCACCATCATAATCCATCCCTCCAAACTACAAAATAAATGTAAAGGTGTATGTTGCCGCAGCAACTGAGTGATGAGTGATCTGTAAAACATTACACTATCTTTCCAACCCTTTGCATTTCCCCATCTGTGAAGGATATCCCCTTAACCTGCCCACCCTCCCTACAAGAAAATGTACTACCTTCTCATGGTAGGCTCAGGTTAGGCTCTTCCTGGAAGTTCATATTTAGTGGACCATGTGTCAATTGTGCAGATGTAAATCATGGGTCCCACTATTTCTTCCACATCTGTGGCCTGTGCTGAAATTGCAAGCCTTGGTGCAAAATAAAAATCTGTGAGCTGCATTTATTTTGGGTCATGGCTTTGCTTTGTGCAGAGGTTGCTGAATAACACCTCCCACTGTATAATTACCATTTGCCATCCTCAGTACTTTCTGTGGAATGGAAAAACCACGTAACCAGGTGCAGTGGAAACTATTATCTAAACCCTTAAAAAGGGGGTAATTTCTTTACCCAGTGGGAATTTAATCACTAAAGCTGTCTATTTGCCAATGTTCATCATTGCGTCAGCTTGAATTCCCTTTCTCTAATTGATTCTTCCTTTCCTTCTCTTTCTACATGAATTATTTTCATTTTCCAGCCACTGTAGCTGAAGAATTGCCACAGTGTGGACCCTTCCATTTAATCTCTGCTGCCTTCTTCCTGACAGAAAGCCATCCTGGCCTTTTCCTTTACTATTTGTTTGCTATTAGTCACCCAGTCCCATCTGATTTGGATTCCATCTGATTTGATGCGGTCCTTTCATGTGTAAGTGGTTTGTTTGAAGAGATAGCAAAATGGATTTTAAATACTCACACTGGAGTGCTCCTCTGTTCATTGAAGTCAGTGTCTGGAAGCTATGAAGCAACATTTATCCTTTGAAAGGAAATCATTGTTCAAAAATTACTTTATATTCACTGAAGCATATTTAGGACCTAAATTAGCTGCCAGTGTGTATGAGTAGAGGATGTGATTAATTTTTTTTCTGACCAGAATTGGAGATTGCTATAAAGGGCTCCTCACTTTCTCCTCAGGGATAAGCCTTGGCTCAATAGATAGCACCCTCACCCCTCAGTCAGTAGCTTGTGGGTTTCAGTCTTGCTCCAGTGATTTGAACACAGAGTTTAGGCTGACACCATGTGCTTTGCTCTACTGTGGGAGGTGATGCCTCTCAGATGTAAGGATTAACCTGTTTGTTTGGTTGCAAGGATAGAAAAGAATCCCATGGTACTTTGGAAGGGGAGACAACGGCCTGATGGCATTGTTGCTGGATTGTTGATCCAGGGACCCAGGTTTGAATCCTGCCACAGCAGATGGTGGAATTTTGAATCCAATAAAAATTTGGAATTAAGATTCAAAATGCATTGTCAGGAAAAATCCATTTGGTTCACTAATGCCCTTTAGGGAAGGAAAGTGCCATCCTTACCTGGTCTGGCCTACATGTGCCTCCAGACTTGTAGCGTTGCGATTGAGTATTAACTGGCTTCTGGGGTGGGCAATAAATGCTGACCTAGCTACCAATCCCCTTATCTATGAATGAATAAGAATATAAAGAGGAGTTTTCCCATTGTTTTAACAGTTGTTATTCCTTACTCAACATGTTATATAGTTATTATTTTAGTTCTGTTTATGCTGGGTTTACTCTGACTAATGTTTGCCACATTCTCTGAGTTACTGAAGTGCTCCATTAGGTGCAAAACACATTAGGGCTCCCTGCAGTTGTAAAGGGTGCTACATAGATGTAAATCTGTCTTTTATTGTTGAATACGTTTTATTGAAAAAAAGTCTATTGCAATCTTAGAATAACATTAAATCACATAAATGATTAAATCAATAAACCTGTGTAGAATTTCATAAAATCACACAATGGTTACTAGATAGAAGGAGGCCAATTGGTCCATTATTTCTGCACTGGCTCTCTGCAAAGGCAATTTATCTCGCGCCGTTATCTTGCTCTTTTCAGCAGCCCTCCAGAGTTTTCAGATAATTAACCTTTCTCCTTGGAATGCCTTAAATGAACCTACCTTCATCATGCTCTCAAAAAGTGCAGCCCTGATTCTTGCAGTAAAAAAATGTCCTCCTCATCTCACCATTGTTTTTTTCGGCAATTAACTTAAATCTATGCCCTTCAATCTCATTCCTTATTACAATAGGGACAGTTTCTATTTATTCTATCCCAAAATTCATGATTTTGAATAACTTAACCAAATTTCCTTTCAACCTTTAATGGTACAAGGAGAACAGTCCCAGCTTCTCCAGAGTCTTACATCCCCTGGAAGAATTTTCATACATGTTCGCTGAACTCCCTCTAATGGCTGCTCATCTTTCCTGCAATGTGGTGCTCAGAAAGAGATTCAGTTCCCCAGACAAGCGAGACTTGTGTTTTATACATGTTTTTGAAGATGTTTCTCCTCCGTCTCTTTCGGGTTTTATTAGTAACCATCTTATACATATAGCCTTAGTTTCTGTATCGCTCACATTTTGATGGAGAACTAGCTATTTGGGTACAGAACTAGCTCAAAGTTAGAAGACAGAGGGTAATGGTGGAGGGTTGCTTTTCAGATTGGAGGCCTGTGACTAGCAGGTTGCCACAAGGATTGGTGCTGGGTCCACTGTTCTTTGTCATTTATGAAAATAATTTGGATGTGAACATAACAGGTACGTTTAGCAAGTTTGCAGATGACACCACAATTGGAGGTGTAGTGGACAGCCAAGAAGGTTACCTCAGAGTAGAACAGGATCTTGATCAGATGGGCCAATGGGCCGAGGAGTGGCAGATGGAGTTTAATTTCGATAGACGTGAGGTGCTGCATTTTGGAAAGGCAAATCAGGGCAGGACTTATACACTTAATGGTAAGGCCCTGGGAGTGTTGCTGAACAAAGAGACCTTCGAGTGCAGGTTCATAGTTCCTTGAAAGTGGAGTCGCAGTAGATAGGATAGTGAAGAATTTGTTTGGTATGCTTGCCTTTATTGGTAGGTGCATTGAGTATAGGAGTTGGGAGGTCATGTTGCAGCTATACAGGACATTGGTTCAGCCACTTTTGGAATACTGTGTGCAATTCTGGTCTCCCTGCTATAGGAAGGATGTTGTGAAACTTGAAAGGGTTCAGAAAAGACTTACAGGGATGTTGCCAGGGTTGGAGGGTTTGAACTATAGGGAGAGGATGAATAGACAGGGCTATTTTCCTGGAGTGGTGAAGGCTGAGGGGTGACCTTATAGAGGTTTAATAAATTATGAGGAGCATGGATAGGGTAAATAGACAAGTCATTTCCCTGGGATGGGGGAGTCCAAACTAGAGGGCATAGATTTAAGGTGAGAGGGGAAAGATTTAAAAGGGATCAAAGGGGCAGCTTTTTCACACAGTGGGTGGTGCGTGTATGGAATGAGCTGCCAGAGGAAGTGGTGGAGACTGGTACAGTTACAACATTTAAAAGGCATCTGGACGGTTATGTGAATAGGAAGGGTTTAGGAGCTTATGGGCCAAATGCTGGCAAATGGGACTAGATTTAGTTAGGATATCTGGTCAGCATGGATGAGTTAGACTGAAGGGTCTGTTTCCATGCTGTACAGTTCTATGATAAAATTATCAGACTGAAGCTGCCATTAAATGCATCTCAGTAGCCAAGCAAGTAAATTGCCGAGTTAGGTTGAAATCCAGTAGCCATTCCCTTGTTATTATCTTGACAGACAAGAAGAATGAAAGCAGCGATTATAAAACCTCCATGATCCTTGGGGCGGAAGTAATTAATACACAGATGAAAGTAAATTCAATAAATCAGAAGCATTGTCATCATTCAATAGAACACTGCTGAATATAATATGACATGGAGTCTTCAATACTTGTTTGTTTTTTAATTTGATTGTGAAATCTGCCTCGGGACAGACATGTTGACATAATTGGACATTTATAGAAGAAGGTTGCAGAACTGAACTTCCAGATTAAAGGGATTTAAGATCATGTGTAGCTTTCGATCAATTTTAAGCATATTTGATTGTTCTCAATTGTAATCGGTGCGCAGTTGCAATCTATAAATGCACTTTAGTAAAAGGAATACCGATCATTTCAGAAACATTTACATCAAATATTTCACATCACGTCCCTATGACAGGAGCATGAAACTTGTTCAAAAATAACTTGTAGCCATGTTTATACATGTGGCTCACTCCTGCTGCTCCTGGCCACTGCTAAAATAAAAAAGTCTTTGATATTGTGCACTTTGACAAAGCAATTACATTCAAAACACACTTTCTTCTCCTTTACTTGAGCATTGTCTTTATTAATATAAACCAGGCGATACTGAAAGGCTGGTGCTCATTTCCCCGAGAAAATAGAAGTCTGTGGTGTCCTGATGGAGATCTTTATGTTATGATAAGGTAGGCAAAAAGAATTAGTTGGGACATAGAGATGGCTGAATCTAAAACCTGTGATCATAAATTGAATCAAGATATCATAACATTCGATATCCTATAAGAAATCCATTGGGGAATTCAAGTGAAATTTACTTAACCTTAGAGTATTTAGAAAGTGGAACTTTTGAGCACAAGATTGAGATAAATAGGATCAATTCATTTAAATGGAAGCAAAATATGACAGAAAAATGTCGGAGGATATGCTGATAAGATGTGATGAAGTAAAACAGAAGGAAGCTTGTTGAGAGCATAAACTGGCAGAGATCAGCTGGGTGCAGGGTACACTAAGGACTGAGCAGGTTAAAAATTGCTGCCACGCAAGCTCAGATTCATATCTTGCAAGGCTGGATGGAGCACTCATAGTGTCACAGCAGCCCAGCAATCTGTGCTGCAGCAAATAATGAGGATTGCTGAGGGATCGCCTGGAGTAGTGGCAATAGTTCTGTGGGACACAAACTTGCTGTCCTCTCAGATAGATAGCTTTCAAACTCTCAACACTGTCACTTTGTCAGTGTCCTTCTGTTGCCTCTGAATCAGCCAGATCAGACTTCTGCAGTCCACATTATGCCTGCATAAGGAAAGAAAATTCTGAGCAGGAGTAGGCCATTCAGCCCCTCTAGCATGCTATACCATTTAGTAAGACCATGGCTGATCTGATTGTGGCCTTTAATTCACATACTTGCTTACCTCACTACCTTTGTTAGTCCCTTTGTTCACCCTTATTAGTCAAGTATGTATTTATCTCTGCCTGGAAAGTAGTCAATGTCCCAGCCTCTACCTGTCACAAACCTATGAATGGGAAAAAAAATCACCTCATCGCTATCTTAAATAGGAGATGTCTTAGAAACATAGAGTCCTATGGCTCTCTCTCTATGCCAACAAACAAACAAACATCAAACTGCACTAGTCACTTTTACCTGTACTTGGTCCATAGCCTACTATACTATGGCATTTTAAATGCTCGTATGGATGCTTCTTAAATGTGTGAAAGAACCTGCTCCACCACCTCTAACCAATCCTACATCAATGCTAATGTGTTCCCACTTCCTAGACCATGAGCTGTCATTTTGCGTAGTATCTTTTGATGTGGCACTTTGTCAAATGCCTTCTGGAAATTTAAATGTAATACATCCGCTAGTTTCATCTTATCAACATTGTCTTTTAATTTCTCAAAAAAACTTTGAATAAATTAATCAAATATGAAATTGACTGTGCTTGATTACATTAAGACTTCATAAATGTCCTGTTTTAACCTCCTTAATAGTAGATTCCAGTGTTTTCCCTGTGGCAGGTATAAGGCTAACTGGCCTGTAGAATCCCTATGGAGTGGAAACAGGCCATTCAGCCCAGCAAATCCACACTGCCCCTCCGAAGAGCATCCCACCCAGACCCAACCCCCCTACCTCCCATGTCTAACCCACCTAACCTAAACATCCCTGAACACTACGGGCAATTTATGGCCAATCCATCTAACCTGCACATCTTTGGACTGTGGGAGGAAACTGGAGCACCCGGAGAAAATCTATGCAGACACGGGGAGAACGTGCAAACTCCACACAGACAGTCACCTGAGAGTGGAATCAAAGCCAGGTCCCTGGCGCTGTGAGGCAGCAGTGCTAACCACTAAAACCACCGTGCCATCCCAGTTTCCTGCTTTCTTTTTCCCTTCGTCCTTTCTTGAATAGAGAAGTTGCATTTGCTATTTTCAAATCAAATGTAACATTTCTGGAATCTAATATTGAAAATTAACACCATTGTACCTACTGCCTCAGCATCTGCACTGTAGGGTGAAACCCATTAGGGCCAGGTCAATTGTCAGATTTTAGTTCTAAGAATTTTCCCACCACCCTTTCCCTGCTGATTGTAGTTGTTCAATTTTACTCACTCTCCTTCACATTTTAATTTACAATTATTTCTGGGATATTATTTGTGTGTCCTTGGTAGTGAAGACAGATACAAAATATTCAATCTCTCATGCCATGTCTCTATTTCCTATTGTAATTACATAGAAAGATAGAAAATAGAGCAGGTATAGGTCATTCAGCTTTTCTAGCCTGCTCTGCCGTTCAATATGATCATGGCTGATCATCCAATCTAGTACTCTGTCCCCACTTTCACCCTATAGCCTTTGATCTCTTTAGCCGTAAGAATTACATTTATTTCCTTCTTAAGAAGATTCAATATTTTGACCTCAACCACTTTCTGTAGCAGACAATTCCAAAGGGTCACCATTTTCTGGGCAAAGAAATTTTTCCTCATTTCAATTCTAAATGGCCTATCTTATATCCTTTGACTATGACTTCTGGTTCTTGACTCTCCAGTTATCAGGAATTCTTCCTGCATTTACCCCATCTGGTCCTGTTAGAATTTTATAGGTTTCTATGAGATCCCTCCTCGTTCAGCTGAACTCCAATGAACACAGTATTAATTATACATTAGTCCTGCCCTCCCATGAATCAGAAATTGCTGGTGAAACTCAGCAGATCTTGCAGCGTCTGGAAGGAAGAGAACAAAGTTAATGTTTGAAATCCAGTGACTCTGCTGATGGAGAGTGTTGTAGCACTGTACAGGAGCACTACGACATCATAGGTACTGAGGAAATTGTTGATGTTGATTGATTTTATTGTCACATTTACCAAAATACAGTGAAAAGCTTTGTTTACGAGCAGTACAGACAGACGCATCTGTAGAGGTTGGTGAGGGTCCTTATGGACATGCCAAATTTCCTGAGCCACCTGAGCAAGAAGAGGCATTGTTGTGCCTTCTTGACTGTCACATCTACGTGGGAGGTCCAGGACAGGTTGTTGGTTATTGTCACTACAAGGAACCTGATGCTCTTCACTCTCTCAACCTCAGTTCCATTCATGTAGATGGGAGTGTGTTCTCCTCCTTTCTTTCTGAAGTCGACGATCAGATCTTTACTTTTGCCGATGTTGAGAGACAGATTGTTTTCATTGCACCACGTCATCAAGCTTTCTATCTCCCTTGTGTATTTTGACTTGTTGTTAGATATCCATCCCACTACAGTGGTGTCATCTGTGAAATTATAGATGGTATTCATTCCGAATTTGGCAACACAGTCGTAGGTGTACAGGGAGTACAGCAGAGGGCTGAGGACACATCCCTGGGGAGCTCCAGTGTTGAGTGTTATTGTGCAGGAGGTGTAGTTTCCTATCCTCACTGATTGTGGTCTGTGGGTCAGAAAGCTGAGGATCCAGTTGCAAAGGGTGGAGCCTGGACCAAGGTCACGCAGTTTCGAGATCAGCATTGAAGAGGGAGCTGTAGTCAATGAGCAGGAGTCTGACGTAAGTGTCTGATGGTCCAGGGATGAGGGCAGGGCTAGGGATATGGCATCCTCTGTGGACCTGTTACATTGGTAGGCAAACTGTAGGGGATCGGGGCAGGTTTGGAGACTGGAGTTGATATGGGCCATGACCAGTCTCTCGAAGTAATTCATGATTATTGAAGTCAGAGCGATTGGATTTATTTGACATGTTGTATTTCAGATTGTATTCCATGAAACTTTAGTTTGATGAGGTCACTACAGATAGTCAGCCGGTTGCTAGATGTTGTGGTTATCTCTTCTCTTCCTTTTGCTCCCAACCCTGTTATTGAGTTGCTGTATCCTTGATGTCATGGCCCAAGGTGTCGTCATGTTTGGTTATTGTGAATACAGTGGATGACTTTCATTGAAACCTTGCTGGTTTTGTGTGGTTGAATTGCAGAGTGGAGACATGAGTCAGGAGGAAGCAGATAGCACTTGTTACCAAGCGTCTGGCCTTTGCTTTGACGTTGTGGTTGAAGTATCATTGGAACATTAGGCTGGAGTAGAATAAATGCATCAGGATTCCTGCCAGATAACAGGCATTCATCACCATGGCCTGTTGGGCATGCAAACCAAATGCTCATGCAACAAGTAGCAACATTTGTGGCTGTGGTATATCTCAGCATTGAAGTGTAGATCTTGCCGAGAGGATTTGTGTGCAGGTGATAACAGCCTGCACCAGAGGAACCTGGCCTATCATCCTGGTAAATAAACACACACACACACACACACACACACACACACACCTCTGCTCAAAACGAACACAATGACCTCCCTTGTCCTAACATAACGAGCGTTTGACATCTGTCTTTTATAGCAGTGGATGACGAGTGGGGAGATTTTCCTGGAATAGCCTGCTTCAGGCTGGAAGGATCCCAATATGTAGAAATTCAAGACCAAGTGGCGTCATAGTTACTGGCGGTGCTATCCTTGCCCTGCTCTGAGATTGCATATCTGGTTGTGACAAGGTTCTGTGAGCACTTTTATTCCCTCAGGAACAGAGAACTGTAACACTGAACATCATTATCTGGAGGTAAAATAAGTGCTTCTGGAAAACGCTTGGTGGATGAAAAGTAAAACTGAGAATTCAGAACCCTTCTCTGCCACCTCTCCCTCCTCATGCCTCTGCGAACAGCTCGTCCTCTTCTCTGCTGCTTCTGCTTCATCCCCCTCTCATGCTGTCAGCCAAAGAAAATGCCACTACATTACCCATGAATGGGAGCAAGTGGTTTAACCCTTGAAGAGAGATTGACGAGACTTGCCCTGTAATCTGGGGAATTTCAAAGAATGAGAGCTAAGCTGATAGAAATTTACAAAATTCTTAAAGGGAAAGACAGTGGAGGTGCAGAGAAGATGCTCCCACAATCTGTGGGATCAAGAACCAAGGCATATAGCCTCACAATTAAAGGCAAGCCATTTAGGACTGAGATAGCAGGACATGTTCATTCAGAGGTTGGTGAATTTTTGGAATTCTCTAGCCTGGAGAGCTGTGGAAGATTAGTTATCAAATAAGTTTGAGTGCGATTGATAGATTTCTAGATACTAATGACATCAAGGGATATGGAAACAGTGTGGTATATGGTATCTAAAGTCAATGATCAGCCATGTTATAGAATGACAGAGCAGGTTCAAGGGGCTGAATAGCCTACTCCTGCTCCTGTGCTCCTAATGCCTCTTTCACCTCATGCATTGACCTAGTTGACTTCAGCAATTTCAGCCAACTCTACAAAACATCAAACCCTTCCACAAATTCAAGCCAAGCCAGTAGAAATGAATCAGCAATTGACCTGGGAGTGGTAAACACCTTAATAAATAAGTGCTGGCAAGGATTCCTTCCTGCTGCAGAATGTACTGTTCAACTGCATGTCTTCAAGAGATGCTGTTGGTCGGAGTGGTGAGGTTGAAAATGGCATCAAATGAGCCTGTTTCTGTGATCAGCCTACTCCACACGCTATTGGTACATGCTCCTAAGACAGTAGTAAAGCCTCCAGCAAATGGTGTCTGGCGTGGATGAACTAGGAGTGTGTATGCAGGCTGTGGCCACTATTTTGGTACCAAAATGCTACCTAAAGTGGCTAAATAAGCGTCAAGGAGCCCAGTTTTGCAGCCAAATTGATGCTATGTAAATGTTGTGACATCTTCCTATGATAGCCCTTGCATAAAAGTGCTTAATCATTACAACAGTGATAATTCCAGTCCAATAATCTATGAAATTGTGGACAGAATTGAGCTGTTGCTCTTGAAGCGTTAGTGGTTGGAATACTGCTCTGTAAAGGTTTTCTTTTTGAAATTCATTTTTGGGTTCATGAGAAAACCTCGACTTTATGTTTCTCATTGGACATGAGCCTGATACAGTAAGTAGATAAAAATGGATGTCATGCAAGCAATAGTTGATGTGCTGGACCAGATTTGCCTCTTAAATCTATCATGTTTGTGAATACATCTTCATAAGTACCTGAAAACTAATATTAGAATGAAATAATACAACCACCATAGAATGATGCAATTGGATGTTAATCTGGGGGTTTTGAACCTTTGATCCATATTTCGAACCTGATTTGTTTCTTCATAATGTCTTAAGTCATTGTCAGAGTTCCATCTACCTTACAGCAGACATAGCAAAAATAGGTTTAAAGCAAAGCTGAGTAGATGCATTGGTTGAAGATGTAAGATGGTATAATATAATTGTAGGACAATAGTCGAGGAGATATCAAAGGAGGAGGTTATTCATCTGATGAAGTGTTACATTTAATTGTAAAGAGTTTCATTCCTTTAGTTTTGTTTACACATTAAGCTGAGAGAAGGTGAGCAATATTATCCAATTTTAAGGACCTCTACGAAGAAGGAAACTGGTTACAGGAAGGAATAAGAAATTGGTTTTCTGGTGCTATTGATAAAATAGCGTAAAAATGTAATTGTCATAAAAGGCAGTCACAAATTTGTTTGCAAATCTTCATCTATTGCATTAAATTCAGCAAAAGGAATAATTCATATAAGCTTGTGCCTTGTGGGCTGAAATCAATTTGAATCGAGCTGCACACAGCTCTCTCTACAAGTGATATTTTGCACTCCATAGAAATCAGTCCTATTGGAGTTGGAACATAAACAGTGGATGATAAATTACCAGAAGTAGCGAAATTGTGGTTGAAGAATATGTGGGCTCAGGTTTTGTGGTCAGCAGTGAAGGAACTGAGCTCACTATTCATTACACTTACTACCACCCACTTGTTATTTGTGAGCTTTTGAAGTGTTCAGGTACAGTCCCAAGAGATTGCTTCTTGTGTAGGAACTCTCGACACAGAATCTGTGATGTCGCAGGACTCTGCAACTAAGCTGATTGAAGAATCCTGTCTGAGTCACATGGGATGAGTTTTAACACCTCAAAATGTACTTAAATGGTTAACCAGTGGATAAGTACAGCAATTTCATATCCAGATTGAATGTAATTGATTGCCAAGTCTCTCAGTGAGTTATTGGTACAGCAAGACCTGTGGAAAAGCAGGCAGCTTACATATTGCCATCCTCGTTTTTAGTTTTAACTGCGGTATGCATAGACTCCAAAGATGACATGGTGGATCATTGCTGCCTCAGAGTGCTAGGGACCCAGTTTGATTCCAGCTTTGGGTGACAGTCAATGTGGAGTTTGCACATTCTCCCCCTGTGTGCATAGGTTTTCTCTGGGTGCTCCAGTTTCTTTCCACACTCCAAAAATGTGCAGGTTAGGTGGATTGGCCATGCTAAATTGCCCATAGTGTCTAGAGATGTGCAGGCCAGGTTTAATTAGCCATGGGATATGCAGGGTTACAGGGATAGGGTAGGAGGGTGGGTCTGGGTGGAATGCTCTTTGGAGGAGCTGTATGGACTGAATGGGCCGAATGGCATGCTTCCACACTGTAGGGATTCAATGATTCCAAGCCATTGTTCAGTTGTCTCCTTAATGTTGATGGGCTCAGCTGGTTCAGTGATATTCTTAAGAAAAGTTTGGGCTGTGTTTCGTGAGCATGGAACTGAAGTTCACAATTTTGTGCTGGCTAAGAGGTCACAGTGTTTAAAATGTTGAAAAGAAATTGACAGGTTAGAAGCAGAGAACGTTTTTGCTCTTATGGGGCATCAAGAGTGAAGAGTCATAAACTGAAAATTAGCGCTGGCCAATTTAGCAGGGAAATTTGGTATTATTTCTTCACACAGAGAAATCTGGCTAAGGGTATCTAAAGGTATAGAGCAAATGTGGGAATGAAGTTGAGCTACAGATCAGCCACGACCTTATTGAATACCAGAGCTGTTCTGGACCTCAAAGATGCGCTGCTATTCCTCTGTTCCAGAGGATGTTAATCATCCCTGCTAACAGCCCTGCACCATTTCTTCTCCCTGTTCCCAACATTCTGCCACTACTCCTACCTTGTACCAACAAAGTAATGCAATACTGCATAATTTTAAATGGAGATTCAACAGCTGTTAAATTTAGGTCTTGGCAGTATTCCGGGTTAAGTCTGACTGCCTGAGATGCTAAGGAGACACAGTTTTACATCATCACAGGAAGTGATGCAATGTCACATGATCTTGCTTTCCCTTGTAGCCATGTGGCAAGATGAAGCTACAGTACAAGTTGCCCTCCCCCAGCAGACTTGAAAATAAAATTTCCAGCAGCATAACATGACCAAGAATTTTAGAATAAAACAAAGGACTGCAGATATTGGAGGAAACAGAAATTGCTTGTGAAACTCATCAGGTCTGGCAGCATCTGTGGGGAGAAATCAGAGTTAAGGTTTTAAGTTCAGTGATTCTTCTTCAAAGCAATTCTGATGAAAAGTTAACTCTGCTTTCTCCCCACAGATGCTGCCAGACTTGATGAGTTTCACAAGCAATTTCTGTTTTTTTTTGCAAGAATATTATAACCTTCACTAGTATGAGAACAATAAAGGATGTGTTGTTTACCTTTGAGTGTAGGTGTTGCTGGTAAAACTCACATAAACTGTACTCTTTCAAATACAATGTTGCCTACCATTGGAAGAAACTCATGAAATAATGGTCATGTCATTCATTTTCTGGCTTGTTATTTGCTTTTCACAAAAGCATAATGCAGGCCAACAATGCAATCGCCATAATTGGGCAGAATCCTATAGGGTCTGAGCGACATGGATTACAATGAGATTTATGGTAGAATCTTTTGAAAAGTCCAATGAGACCTATCTTGACCTTGGAAGCAACTCATTGCATTTTTAACTAAGTTGTGCACGTTGAGGCAAGGTTCTCATTAGGGAGCAACAAATTGCCTATTAAGTGGGATTATTGCTGTTAACAGACTTATTAACTGCACATCTCACCTCATTAATATGCCGCTTCCTATCCTGCCACCTACTGCAATCAAACTAGATGCAGAGAATTCTTGACATGGAAGTCGGAGTGAGTACTTTGGCAACTTCAGTTTGGCACTGGCTGCAAAGAGCCTCCTTATCGTTCAGGAGACGATACATGGGCACCAGCCACACCCACCCCTTGACAATGAACATTGGCATCTGATATTTGCCAGTCTCTCAGGATCTTCATGGCACCTCTCCAATTTGCTTGAGGATGCTTAGGATGTTGAAACCTGCATTTCAGGGTACATCAGCAACTAACATTGAAAGGCTGCTATAAAGACTCTTTGATTGCAAATACTGGAACCCAGCTCATGAATTAGACTGGGTTGCATCTTAGGGCTGCTCACTTGTTCCCTTTGGACTCAGTGCCTACCTGCATGCACACAGCATCCCTACCTTGCCTTGCCATGTCAGTGAGCAGAGTCACACAACCAGGTAGCTTGCTTTGCTAGTCAGCAGTCCTTAGGTAAGGGAGCAGACACCTTGCTGTATGGCAGTGTTCCAGGTCAATCTCACATCCACACCAAGTGCCAACAGCTCACGTGGCAAACACAGAGCGTGCAAGCAAACAAGCAACCGTGCCCCAAACTTTTGGAAAAGTTGTCCTCACCAAAGTTCATGATTGCACTGTCAGTCAAGGGGTCCTACTACAGTAAGTCTCCAATGGAATTCTGAGGGTTGGCCACAATCAGGTGCCCAGAGGAGGTGGACTTGGGGGCCCTCTGCAGTCTGGGGTGTGGGTCACAGCTGCTCTGTTGTTCCTTAGCGATCAGTGTGGGAGGTAGCGCTAACACTGTGATTGATATGTACAGATGCCAGTCAGGAGTCTGGGCACTTCTTGTCCCCTTTATCTTTCTCAAAGGATTGGGCCAAGGTCAGTCTGTTGACTCCATCCAGAAAACTAGGGGAAGGGTGGTTCTGGGGGATCAAGACAGCCACTGCTATGGGAAGGAGATTTGGGAACTTAATTGTGGGGGTTAGGGACTGCAGGCTGGGAGAAGAGGAGACAAAATTTGTAAAGTGGGGCAACTGTATTTGTAAGAGGCAGGCGGTTACAGTAAAGCATGGATGGGAATGGGGTAATGGGGGAGTGGCTGGTGTGTTCATTCATGGTTAAGAGCACCCTGACATTAAGGATAGACAATGTATGGATCACACCTGGCATGGTCACCTCATATGCCTGGGGCTCGGGGTTAAAAGTGGACTGGTACAGGCTCATGTGTATAGGGTGGGTGGGTACCCGGGGAGCTCATGAGGAGGGCAAATCGGACGGGAATCTGGATGTTCGGCTTTTCAGTGCTATGTATAGTTGAATGCTGGGAAACACTGCCTGAAGATTGTTGGTTGTCCGACATGGCAGAAATTGAGCCTACGCAATGAGGAAGAATATGGCCGCGACTGCACCCAGAATGGGCAGGGTAAGTGTCTCGACCTGGAAGGGAGGGAAACAACATTTATACAAAGCCCATACACTAGGCAGGAAACAGACCTGTGAGGTCCCTAATTCCTGGTAATTCACATGTGTGCTGTACACTTCCCTGCCCCATACACATTGCTGCCTACATCGCTCGCAGCAATGTTTTTGCAAACAGAGGATAGGGAAAAATTGGGGGTGTTTGACCACAAGGGGAAATGGTGCCAGAAGAACCCATTTCCTTCTATATACCCTGATCCTAGAGGCACATGGACCCTCCTTGGCTTGAAATTCCAAGGATCGAAGTGGAGCAGGCATGGGGCATGTGGAGGTTGAGATCCCAGCCAACATTTGAGTGTCCTGAGAGGAGACCTTCATAACATAAGAACATAAGAACATAAGAACTAGGAGCAGGAGTAGGCCATCTGGCCCCTTGAGCCTGCCCCGCCATTTAATAAGATCATGGCTGATCTTTGAGACTCAGCTCCACTTACCCGCCCACTCACCATAACCCTTAATTCCTTTACTGTTCAAAAGTTTATCTAGCCTTGCCTTAAAAACATTCAGCGAGGTAGCTTCAACCGCTTCACTGGGCAGGGAATTCCACAGATTCAAAACCCTTTGGGTGAAGAAGTTCCTCCTGACCTCAGTCCTACATCTGCTTCCCTTTATTTTGAGGCGATGCCCTTCAAAAGGTGTATGTATGGTTCTTCCTCCAGCTGCGTGCTTCCTGATACTGTCCTGCCTCTTTGTGAGGAAGGGGTACTGGAGTGTACACCAAGCTCCCCATTATCCTGTTGCAATGCTTTCAGTCCTGAGGACAAATGGCAGGGACAATGTAAGGTGGGTGAGTGCCGCTCCAGCAGACCCTGAGGAAGCTGGACCTGGATCTCCATGGCACTGCCAACCTGTCCACAGAGGCAGCCAGACGGTCACCAGCTTGTGGCAGATGTGTCCCCAAGGCTGAGCTGCACTCCTGCAGCGTGTGGGCAGTAAGGGCCATCGGCTCCCACATTGCTGTCTGCTGCTCCTGTTCCTCCTGGTGTGTGTGGATGGGGTCCCTGGTTGCTGACTCCACAGGGCCCTGTGCTGCCTGGGCCTGAGTAGGTACCTGGTGTTCGGGAGCCCTCCAAGTGCCAGGGCCTGGGGCAGTTCTCCCTCAGCCAGCTGTAGAACTATCACAATGAGGCGCTTATCAGCTTGTGCTCCTAAATTTTCTAAACCTGAGGTTCCTGCCAAGGTGTCAGTATCTGAGCTCGTAAGGGATACAGTTCTCCGCAGGGGCTGTGGACAATGCGTGGACATCCCGTTGAGATGACACAGAGAGAGAGGGAAGGTCAATGGTTAAAAGTATTGTGTGATGAATGGCACTGACATTGGGGTTACTGTGAGAGGAATGACCCAGCTGAAGGAGGAACAATACGCACACTGGGGGGACCTGGATGTCTCAGCATTTCTGTGGGAGCAAGTATTAGTCTGCACTTGTGAGAGGAAAATTCTCTCTTCACAGCAGGTAAGGAGCCTGATGTTGGGTGCACTCCATCCATTTGGACCACACATGCCCTGTTGTGGTCTGTTTTCTTCTGGAATGAGAGAAATAGAGGAATTGAGTGAGTTGAGAGTTGATCAGGTAGCTGTTTGTGCTTGTTCAGGTAGCTGGTATCTTGGGTGAGCGAGTAGTAGGCACAGAGGCCGGGCAAGGTTAGTAGCATGGGCTGATGGGGAGAGAGTGCTGGGACGAAACAAATGAGAGTGAGAGGACATTGGGAGAGGATGAATGTTTGTAGGAGATGGGTGGAGTGGCAGAGATAGAGTGAGTGAGAGGTAGCAGAGAGAAAAATGTGCCACTTACCTTCGCATAGTGGAGGTTATTGACCTTCTTTCTACACTGCTGGCCATTCTGCCTCAGAGACTGCAGTATTGGAGCAGCCTGTCAGGGTTAAATGTTACTTCTTACAGCATGAGCTTTAATCTTGTGCAATAACCTTTGATGTGGGACCTTATTTAATATTCAAATTTAAATTAAGTGCCTAAATTAGTGACTGGCAAAAAAAATTGAGCCAGTGGTGATGTTGATAGATTAGCAGGTAAATTAACTAGAGCATATTATGATGTTAAATTGTATTTGTCTTGTTTGATACATCAAATCCTGTTGAAAACTGCTCTGTAAAACATAATTGCCTAGGATTTCCACCAGTAATTTCCTTGTTTGGGATGTGAGACAAAACCTTTCTACCCCGGGATTCCTTCTTTCTACCTCGAGTCTGGCTCCTCGGAGATGGTCGCCGCTAGGATCCAATGCTGGTCTAAACTGTGCAGGAAAGAATTGTCCAGTGAATTCCCTGTTGCACTTTTGGTTTCCCTTCACAAATATTCAGATTTCATTAATGAGGCATGTAAATGACAGTTCTTTGAAAATTAGTCGCTGGCTCCTGTCTGCTTTTTAATGACTGAATTTGGAGTATATGATCGGATTGAAGGAGTTTGACCTTCACTACTGGCAGACTGTTGCAGTTCATCTCTTTCCTGCATCTGATACTCCTACTGCGTTATTATATCAGCATGCAGGAAGTCAAAGGCATTGATCAAAAGCATCTGAATTATGTTTTGATATACTGGAGGGCAGACAATCCAAAATGTACATTCACTGTCTGAGATGGTTGTCTCCTGCTGCAGTCAAGAGAGTTGAAGTATGTTTTCAGACTGTCATCTGTACCCAAACATGACCTGCTATTGATGCTGACTACTACTGTATCACATGAGATAACAAGGTGTAGAGCTGGATGAACACTGCAGGCCAAGCAGCATCAGAGGAGCAGGAAAGCTGATGTTTCGGGCCTAGACCCTTCTTCAGAAATGGACATTTCTCCATCTGCAGTTCCTATTATTTCTCTACTGTATCACACGTTTACTTTTTCCTGTGTTCAAGATATTTTCTAATCAACCTGTTCAGAGATGTCATTACATGCCTCTGGAGCAGGTAGGGTGTGAAACTGAGGCTCTGGCTCAGAGATAGGGATGCTACCATGGTGCCACAAGAGCCCTTTGTTTTTCCAATATTCAATTCTTGTACTTCAGTGGCTGAAGGCACTATGTGCAGAGGCAGGTCTGATGTGCCAGTCTTGTCCAGATAGGGATAAGCTCTGGTTAAAGTTGTATCTAGCCCAATGGAAGATGGTTGTGATTGTCTGAGTTTACAGGAAGGCCTCAGAGTAGTTTCCCAAGTCAAAGCATCTTCAGCTGCTCCATTGTTGACCTTACCTCGATCATAAGGTCATTGTGGGGATGTTTGCTGATGATTGCACAATGTTTAGTACCATTCATGACTCATGAGATACTGCAGTAGACTATGTCCAAATGCAGGAAGTCTTGGATAATACACAGGCTTAGGCTTACAAGTGGCAAGTAAAATTCATGCAACAAGTACACTGGGTAAGGCCACCTCCAACAAGGGAGAATCTATCCATTACTTCATGACATTCAATGGCATTATTATCACTGAATCCTGCACTGTCCTGGAGATTACTATGGACCAGAACCTGAACTGGACCAGCCATGGAAATACAGTGGCTATAAGAGCAGATCAGAGGCTAGGAATCCTGCAGCGAGTAACTCACCTCCTGACTCCCTGATTTTGTCCATCATATGTAACATACAAGTCAGAAGTGTCATGGAATGCTCCCTTTTTGCCTGGATGAGTGCAATTCCAACAGCACTCAAAGAGCTTGACATGATCCAGGACAGAGCAGCCGGATGATTGGCAGCATATCCACAATCATTCACTCCCTTGACTATCAATGCACAGAGGCAGCAGTGTGTACCATCCACAACAAAATGCACTGCAGAAATTCACCAAGTTTCTTTAAACAGCACCTTCCAAACCCATCACCACTACCATCTAGACGGATAAGGACGGTAGATACATAGGAACACCACAATCTGCAAGTTCCTTCAAGCCAGTGATATTCCCTCACTGTCACAGGGTCCCAATCCTGGAACTCACTCGCTAATAATATTGAGGGTCTACCTGCACCAAATGGACTACATTGGTTCAAGAAGGCAGCTCACCAGCACCACCTCCAGGGCAACTGGGGAGAGGCAATAAATGTTGAGCCATCCCTGCATGAGCAAATAAAACACAAAGGAGAATTTTCTCACTGGGCTGGCATCATACACTACTTGGCATAGAGAATTATCAGCGGAGGCCTGAGAGTAGGTTTGCCAGTTCATCCTCACTGCTATCACTTACTGATAGTACACAGCACTCAAGGAAGAATCAATAAAACCATGACGAGATATCTTGGTCTTATATTTCAAAATGGAGGTGGGTTCCAAATGGTATGTCAGAGGGCTGACAAAAACCTTTTTCAAAGTCATTAATGTTACAGGGCTCTTGAAGCAAAACAGAGGAAGCAGTGCCGCGGTTGAGTGCAAGCAGCACAGACGGCCTGAAAAAGTGGCCGGAATGGTGAATCAAAGTGGGAAGGAAATTCACAGAGTTCAGAGTTATGGACACAGAAAAGTAGCACATGAAAATAATGATGAATCAATGAATTGTAAAATCTTGGGGGTGAGTTAAACAAGAAGAGGGATTTAAAATTGTGGCACGTGAGAGCCAGAATGGGTGTGATGGAAAAACAGGTCAATACAGACAGCGGAATATTGGATACCAATAAATTACGGAGCATGGGTTGGGAGTGGGATCTGTTAGGGACTTGGGGAGTACGGTGGTTTGCAGGGGAATGGCAGGCAGGAGAACTTGGAATAATCACGTCTCAAGGTGACAACAGAGATAGTAGGAACTGCCGATGCTGGAGAATCTGAGATAACAAGGTGTAGAGCTGGATGAACACAGCAGGCCAGGCAGC
>NC_063349.1:12049563-12100999 GCF_021869965.1 Rhincodon typus
GCTGCCTGGCCTGCTGTGTTCATCCAGCTCTACACCTTGTTATCTCAAGGCGACAACAGCATGGATAAGGATATCACTACCAGATGGATGAAGTTGGGGCAGAGATGAGTGAGGAGCTAGCTGAGTGGACCAGGAAAGGAATTTAGCAGCAAAGAAGGCTGAGGAACAATGTCAGACATTTAAGAAAATAGTTCATGGCTCATAGCAGAGATGTACCCTAGTGAGAAAGAAGGATTCTAGGAAAAGGATAAGCCAATTATTGTTAACCAGGGAAACTGAAGAATCCATCAGATTGAAAGAGAAAAAAATATAACGTGGCAAAAAAAAATGGTAAAGCAGAGGATTGTGAAAATTTTAAAAAGTGATAAAAGATGACCAAAAAATAATAATAAGAAGATAAACTTTCAGGATAAACTTGCAAGAGACGGACAGCAAAAGCTTCTTCAAATATATAAAAAGGAAAAGACAGACCAAGTTGAACATAAGCTCTTAAGAGAACAAAGCTGAGGAGCTAGTAATGGGGAATCAGGAAATGACAGAGACATTGAATAATACTTTGCATTTGTCTTCAGAGCAGAACATACTAATTGTATTCCAAAATACTAAACATTCAAGGGACAAATGGAGGAACGGAAATAAATGCAATAAGTATCCTTAAAGAAAAAGTACTAGGGAAACTAATGGGCTCATAACTGATATGTCCCCTGGATCTGATGGGAGGCAGCCTACAATATTAAAAGAAGTAGCTACAGACATAGTGGATGCATTAGTAGTAATCTTCTAAGAATTCTTAGATTCTGGAAAAGCCCGAGACTTTTGGAAAACTGCATTAGAGTCCTCGGGTCATAAAGCACAGAAACAGACCCTTCAGTTCAACTTGCCCACGCCGACCAAGTTTCCCAAGCTAAACTCGTCCTACTTGCCTGCATAAATAAAAACCAAAAGAACTGTAGATGCTGTAAATCAGGGGCAAAAACAGAAGTTTCTGGAAAAGCTCAGCAGGTCTGGCACCACCTGTGAAGAAAAAAATCAGAGTTAACGTTTCAGGTCCAGTGACCCAAGGGCTTATGAGAAGTTACCAACATTAGGCTACTTAAAAAGATAAGAGCCCATGATGTTGGAGGCAGGGTAGAGAGAGGATTGGTTAACTAAGAGAAAAGAGAGAGTTAGCAGAAGGACATTATTTTCAGAACGGCAACCTGTGACTAGTTGTGTACCATAAGGATCGGTGCTGGGGCCGCAATTATTTATAACATTAGATGAGAAGCATTGAATGAACTGTAGCCAGGTTTGTGTATGACTCAAAAATAGGTGGGCAGGCAACTGATGAGGATGACACAAAGCGTCTGCAGAGGTATATATTCATGCACATAGGGGGAGGCAATGGTCTACTGGTGTTATCACTGGACTGTTAATCCATTGACCCAGGTAATGTCCTGGGGACCCAGGTTCAAAACCTGTCATGGCAGATGGTGGAATTTGAATTCAATAAATATCTGGAATTAAGAATCTTATGATGACCATGAATCCATCATCGATTGTTGGGAAAAACGCATCTGGCTCACTAGTGTCCTTTAGGGAGGGAAGCTGCCATCCTTACCTGGTCTGGCGTACATGTGACTTGAGACCAACAGCAATATGGATGATTCTTAATTGCCCTCTGGGCAATTAGGGATTGGTAATTAATGCTGGCCTAGCCAGCAATGCCCACATCCCGTGAATGAATAAAAAAAATGAGTGAGTGCGATAAAACTCAGTAGATGGATTATAATGTGGAAAATGTTGACATTATGCACTCTGGCAGGAAGAATAGGTGAGCTGAATATGATTTAATTGGAGGAAGACTGCAGAAAGCTACAGTATGGAGGGATTTAGAATCCTTGTGCAAAAGTCACAAACAGCTAATGTACAAGTTCAACAGATAATATAGAAAGTAAACGGGATGTTGGCCTTTATTTCCAAGGGAATAGGGTATAGAAATAGGGAGTAAAAACCAAAAGGAACTGCGGATGCTATAAATCAGAAACAGAAACAGAAATTGCTGGAAAAGCTCAGCAGGTCTGGCAGCATCTGTGAAGAGAAATCAGAATCAATGTTTCGCGTCTGGTGACTCTTCCTCAGAATGCCTCTAGTTCTAGGGACACCGGACCCGAAACGTTAACTCTGAGTTCTCTTCACAGATGCTGCCAGACCTGCTGAGCTTTTCCAGCAACTTCTGTGATAGAAATAGGGAGGTTTTGCTAAAACTACATGAGGCATTAGTTAGATCACTGCTAGAATACTGTGTACAGTTTTGGGTCCCTTATGTAAGGGAAGATATACTGGCATTGGAGCCAGTACAGAGAAGATTCACTGGGGTAATACCAGGCCTGGAGGAAAAGTCTCAGGGGGAGAGGTTGAGTAGTTTTAGTCTATGCACATTGGAGGTGAGAAGAATAAGAAGCAACCTGGATGAAGCATTCAAGATTTTTCAAGGTTTTGACAGGGTAGGTGCAGAAAGATTATTATCTCTTATGGGAGAGTCCAGGACCTCAGGGCATAATCTCAACATAAGGGGTCAACCCATATAAGCAAAGAGGAGGAATTACTTCTCTCAGAACGTAGTGAATTTTTAGATTTTTTTTAACACTGTATAGAACAGGTGTATTCAAGTTTGAGACAATCAATAAGAGAATCAATGGAAAAATAGCAGGAAAATGGACTTGAGGATTATCAGATCGGCCCATGATCTTGCTGAATGGCAGAGAAGACAAGATGGGTCTGAATGGCCTACTTTTACGCCTACGTTTAATGGTTTGATTACAGATGGTCTTTATGACTGAGATGATGTGAGATTGAAAGCTTACCTTGGGGTTGATTGGGAGGCTTAAGTTGTGAAGAGCATGGTTTAACCTGAGTCAAAAAGGCTTTTGAGGCAAAGAGTTAGTTAAGAAGATACAGGGCTTGGGTTTTGATCATTCCATTTGGAAGGATTCTTCTCTCTCTGAAATGATATTTACTAATAACAATGCCTAAGCAATATTTCAAAAGCTTGTTGTTTCATTCAGTAACTTAATATATTCAGAAATCTTTTGATCTTTGGTGGTCACAGCTGCTTTCTTTGTTTCTCTGGGAATTCCGTTGGTCTTTCCAGTAAATTATAATGGGAGTTTGAGACAATATTCAAGAAAACTCCACTGTTGTCTTGTTTTAGCTACATATTAATTAAAGAAAGTAAACACTTAGTAACCGATCGATAACAAAGAGAAGCAGAACTGATCAGTGACCGTGGCACTAAAGCAAAACACTTTGGTAACAATGGAAATCCGAAATAAAAACAGAAAACGCTATGCCTCGATAGGTCTGGCAGCATCTGTGAAGTGAGATGCAGTTAACGTTTCAGGCCAGCAGCATTTCATCATATTAGCAATCAGATTATTGCAAGAGAAATATCCTGTGAAAATAGGATAAACACTAATGTCAATTTCTTCCATTCCAACAAACTTTAAAAACTCACTTGTCGATCTGGCTAAGATAAAATGATCATAAACAATTTATTATTGAGGTTACAATCCATGACTACAGTGGTGCTGACATCTTACATTCAGTACAATGCCAATGTAACCTTGTTCTTGTAAATACTGTACCTTTTTAATCAATGTTTAATTAATTGAATCTGCAACCCGTCAGTGGAAAAATTGGATAGATGGGTTTAAAAAGCACTGGCCTTTTATCTCTGAAACATGGTTCAGATTGAGCCAAAGAAAATTTAATTATCGAGGGTTGCTAATGATTGCAAATTGAGTTTAGAATTGGTGTGCAAATCCATTATACTAAAAATACAGTCATACTTGACCCTAATTGATCTATCATTCCAAGAAAATTTGTAACGAAATAAGCAGATGAAGCTTAAGCTGCAGCTCCCGTTGATGTAAATCCTACATTACAACAATACTCTAAATTTACTGTTAATAATAGGAAAGTATAGTTGCCATGATTCAGAGCTGATAACACTCTTGAATGTGTCAGAAGGTTTTGAATTCTCAGAGATTCGAAGACAAAATCCATTCTGATAACACAGTGCAAAAGATGCCACAGCACTATATTGTAGAAGAGCTGGGGAATTCTCTTTGATGACTTGGCTAATATCAATCCCTTAACCAACACCTAAAATTGTATTCTCAACCCAGTAACACATTGCTGCCCGTGGGATAATGGTTGTGTGAAAAAGTTTTATTTTACGTTACAGCAGTGACCACACTTCAAAAGTTCTTTAATGGCTATAAATTGCAATAGGGACAACCTGAGGTTGTGAAAGGTGCATTATAAATTCGAGTTCTTCATTTTTGACTTAGCTCCCAACCTTTATCAAGTCAATACAAGAAAAATAGGCTAGGGTTGTTGATAGTGGTGGTTAGATTGATCCTAAGCTGCTGTTATGTGTCTCTTTTAACTGACAGAGCTATATCATGAGAGGCTTAGCAACTGATGACCCAAATGTCAGTGTAGTCTGGGCAATGATGTGAAATGAGCCAGAGTCAAAGTGATTCACTCGTACTTGGAGTGCTACTTTTTTTTTTATTAAAGCTGCAACACATCTTGGATATTGCATTCTGAACCAGTAATACTGTTGCTAAGATAAATCCTTGGCCTCATCTCTTCCTTGTGTAATTTAGATTTAGAATTGTCTCAGATCTGTGTGCTTCTCACTCTGTGACCTTCTCTGCAGCATTGGGAATCTAGTGGAGAGCCTTGCAAGAAGAACTTACATGCAGTGCATTTTGTAGGATATTCATGGATCCTCAATGAATATATCCTTTCTGTAGCCTGGGGAAGCAATGGCCTAATGATATTATCTATGAACTCAGCTGATGATCTGGGCACCCGCATTCAAATCCTGCCATGGCAAGTGATGGAATTTAAATTTAATAATCAATTTGGAATTAAGGTTTTAATGATGACCATGCAACTATTATCAATTGTCAGTAAAAATCCATCCAGTGCCCTAATGTCCTTTAGGGAAGGAAATCTGTCATCCTTACCTGGTCTGGCCTATATGTGACTCCAGACCCACAGCAATATGGTTGATTCTTACCTGCCCTCTGGGCAATAAATGCTGATCTAGTCAGTGGGGCCCACAGCCTGTGAATGAATAAAAAAAATTCTGTTCTGCATGTATGAATGGTGTGAGAATATTACAGCTCCTCATTTATTTAAAAGAGGGGTGGGGGTTATCTGCAGGCCAGAGACCTGGCCAGGAGTAGCACCAGGATTCATGATTTCTGTCCCTGACCCCTTGGACTTTCAAATCCAGAGGTAGATACGTTACTACTCCACTACAAGTGCCTGTGGAATGAGTTATTTGACAAGAACACTTTAACTCTAATAATTCTGTTGTGCTTATATTTCGTATTTTGCTTTGTTACTTATTTAAAACACAGTAATTTGGTTGGACTGTCTGCTTGTCTTATTGTATCAGTGGTACTGTGGCACTTATGTTCAGTTTTACTGGTGCCCGGGGCGTTTCATTGGCACTCATAGTAAGGCCAAATAGAGCAAGCCAACATGGGTTGGATGGCATCCATTCCAACACATGGTAAGGTAAGTGGTTAACTATTGCAGCTGCTTTGATTGTTTAGCTAATAGTGTGCAATATTCTTTCACTTAGGTAGGGTTTGCATCGCTCAGTCACTGAAAATTCCTCGAGAGCCAAAACCGGGCGAATTTGACAAAATCATCAAACGCTTGCTGGAAACCCCCAATGCTCGTGGAATAATTATATTTGCAAATGAAGATGACATCAGGTGCGCATAACTCCTTTATGTAAATTTTTTTAAAATTCATTCATGGGATGTGGGTGTTGTTGACTGGCCAGCAATTATTGCCCATCACTAGCTGCTATTGAGAAGGTGGTGGTGAGTTGCCTTCTCGGACCATAGTAGTCCACATGCTGTTAGGAGCGGGGGTGGGAGAGTTTCAGGATTTTGACCCAGTGACAATAAAGGAGCAGTATTATATTTCCAAGTCAGAATTGTGAGTCCTTTGGAAGGGTACTTGAAAGTAATGGTGTCCCGTTTCTCTGCTGCCCTTATCCTTCTAGATGGAAGTGATAGTGGGTTTGGAAGGTGCTGTTTGAGAATCTTTGGTGAATTTCTGTAGTGCATCTTGTAGATGGTACACACTGCTGCCACTGAGCGTCGGTGGTGGAGAAAGTGAATGTTTTTGGATGTGGTGCCAATCAAATGGGTTGCTTTGTCCTAGATGGTGTCAAGCTTCTTGAAAGTTGTTGGAGCTGCACCCATCTGGGCCAATGGGAAGTATTCCATCACACTCCTGACTTGTGCTTTGTGTATGATGGACAGGCTTTGGGGAGTCAGGAAGTTAGCTTCTTGCCAAAGTATTCCTAGCCTGTGTAAAAATTGAAGACCTATTGACTGCATTTTGCTCAGGACCCCTGAAAATTGCTCATCTATGTGATGCCAATTTCTATTTTGCTAAAGGGTAGGGAGGAGTTGGGGATGGTGTCATGGATTTCAGCCAGCTTTTAGATCACAGCAATATTGCAAATGAGTAAAGCTATTGAAAGCAATGATTTGTAATGGCTGTGAATTCCTCTGAGGGACACAGGGAGCTCTAACTCAATGACACTTCAGGCTGCAGCCTTTGTCCTTTGGGAAATAGAACTGGTTTTCTGATGCTTGCAAATGCAATAGATAAGAAACTAACTGCCAAGGTGGAGGATCGGTGGCAAAGTGAACATGACAGATGGAATGAATTAAATCAGATTAGATGACCATTTACTATGACACAGATGCAGGCTTCAAACAGGTGTCTCTGCTGTTTTCTTTTTATATGTTCAACTGTCAATGCGATGGCTTAAGTGGGTTGCACTTTTGTCCTTTTTAGTGCTTGGGGCTGGAGCGATGAGCCATAAGGACTGCTACTGTTTCCAAGTGCAATGTGAGTAAAGTGCAATGTGAGTAACACAATTGCTTGCCCCTTTTCTCCACAGCCGTTTACTGGAGGCTGCCAAAAGATCCAATCAGACAAAGCACTTCCTCTGGGTTGGCTCTGACAGCTGGGGTTCAAAGGTCGCACCAGTGCACCAGCAAGAAGAAGTTGCCGAAGGAGCTGTCACTATTCTTCCCAAGAGAGCCTCGATTGAAGGTAGCATTACCTGAACAACTTCCTAAGAGAACTGTCTTGGTCATTTTCCTGTGTCCTAATTGAAATTCATGACTTGAGATTGAGCTCAGCAGAAAAGTGCCACACTCTGTAATATTTCCCTCCAGAGGTGAAAAGATCAGTGTTGAGGGAAATTGGCAACAAACCACATTAATTTATTTACACTGCAGACTGTCAGAGCTCAGGACAGTAGTGATAAGTTTTCCTGTATTTCCTTATCTGAGTTAGCTGCACTGTCAGTGTTATAAATTTTGGGATTTTTAAAAATAAAAAATCCAATGTGTAATAAACTACAGAGGAAAAGAAGTGACACTGTTACCAGCACCATCATTTTATTGACTTACATCACTCATTTTAGATGGTTCAAAAACTTTTATGCACATTCCACAGTTTGACGTATCTGACCATTTTGCTTCTTCCTCAGGCTTTGACAGATACTTCAGAAGCCGTACACTGGAGAACAACAGAAGGAATGTTTGGTTTGCTGAGTTCTGGGAGGAAAACTTCAACTGTAAATTAAGCTGGCATGGGAAAAGAAATAGCAAGGTCAAGAAATGCACAGGTAATGGAGTGTACTTATTAGAGTACAATCTGTTTGGCACAGTTGACTGCTTCTACTGATTTATGTCTTGCTCTTGGTGTAAACTATTATCTCTTAGTGGCAGTTGGCTAACACTGATCAACAATTTCAAGTTTCAGTGCTTGTATTGTGCTTGGAAGCTGCGTATCTGACATTAGGTTGCTGCAGATTGTTTTGTAGGATGTTGAGAATCTTTCAGATCAGGAGTTGAGCCACTTACCTCAGATTGCCTATAATCCTGTTACTATATAGTAACATGTTGTTAGCCCAGTTAACTCCCTCACTCTTTACTCCTTGGTCAGTTAAGCTGGGGACTTGATGGTAGTGCCTTTGAAAGTCAGGGTAAAGTAGTTCAACATTTTCTTTGGGAGCTGGTACTTGTGTGGTGTATATATTACCAGCCACTTTTCATCCCAAAGCAGGATGTTGTTCCTGTCCTCATGTAGGCCAAGTTGGTTTGCTTCAGGACTGTTGGAATTGTGAATAGAGCTGAGCACCACTATAATTGTCAATGAACAGTCTCATTCCTGGCCTTAAGATGGAGCTAAAGATGATTAAAGCAAAGCTAAAGCCATCAGGGCAAATGTTGTAGGGCAGCCATGACCATTTCCTGGTGACCTCAGCTTTGCCAAGTCTCTGGTCACCTCTAACATTCACCCTTGCATCTATGCTGTGATCACAGCTGTGACAAAGTCTGGAGATGTGTGTATTTATCTGAAACTAAATTAAGAATCTGAATTGTATTATTGGTGACCAGGCAATCAATATTAACCATTTTCTACAGGCAGGAAGTGGGTAGCAACTTTCCTGATGCCTGGAAATACTGTGTGATTCACTTTAATGGCCCATTAATAGAACTTTTACCCAGATACATCTTTGTCCCTTTCCAAACTAACACTAACTGATTTGTAATCATAGCCACTGATACCACTTCAACCTGTCCAGACACATTCCCTAAAACAAAGTCTGGACTGCTTAGCCACTTAGTAGACTATTACATACCAGCTTAGTAGTTCTCCTGAATTAAATTTAAGATATCTGTACTCTCTTTTATCTTTTATGCTGATTTTACGCCCCACCATTAGGTTATCTGAAAAAAAAGAAGATTGCTTGTAGTTTATGTAGCTGTTTGAAATTTGCATAAGTATTTGTTTTCTATGCCATTCTGTTTGGGGGAATCCATAATATCCTCTCAGGCTCTGATCGCCCCATTTTTGTTCTTCAGTTTAATCCAGTAATTCTCACTTGATGATCCTTCCATAACCATCCTTCCAATTGTTTTGCTAATCAATGTAATGACACCCTTCGTATCCAATGCATATAAAACCCTGTAACATTGAATAGTGAGCTGCCATTGTTGCTGTTCTCAAAACCATGGTAGAGTCATAGCTCTGGTATTAAACTTCCAGATGTTTAACTCTGCTCTTATTTTATTTGGCCTATTTAATAAACTCCTTACATGGTATATGAAATAACTCCACGAAGGCTTGGTATCACCAAGTCACCCTTTATTTACATGTGCATAATATAAGGCACTGACCCAGCTAGCTCAGAGCTAGCTTCTGGAGTGAGCAGAATCCCTGACACTCCTGCCTATATCTGTCTGCCAGGGCTCCCTGATTAGCCCAGTTTTACAGCTCCAACCAGGGAGCTCATATTCTATGAGATCCATCTGACCAACATTGTTCCAATCACTACATAACTGTACACCACTGAACACTGCCAAACTCGTCTGCTGTCTGTTTTATAACCATTGTTTCCTCTGCCTTCCACACTCATTGACTAATTTCCTGCTTCATGTTTCCAGCTTTATGTCTTTTCCTTTCAACCTGAAGCCCCTATTGCCTTGCCAAATTAGTTTAAACCATCTTCAACTGCACAAACAACTTCCTGCTATCGTATTGATCCTTGCTCTGTATAGTCCTCAAACATTTGTGAAGTTAGTTACATATTTATTACTGATAAAGATTGCAGTAAGATGATAGCATGTGTTGATCAATGTGTGGAAGGGAAGAAATATTTCATGGGTGTAGAATTCATAATGGAGGAATGAATGAATAAATCGAATCCTTTGTAAGTATGTTATTTCCTGACCTAAATCACCTGCATCTTCAGTAAAACTATTCATTTACAAGTATACATTTTACTTTAGGATTTTTTTTTTCTGAGACATTGGTATTCAAAGAGAGATTTGTGCTGATGGCTATTTTAGCAATGCTGTGATTTTTATGGATGGAGAATCATCGACTGAGTCAGCACTGGTTCTTAACAATGTACGTGGAGATCTTGGAACAGGATTATTGATGAAGCAAAAGCCTCATCTGTATTCTGAGTCATGATCTGAGGTACATCTTCCAAATTTCTAACCGCTTTGAGGGGGATACATTGTATAGTAGGTCCCCAAAGACTCATCATGAGGATAACAAATGTTTAAGGATGAATCTGAAGAGTTGTGCACCTTGCTGTTGTTAACAGTGGTGTTTATGGGTATTAGCTTACTGATGATGTTCAATTCTGCAGTAGATAAGACACAGCTATGAAAAATATGTGTATCAGTATTAAACTGTATGCAAATTCCACAATTTTGATGAGTTTTGACTGTTACATATGATGTTTTTGACAAATGCTTGCATTGAGTCTGAAATATCACTGCTCTTGTGATTTTCTCAGCTGAATTGAGCACAACATGAAACATTCCAGACCTCATCCTCTCACTCCATCTATATTTCTGTCTATATGTCTAATCTATATATTGTGGTGTTGAAAGCTAATGAATGTTTTATCAGCAGAGGATCACTGTGCCATTTTTTACGCAGCACTAATCATTATAGGGTCTCTTCTTTAGCTCATCACAATATAATATCTTATGCTATTGTGAAACTAATCTTAAGGGAATGGTATCTAATTGTTTTGAATTAAACAATAGTGAATTCACATTGAATTGACTTGCACTTAAGCTGAATGTTTTCCTTTTTGGTTGTCTTTTTAAGCGTGACTGTTAGCACACATTAAGACCTCCATATGTCATGTGTTTGATGTGACATAGAGAATTTCCCTCTCCATTCAAAATATCTGCTCCGTCTCAGTTTTAAAAAGTGTAATGCAGAAACTTCTATGTAACTACCAAAGTGTGATTGACAAAGAAATGGAGGAAGCATAATCGGCAGGAAATGCTCAGTCCATATATTTTTAAAATTGTTAGCAAGCATATTTTAGTGAAGTTTATATTAAGTCACAGGACTGTTTTGAAGTGTAGGAACATTAAATCTTGCAAACTACAATAAGTTAGAACTTCCAGGGGCCCCTGAACAACATCTTCAAGCATGTTACTAAATGTTGGAGAGCAGATCAACGAGTGCTTGTGGGTCAATTAACAGGAACGGCAACTCATGGGCCACCCCACAACACCGACTAGGCTGTTCTGCTGATCTACGTTATGTGTTGCACTCTTCTGAAGTTTAGATGTGTGTTCCTTTTAAAGTTATTGGTGTTACATATATGAGTCAAATTCATGAGATTAATTGAGTCAATTTAAGATGAGGCTTAGCTCTCAAAACTGGTGAGTTTATGTTGGGTAAGTTGTATGAAATATCAAAAGTCTGAAAGAAGAACTTAACCTATCTTGAACCTCAGATGTTAAAGCTTGGCAACCATTTAACTTTAACTTTTTGACAATTCAGTCTTACAATAGAGCTGTTTTGAACTCATATTGAATGGAATTCACAGGTTCCTGAAAAAGGGACAGCTGCAAGAACATGAAACTATTTGAATCCACGTGACTATTGACCTTACTGCTGTTCCTTGTGGGTTAGAAGGAACAGAAGTGCATCCTCCAGATTAACAACCTGTGTAATAAATCCCCTGGTGCCAGCAATCTGTGCTCCATTGATGACCACAGGAGCCCTTGACTATCAGTGTAACTACCCAACTCCTATTGAGTGTGGTACCCTGTCCACCTCAGTCACCCCCAACCATTACTGGCACTTGTAACCATCGCACGATGATCATCTGACCTACTCTCCATCACTGAAAACACTGATTCAGGTCACCATCTGCTCGCCTTCAATCAAACTCCTGGCAACCACCATTTTGGATTCCACAGCCATCAGTGATCAAGACCAACCCTCGATCATAACTACTTCTCCTACCTGACCTCCTCAATTAATCAGGCTGCCAGGAAGCGTGGACTTTATATAAAGAGAAGAGGAGAGGGAGAACAAAGATTTCAAGAAAATGATCCTCATACAACAAATTCAAAGACACAGTGAGGCTATTTCAATATCTTAATCTAATTGTAAGTAGCTCAATGAACAGTCTGAATTAAGAAGTTGTGAGTTCAAATCTCAATCCAGGACTTGAGCACAAAATCTAGGCTGACACAAAGGGACTGCTGCACTGTTGGAGATGCTGTATTTCAGATGTAAACTAAATGCCATGTCTGCCCTTCATGGCCATAACAGTTCCTTGGTGTTATTGAAGAAGAGCTGGGGAGTTAACACGGGTATTCTGACCAATATTCATTTCAAATGGACATCATGAAAACAGGTTATCTGATCATTAATACATTGTTACTTGTCAGAGCTTGCTGTGTACAAATTGATTAATATGTTTCCTACATCTTGCAGTTAATAACATTTCAAAAAAAAACTATGTTGGTTATAATGCACTTTGAAGCAGCTAGTGGTCATTGAAGATGCTGTGTAAATGCAAGTCTTTCCTTTTGATTTCTTGTCGTTTTAGTGATAAACATTTGATTATGAAACAACAATTAATTAGAGGGATTTAGATTCTGCAAGAAAATGAATAGAATCAAACTGTGTTTGCTGCAAAACAGGACATTTAGGACAGAACAGCAATTAAACTGGTTGAGAAGAGATCACTTCTTGTACATTTCCTTTTGTCTTATGTTAATCTCATTTCTTGGGCTTAGTAGTGAGAAGGCGCGACCTAATGAATGAGTTTTGAGATTCAGGTACAAAGTGGTAGTGCCATGGAGTGAATGAATGAAACAAAATTGTAATTTACAATTGATAAACCCCACCAGAACAGAAATGTGGTGGGAACCAAGGAGGACAGATTAAATGTTCAATAATATTTATCGTGTGCCTTTGAAGAATTGATTCAGATGGATGTATACAGTAAGGAATGTCTTTGCCATTAATTCCTCCAACTTAACGCTGATCTATCTAAATGCAAGTAAATAGATCTAACACATTTTATGGTGTTGCTTTGTATGGCTGTGTTATAACATATCTCATTCTTCTTGGTTGCTAAGGATCCTATTGGTTCCAATTCGCAAAGGCAGTATCAAAGACCTTTTGGGTCATGATTGGGATAAGAATCTTGGCCATAGTCATTTTGATTCTGCTTCTGTGAATTCCTTTCAGGTAATGCAGTGGCAGTGACTTTAAAGTACTCTGATTACTTAGACTGCAGTGGAGCACCAGAGGGAAAGTGATGGATGTTATACTCTGACCTATTTGTTCATAACATCATGGCAAAGTAATGCAGGAGCACACACTTCTACAAAGAGCTGAAATCTAACTATGAAGTTATTTTACACTGTTCTGCACTGGGATAATGCTTGGAGTTGGAAGTGGAAAGTTTTTGTGTTTTAACATTACATTTACTGAACAGGAGCCCTTTGAGGTGGAAATCACTTACTATATACCATTTTCTAGCTGTTAACATGTGGGGATTTATAAATATACCTCATTTATCCATTCACCTCAGGCACCTGCCAATCTCTATTATTACGATTGACTAAATTATTAATGAACATGCTTAAAAGCATGAGACAGTTATTCTTCAGCAACAATTGCAAAACTGGACACTTCCTTCATTCCAACCAATCTCCTGTTTATTTTCAATCATGCTGCCACAGACATATACAGATTCCCTATGGACACGCAGTAATTAGTATGCACAAATGAATCAACAGTATTGAGCTTCTGTATTAAACCTGATGCCCCGTTCCAGATATGAGCTTTATTTAGCATGCTGTTATTTATACTGTACTTACAGTTTGCTGATGATTGTGTCCTCATGTCACAATGTGAGCATGTCCATCAAAGGATCATGGACTGTTTTTCAAAGGTGGTTGATGACCATGAGCTAACCATCAGCTTAAGAAGAACAGAGGTACTCAACCAATAACCATTAAATTCTGTCTATACACCACCTACTATAACTATCAAAGATGCACCATTACCTCAGTTTCTAGAAATGTCCACAGTAAAATGGAATTGCTAAAGAAAGTTCAGCATTTGTCCATTTACGGAAGAGACTGTGGAGGAAATGAGGTCTCAAAATGACAACAAAACTAGCTATGTACAAAGCTGTGGTGATTCTAACTTGGTATACACATGTGAGACATGGACTGCACTGGACATATTGAACAGTTGGACAGGTTCCACATGAAATTCATTCAAATTGTCATGGTCATCAAATGGGAGACAAAGTGCCAATGCTGAGGTACTACGAAGTATAGGAAGGTCTTGAATTGGGGCACTCATCATGAAAGCTCAGCTCAGATAGTGTAGGAATGCAAGATGTATAAATGATGATAAAATAATTGTGTGGTCATGTCTTCACAGCTTAAATTTAGACACTGCTTATGAGGTGGCCCAATATTATAGTGCCACAGATTGGGCGAAAAGTGCCTGTTTACTACCTGGAGAGTGAACTCAAGTATTCTTTCCTTCAAACAACAAATAATGCAGGCAGCAAAGGGCAAAAATCAAGCTAGAAAGACTGGTCATTCCAAACAATATGATACAATTAATCCTAGTCCACACTATGCAAACTCAAACAGGTCTGCATACAGGCTCCACAGCCATGTTAGAGTGCAAACCAGTCCTCTTTGATAATGAAGGAAAGCTGGTAACAATTCATCTTTCCTATAAGATATGACGTGTTAGCAGCCTATTTAATGTCTGTGCGATTTAAGTAACAGGTCTAATTGGAAAGATTAAAACCAAAGTGTCAGAGAATCATGATGTGCGATTCTAGCAATTTCTATTCATACTGAAAATCAAGATTAAGTGAACTCGTGTCCTTCTGCTCCATGAGAGTCTTCTATGCTGCCTCAGCTCACCTTAGGACCCCTAAGGAAGTCTCACAGATTGAAAATTAGTTCCAGCGAAGCATTGGTTGTACCATATTTAGGAGGTAGTAAAATAAAAACGAGCACTGAGAAAATTAGTTCATTTTCTAAATCTAGGCAAAAATTAACCAGATGACATAGTGCTCATTGCTTTTAGCAGTTTGTGTGCAAACAGGAAAGAAACTCCTCATAGATCATCATCTGTAAGTCCGTCTAGCTAAAGTCCAATCTGGATCAGTAAACATTAATATTAATCCCCTTAGGAGCCTGGCTGCATCTATCTCAGTGATCAAATCTACTGGAAGGTCTGCTGATCCATCTTGATTGCTGCCTTGAGGTTTGTAAGGTTCTCGTTCTCTTCAGCAATACACAGCATGCTATTCATTATTATCATAAATTGCAAAATACAAAAATTCAACACCTGAAAAAATACTAATTTTCCCCTGCACCTGTAGTAATTTAACTACAAACTATAACAATATAAATAAGGAATATTTTAAACCAAAAACATATTTTCAGGGAATTGCATAGATCATAGTAACTGTCCCGTAATAAGTTTTGTTTGTCTGGAATAGGTTTTCCTGCTCATCAGTGATGAAAATGTTTAATAGCACAACCTGCATAAGATCTGGCAAGGGGTTTTCCAGCCCTAACTCTGCAAGACAGATCAGCAAGAAGAAAGCAACTAAGTTATAAGGGTTAGAACAGTGCTGAGCATTGCCCGTCCATAAAATTAAGCTGGATAATGCTAGTTTCTTTTCAGTGCCACGGGGTATTGTTTAACACATATAAGACACTTCTAGAGCTAGTTGTGCCAAACGCCATTCTGGTGAGGAGTTCAGCTTGCTTGCAGACAGTGGCCAACAGAAGTATGCAGAGTGAGCTTCAGCTCTTAAAGTTCTATCTTAAACACATGCGCGGTGAATGCACTGGAATAATAACCCAACTGAAACTATTTAAAGGGATCACCAGTTACTTTCAGGATGGTCGCTAATTGATTTCTACTGGCTGCTATATTTAGGAATATTTCAGTGTTTCTAGAATTGTTTAAACTTACACAGTTCACACAAAGAATGAGGCAGGTTTGTTTAAGCATTCTACAGAAAGATGTGGATTACTCCCAGATGTGGTACAATAATATGCACTTTTCTTTACCATTGGCGCGATAGGGATAATAAACAAAGGCAACACAAAGTGGTCAAGTTGCTGGGACAGGGAGAAGGAAGAGGGAAGGAGCTTTTCCTAGGAGGCCATATTTGCCTGCTTTGTTCAGGAAAAAACTCTGAGCCACAGTGATGTCAAATACTTTTGCTTTGTGAAGTAGATCTTCATTAAAATTTGTCTTCTATTGCAACCACAACTGCAACTTCAGAGCAGGGCTAGACTGGCTTTCTACAATGGCTTTGAAGGTGATCATAGCCATAAAACTGTATACTTCAGACTCTTTACAGGCTGGATATTGACAATAGCTAATTTGTATGCATTGTTGTCCTTGGGAGATTGTAGATGTTCTTTAATTTTTGTTTCCAAGCGGCTGCATCGTGCAAATTAAACGATAACATTATGACCAATGAATATTTTACAATCCACAATGATCTGCTGCACTCATGTCTCATCCATTGGAACCAGTTGTCAATCAGGTTCTTTCTGGCTTGTAACACCCACACAACAAGGTTCAGAGGAAAGGTCACTTGACTGGAAACGTTGGCTCTGATTTCTTTCCATGGATGCTGCCAGACCTGCTGAGCTTTTCCAGCAATTTCTATTTTTTTTTCCCGTGCAACTGAGCTCTGTTAGGGACCAGGAGAGCTTCCAAACTCTCCAATGTCCACATTCTGCCCGATGGAAGACTCTTCCCTTTCCTCAAGTTCCTCAGCATCCAGCAAATCACCTCATTGCCTGCTGCAAGTTTGCAGAACACAGCTCGAGAGAATGATGTGAACACATTCTGGCCAGTTCATACTTGAGGGCCCCCATAGACCCTTCTGAGCAGTGGAAACATATCTTCAGCAGCTCCATCATGGCCCTGGTCAAAACATAGACAGCATTGTATCTGTGTTCTGCATCAGTCTGAGGCTTGTGCTATTGTGTCATGAGACTTGATCCTAGTGGGTAGCCCTTATCCCCTAGTAACAAGCCTTATAAGGCACGTGGACCATCAAACCAGAGAGTGCCAGAGTGCTCCAGGATGTAGGAGCCTTGGCAGCTGCCAGGGTAGTGGGCACACTCCTCTGGGAAGTAGTAACAGCGATCAAAGATCAGCCGAACATGAACGGAGTGGAAGCCCTTCCTGTTGATGAATTCTGACATGGCCTTCTCAGTGCCACATGTCTTCAGTCGATCACAGCCTGCATCTGGGGAATCCCAGCTATGTTCCCAAGTCCTACTGTCTGGGCTACAACACTGACGCCATTGTGGGAGTTCAAAATAAACCAGTCTAACCTTGCATAGGTGGTGTTGGTTCCAGTCCTGATGTATTTGTGGGTGCATGAGTGAGAGATCCCACAAAGTCACTCGCCACACACTCCCTGGAAGGAGTTAGTAGCCTACAAGTTCAACACAGAGGGCACCTACACAGAGTCCAGGAAAGTAGCCTTCCGTAGCCCTCAGGTCTCACTCTGGCATCCAGCACATTTTTGTCCTGGGACAAAGGAACCTGCATTAAAATTGCGCCTTGTTCTTTTCCTGGAAATGGAGTCAGGTAGAGAAAAACTTCAGTCTTCCTGCAGACCTAACACATTCTGAAGGGCCCAACAGCTGCAGCCTCTGCCTGAGGTGGATGCTCCTCATTCCCCATAGCAGCTTGCTGCTGCTCCTAGACTTGCCCACCTCCCTCCTGCACCAGTCTTCATGTCCTTCAGAAGACAACCACAGTGACCACCTGTGGCTGGGTGCAGGACTCTTGCTGCAAATGAGCTGGGTGGGAAATGTAAGGAGCAAAACAGGTTCTTAGCTCTCTGAGCAGTCAGTGCAATGTGAGCTGCAGGTAAAAGTGTTGGATGAATTCCTCTAGGTTGTGAGCCATGCTGCACCTTGATAAATGGGGATGTATCCCCATCATTCATTCAGCTTCAGCCTCAGCATGTGTAGCAACTTGGTGAAGGTGCCGCAATGACAGTGTGACCAACACATTACCTCAAAAACCATCATAAAATCATTCCAGCATTACATCACTGTTCCATTTCCAAAGGACCAATGGGATGGTGCAAATTGCTTTGGACCAGCATCTGACCCTTAAGTATCTTCACTGTGTACATTACAAGTGGCAATGAAAAGGATTACAGGTTGAGTGGAGCTACAGTTTCAAACACCATACTTAATGCATTTGCTCCTCCACAGTCCTCCACACTGGGGCGGCACGGTGGCTCAGTGGTCAGCACTGATGCCTCATAGCGCCAGGGTCCTGGGTTTGATTCCCCCTCAGGCAACTGCACGTGCGGAGTTTGCACATTCTCCCTGTGTCTAATGGGGGTTTCCTCCAGGTACTCTGGTTTCCTCCCATAATCCAAAGATGTGCAGGCTGAGTGGATTGACCATGCTAAATTGTCTGTAGTGTTCAGGGATGTGTAGATTAGATGGGTTATAGGGGGATGGGTCTGGGTGGGATGCTTTGCGGGTCAGTGTGGACTTGTTGGGGTGAAAGGCCTGTTTCCACACTGTAGGGATTCTATGGATACACTGTCTTTGTGGAGGCCACGCTGATGGTGACTGCCAATGAACGCCTGTTTCGTAGCCTGCCATGCCCTCCAATTCTGTTCCGCGTAAGCTACTGAAACCTTGACTTCCCCCCATCACCACCCTTGGCCCCTCCCCTACACAGGCCTTTGCATACCACCCCCCCAAATAGCCTTGATTGCCTCAACCTGTTTTCACAATGAGCCTCCCTCTTCACTGATCAACACATGGATCCCCAAGAATGTATTCTTCCCAGACCTCTGGCTTCTACAAACAGCCCTAAAGAAGACTGACAGGACCACTGACCAATGTAATTCCAGCTCCCCAACTGATAATACCTGGTTCCTCTGACTACTGCTGATAGACCTTTTGGACTGACCACCCTGTGTCTGATACAACTGCTGACCTGGACCAGACTGAGCAATAAATGACCATGGCCATTCTCCTGTTTATACATTTGTCTGAGACTGACCCCCAACCAACAGCATCCCCACTGTGTCCTACGATGGGACTGAGGACTAGTCCCCGTTCAGCTTCCAACGTGGTCACTTAATTGAACAAACGTGCAGTGTGTCTACCACTGGCACGTGCTGTAGGTGTTAGATTGATGTCTTGGATTGCCATTATAGCATAATGGCTTTCTGAGACGCTGGACAGACACTGACCAACCAGCAGTTCTGTCTGTGCAGCTGTACACAAGAGCATGTGACAGAACAGTTCCAATAGCCTTTCGGCTCTGGCTGAAACATCAACACACGAGGCACGGTGGCTCATTGGTTAACACTGCTGCCTCACAGCACCTGGGACCCAGGTTTGATTCCACCCTCAGGTGACTGTCTGTGTGGAGTTTATACATTCTCCCTGTGTCTATGTGGGTTTCCTCCACATGCTTCAGTTCCCTTCCACAGTCCAAAGATGTGCAAGCTAGGTGGATTAGCCATGGGAAATCGGAGGATAGAGTAGGGAGTGTTAGGTCTGGGTGGGATGCTCTTCACAGGGTCAGTGAGGAATCAATGGGCCAAATGGCCTGCTTCCACACTGTAGGGATTCTATGATTCTACAAGGCAAAGCAGGGTGCTATGGGCATGTGGCCAGGCTCTGAGCGAGTGAGTAAAAAGTGAGCAAGTAAGTGAGCAGTCCTGAGTTGTAGCCTGGTCCAAAATCACTGTTGTGAACAGTGTGTCCATACAGTTGTCTTTCAGTGCTGTCTGCTGGTGCACCCTGCAACCAAGGTTCCAATTTCCTAAGCATTCTATGGATGGATCGGAAAGGGACCTGAGGATCCTGAGGGGTTGACAATTATTGGATGTCCGTGTTTGAGGACAGCGTGTAGCTGATGCTCAAGGATTGTGCCCTGAGATGCTGTAGTGTGATGATTGACATAACAGCTCTGCTTAGCCAGTGGCAAGGTGAAGTGGTCACATACCTGCTCTGACTTCCATTTTGAGAGGGCTCAGCATCTAGTTTGTTCACAACGAACCATGCTAGAAGCTGAATATTAATAAGGTAAGATGTGCAATTAATATTGTCATTATAAGGAATAATCCCCCAGAATAGGCAACTTTCTAAAAAGAATCCTGCCTTGACTCTGTTTCAACGCATTGCGGTAACATCCTGGAAATCAGGTCCCTATTGAATTTCCCTATCTTTTAGACATGGGTTCACAGAAAGCACAGACCTGGTTTTCAGTATTTAACACAAATTACTTTGTCTTACAATAACTTCTTCTAAACACAGAAAAATAACTATAAACTGTTGAAATATAACTCTCATCATTAAAACTCTGACCCACTTAAATCTCCCCTCGATGCACACATACAGACAGGCACAAGAAAAAAAAAGTCTAATGGTCCTTGTCCACAGGATTTGCTGAAATAATCTTGTTGCTGATTGGAACAACACTTCTTAGTGTTCCTTTTCCTGGTAATTTCACTTGTTTGTCGGAGGCACAGGGTGACTAGTTCACAATTATCAAGGTTTTAACTTATTAAGTAAAAAGTCACAGCTTATAACAACTGGTGAGGAGAAATAAACTGGCTATCTTCAAGCTTGAGTTTTTTTTTAACTGCAGACTATGATCAAGTCTTTCCATCTCCCTCAAACATTCACAGCCCCAAGCAGTTCAGCTATCTGGAAACCAATTACATAGTTGTTGCCACAGAGTAGGCCTTTATAATCAATAACTGGTCACCATACTACAGACGAGCCACTTATTGGTGGGTAACTCACCATTCGGACACAGCATCCTGGCTCCAGCTCATCTGAACTTAAGCTTTTCCTACTGCTTGAACAGACAAGTGTGTAAACAGCACTTACAATGAGTGTCAAGGTGACTTGTTTTTAAAAGGTGTGGCAATCCCTTGACCGTCATTGGCTTTTAAACAAGACCCCTTCTTCTTACAGCCCACAATCAAAAATATAGGAGAATAAAAGGCATCTGCAGTTCCTACTATCTCCGAGAATAAAAGGATATGGTTTTTACAACTCTCAGAACTTTGTTAAAGGATGTAACAAGTTGGTCCTGGCATACAGATAGGTCTTGCTGGGCATCTTGCATGATTCTGGCATAGCTGACATCATGAGGCACTGGGAAGATTCTGCCCAATATTTTATCCAGAAAATTGGGATTTACCAGGAGTTTGGACAGTTGAATGGAAAACCTTGGGAGTCAAAGCTGCTATGCTGGATTGTTGCAATGCTGCTTTTTAAGTGCTCAAGGTGCTTAGCTCATATTCAGAGCAACTCTGCTAATCCCTGAGAGGGCACCAGATTTGCAGGTAATGGCAGAGAAGCCAGCTGCTTTTGCAATCATCATTGAAGCCAACTTCTTGTCACTGAGTAATATAATTACATTCCTGATGCATGCTGCCAGCTTGGTTAGTAAAACAGATATCCCTCTTTCTGGAATGGTGATGTGTTGGAAGCAGTAACTGAAGTGTATGTGGACATTGTGATAAATATGGAGTGTCAAGTTTGAACTTCCAACACCTGACTGTCATAACCTGAAGGCTGTAGTAGGTGTCTGACCATGGATTGAGGAGATACATGTGGATTTAAAAAAATCATCTGCACTGAAATTACCATTTTATCTAAAGACAACAAAACCATTAACTGAGCCAGTGTCAAAAAAGTTCACATTTCTGTTTTTATTCACACGTGTATGATGATTTCACATGCTGCGAAATGAAAGGTCCTCCTGCCAGTCAGCCAGCTTGGAAAGACATTAGAGTCATGCTTAAGAGTATACAACATACAGTATCATGTTTCAGAGGCCGTTTTTAAGCAGCAGTGCATAAAGAAAGGAAAATAGATTGTAAACAGAATTGCAAGACTGTTTCTCTTTACTTGTCTTTCTCATCATCTCAGAAGACAGTGCCTGGTAAAAAAAACATTCACTGATAACTCATAGATATCTACAAACAGCACCACTGCCGAAGATAGCCATTGACAAATAAACAATTGTGGTCTCTGGTTAACAATATAATACCTCAAGAGAGCAGCTTCAAACTGCGTAGAGTTCCTTCTTTGTTTATTTGTTGACTGGTATCCTCAGCAATGGCAAAATTCGTGGATTTCCTTCAGCTCTCAGTGAATGGTTGTATACCCAATTCATTTTTCACTCAGCACTGTCTTGCAAGATAAGAGGAGAAGGGAGAGTGAGAGAGAGAGAGAGAGATTTAAATCTTGCTTACAATGTACTTCCCTTTTAAACTTTGTATGTCGATGTGCATGTGTGATGCTGCATTTTAATTATCTTTTCTTCGGGGTTAGTAGATAACAGCATTCTTTTCTCTCGCTCAAGTAAAGTTATAACTGCCTCCTTCATTTTTATCTAGTTAACTGCATCCTTAATTGAAGTGTAATAGTTATGGGCTAAGAAGGAATTAGTATTTGTTACGACTGACTGAGACAGATTTAAAGAGGGGAACTGATTTTCCCCTCCTCACCTATTTGTAATGATAATGCCACTCATCATTTGAGCTATCAGAATTAATATCATTTCGTAGTGTAGCCTTTGAAATATTCTACCTGTTCTCAGATGTGACAATTGCACTACCATTTTTCCTACATATTGTTAGACAATAATTTATGTCCTTGGGCTAACCTGTCACATCCTTGCTGGTGTGGCAGTTTTGACAATCCTGACATACCAGCTGTCAATGAAAATGTTTTAATGAATCAGTTTTCTTCCGTTACCATTTAGAACTATGATCTGTCTGATGTGTCTGCAGCTGATGTTGCCCTATATTCTAGGAATGGTTTGGCAGCCTCCCACGGGCAAGAATTGGAACCGAGCATTTCCACAAGTCCTTTTGACAGAAGAGCTCATTCAGGAGAGCCAGTCTCTAGGTGTTGCTATTTACTGTCCACTTGCCGTTAATGAATTCAATTTGCACCTGCATTTCAGGTTTCAGCAATAAAATTTGACTATCTCCAGATGTGCCACTACTTTTATTGTCAAATAAAATCTGCCACCATAAGGGATTGACTGGGAACTAAGGGATGGCACGGCGGATCAGTGGTTACCACTGCTACTTCACAGTGCCAGGGACCCAGGTTCAGTTCCACCCTTGGGCGACTCTCTGTGAATTTCGTATGTTCTCCCCGTGTCTCCTAGGATTTGCTCTGGTTTCCTCCCACAGTCTGAACCTATGCAGGTCAGGTTGATTGGCCATGCTAAATTTCTCATTAGTCATAGGAAATGCAGGGTTACAGGGATAGGGTAGGGGTGTGGGTCTGGGTCTGGGTCTGGGTGGGATGCTTTTCAGAGGGTCAGTGTGAACTCAATGGTCCAAATGGCCTGCTTCCACACTGTAGAGATTCTACGATTCTAAGGAACAAAACACACATGCTTGTCAAAGTTGGCTACAGTGAATGTGCTTTGATGATTCATCTGCAAATTAAGATCACATTGATCAGGTCGCCTCATTGACTAATGGTGCTCAAGAAAGTATCCCTGTACGGTCTGAAAGAAAAGCCAGTCATAATGTTTGCTGTGTAATGGGTTAATTGGGGTGGTCAGAAGCAGAATCAGACAGTTGTCAGAGTTACACATTAAAAGGTCCAATATCTCAATTGTTTTGATAGCAAGACACCATGCATTAGTGACTGTATGGCCCTCTCACTTCCTAAATGGTTATTTAGCTTTTACGAGATATTGATCTTCTATGTGGTAGTTAGTGGCCAGTTAGCTCAGTTGGCTGGATGGCCGATTTGTGATGCAGCGTGAAGCCAACAGCATGATTTCAATTCCTGCACTGACAGGTTACCATGAAAGACTGTCCTTCTCAACCTCTCCCCTTATCTAAGGCATGGTGACCCTCAGGTTAAACTCACTACTAGCTGTCTCTTTCTTAAACTAGTCCTATGGTCTGGTAGGACTACAGTTACTTGACCCCTGAGATGACAGAGTGTAGTCTCTCTCTAGTCTCTCGACTGCATGGGTCACATAAATTTACTTGTTTTACCCAGTTCTAGAACTGGTTACTCATCTATCTTTTCAATAATAGACTTCAACTAGAAAGGTCCATCAACCAGGATTCTTCAATAAACACAACTATTGATTTCTGATAAAACAATTTTTTTTCCTTTATTCATTCACGGGATGAGGGTGTTGCTGGCTAGGCAGCATTTATTGCCCATCCCTAATTGACCAGAGGAGAGTTAAGAGTCAACCACATTGCTGTGGGTCTGGAGTCACATGTAGGCCAGACCAGGTAAGGATGGCAGTTTTCTTCCCTAAAGGACATTAGTGAGCCAGATGGGTTTTTCCTGACAATCAACAATGGATTCAATGTCATTGTTTGGTTCTTAATTCCAGATTTTTGTTTGAATTCAAATTCCTATATCTGCCATGGCTGGATTTGAACCTGGGTGCCCAGAACTTTATCTGTGCCTCTGGATTAACAGTCCAGCGATAATACCACTAGGCCATTGCCTCCCCAATTTATGCAATGAAAATGCAAAAACTGGTTAATACACTTAGTTTGTATTTTGTATATATAAATACCACTTTAAGTAACCCAACACAAACACACAGGGAAGAAGTGATTTTTCTAGTTAGATATTCATAGAATCCCTACAGTGTGGAAACAGGCCATTTGGCCCATCAAGTCCACACTGCCCCTCTGAAGAGCATCCCACCCAGACCCACTTCCCATGTCTAACCCACCTAACCTAAACATCCCTGGACAATTTAGCTTGGCCAATCCACCTACCCTGTACTGTGGGAGGAAACCAGAGCACCTCCATGCAGACACAGGGAGAATGTGCAAACTCCACACAGACAGTTGCCTGTGGCTGGAATTGAATCTAGGTCCCTGGTGCTATGAGGCAACAGTGCTAACCACTGAGCCACTGTGCCAGCCAGAGAAATAAAAGACACACTTCTGGCCAATAAGTCTTAGTTCTTGGGGACAAAAAGGGTAAGGTTTGAGAAGTTCAGATGAGCATTGATCCAATGTTCTAGTGCACAAGACAGACGACTGTAAACACATGCAGTTGCCCATGGGGATCTAGGTAGATGCAATCATTCTGGAAATATTTATAAACTCTTTCAGAGCATTCCCACACAAGAGCAGTTGGATCAGGGCTCCAGGCACCATCCTGTTCTTACAGCAAGGGTTCTTTTCCTGAAACAGGAAAACTGAGTTGAGAAGCTTGTTTTTTTTTCCGCAGGCTTCTTCCCAACTACTCCAAAAAAAATCCAAAGCAGAGCTTTGATCCTGACAGTCTTAAATCTAGGCTGCTGATTTCCATTTAAAAAAAAGCTATCACAAACATGTGACTCCTAAGGAATGTCTTGTTAAAAAATGTTCTAATGCCCTTTCATTGACCAGAAACAATCTGGGTAGCCACAGACCTTCAAATGCAAATCCAGAAAAATTATTAATTGTGGAGTTTTCAGGATATCATTAATTCATGTGTTCCAAAAGTCTTGCATTCTGGTTACTTCCTTATAGAAAACATCTTTGCTTCATAATCCAATCTTATCAACTTTTTTTTTACTGATGGTTCTTCAAACGACTTTAGATGGCATAATCCCACCCTTTTCTTATCACTCCGGCAGAGTGCAATACACCTTGGCAAGCTCCATATCTTTTGATTATAAAAGTGCACTTCTAAATCCTCTTCAAGTGCTTCACAAGCTAAACCAAAAGTTCCACTTCTGATGTCCTCAAAGTTAGTTTTTCTCCAGCTATTAATACTTGTGTGCTTACTATTTCCTGTTCTGAGATCTTTTGCACTGTTATGATTTAGTCAATTGAGTTTCCTGTTTTTTGATGTGTTTGTTTTATGTTCAAGAATTCTGTCATGCAAATAATACCCATTCTTGTTTTGAATAGTCTTGTACATCCACTGCAGTGCTTTTAGACCTACATTTCACTCGTGGACAGTGATGTGAATTACTGTACATACCCTCTTAAGTTTGATGACTCCATACGCTCACACAAACAATCCGAGTATCTTACTTTTATGGCTTTTGTCTCAGACTATCCTGTCTCTGCTCAAGACCTGGAGATGCAACAATATCTCTTACATCTGTGTTTCATCAATATTTTCAAAGGCAGATCACATGAATACTAGAAGACATGTTTAGTTTGAATTATTAAACTGATTTATTCCATGGTAAACTGAATAAACAGAGCAGTCATTGTAATAATCTGAATCTCTTAGAATAATTGTTTTATCTCTGTATGGTCATATGAAAGTAATGAGCATATTATGATATCACATTTCATGGGCTATATTGCAATATTTATAAAACAAATCAATTTATTTAGATTTTTGAAGCTGTCTGAGCTGGGATTTTTTTCAGCTCAATTCAGCCCTTCTATTTCAAAGCTTTATATTAGGTATTTGATATTCTGCCTTATTTTTAAGTTCATAATCACAAAGAGATTTAAATAAACGACTTTCCAATGCATGAAAGGGCATGAGGTGTTTATTAGGTCAGAAGACAAACCATCAAAATACTTATTATTTAGATTCCATGTCGAAACAACATCAAGTAGCTCAGTAGCATTTTCCCACCACCTCAGATCATTTTTATAATTACACTTGGAAGTTGTGAGAATTGATGAATAGAAGTAGCTATTTACGGACCTGCCTCTCCCTAAGACTGTTCTGCCATTCAGACATATCAAGGTTGATTGGCATCTAAACTCCATCCACCTTGCTTCCATAACCCATAGTACTCTTGCCTGACAAAGACCTATAAATCTGTTTTTAATTTTGGTCTTGTTTAAGTTTATGCTTAGATTTTTCTTCTATTTCCAACTCAACCATATTAAGCATTTCAATTCAACAAAAAGTAGAAAGAGACGTGGAGACCGGAAACCAGAAACAAAAACAGAAATTGCTGGAAAAACTTAGCAGATCTGGCAGCGCCTGTGGAGAGAGAGCAGGGTCAATGTTTCAGGTGCAGTGACCCTTCTTCAGAGCACTTCCAGAAGCATTTCAATGACACAGACTGACCTCATAATTTATCTCTTATAGCTCCAGTGTAATTCTGGTTGCATTCTCCTCCTTCCTATGGAGTGGATGAGGGCATAATACAATGATTGAAATTGGATCTAACTGGAGCTTTGCAAAATTGTATGAAACCTTTGGCCCTCATCCTTTCTATCCTTTTCAGATATAAAACAGCAATCTATTCATCTTGCAAATTATGGCTTACAGCTGGCTACTAGATTATAATAATTTGTGTACCTTGATCCCCAAATCTCTGCTCCTCCATAGTTTGTAGCATCTCACCAATTTGAATATATTCTGATCTAGCTTTCTTGAGTACAAAGTAGATAATCTCAAAAGCACCGACATTGAATTCAAATTGCTGCAGTTGTTTTCTACTAATGTCTTACGGTTATATTAAAAGTAACTCTCCTGCAAATTGTATATGTATCAAAAAATCCAAACTGCAATAGAATGCAAGAAAAGGGCTGCCATTTGATGGGCATCATTTTCTCATCTCTAACCCCCGTTTACTCTTTCATTTTATCTTTCTTCTGTTACTCTAGTTCTCTCTCTTGGATCAATAACACTTTGATCATTGTTCCTTTGAAATTAACTCTCTTATTTCTGCCAGAGTAAGTAAGCTATTTACTGTTCCCACCAAGCGGAGCCTACAGTGAGGAATATATTGAGAAAATATTAAGAGGTTATACAAATGAATAAATGTGACTTAACTTTCCATTCATTTACTGTTGTGGGAAAAGGCAAATAGCTACAATAGTGTTATTTCTTTCAGCGTTAATTTATTTCATCAGCATACATTGCACTTTTCAAACGAGAAATGCCGGAAATCAAAGCAGGTCAGGCGGCATCCATGGAGACAGCAAGTTAATGTTTCGAGTCTAGATGACTCTTCTTCAGAACTGACATGAAGTGCGGAGGAGGCAGCAATGCTAGCAAAACGTTAGCTTGCTCTCTGTTCACGGATGCTGCCTGACCTCCTGTGATTTCCAATTTTTCTTAGTTTTCAGCATCTACACTAATTTTCTCTTACTCTTTCCAAATCCAAGTTTGGTATCCTCTAAAGATGTTTTGTTGTCCTTGCTAGTTTTAACCTTTGTCAAAAAGCTTTGCGACCTTGCAGTTTTGTGCTTATTTTTGTTAATTCTCGTTGACTTTATATTTGATTAATTCATCCTTGTGTGGTTTCCATCCAGTGAATATAAATATTATTTTCATGTTTGCAATCCATTCTGAACAGTAGTCCCATCCATATTTTTATGAAATTACAGAGATAGGCACTGTAAAAACACTTTTTAGAATTTTTTTTATAGATACTGGCTCATCTTGAATGCTTCTCCAAGGAAGTTTGTTCCTTGTTACATTTGTCGTATTTTGTTTTAATCTGGAAAGCAATTGTTAACAAACAGAGGGAAGTTGATGCTAGGGAACAAAGTGTTATTTTACGATTTCTACTGTCTGCTCCTAATACCAAGGCATGTGAATGAGAATAGGTACAGTGCAATGAGACACTGAATAAAACCTGGCTTAGTTCCAAAGATGTCTTCTAATCATAGGAAAGTAATTCATTACTGCACCAGTATAAATTCCCATACTAGCATCCACTGTGTCTACTGAAAAAAGATTCATGGTCCAGTGCCAATCTTCTCCAAATTATGACGAACTCACTGCTGTGGAATTTCAGTCAAGGTGCCCGGACATATTTCAAGAAGAGTGCTTGGAGTTTGTGAAAGGAATCCTTCAATTTATGAATCTGGGATGGATTTAAACTCACATCTCAGGTTTAAGAGTTAAAAGGGGGAAGTATGCTACAGACTGGTTGTTATACTTATAGGATTACAGACCTGAATGAGTCAAAAATTCTTTCAATACAGTACTAAGGGAAAAAGAATTTTGCTAGAACCTCAGTGCCATTGGTCTTGACTCCAACAAGACTCCAGTTACCTTTTCTAACTGAACTAATAGATGTGGGGTGTTAGCATCCTGATAGACTGTATGAGGCTTCATATACATTCTTCTCTAACATTGGACATCTCCTCTTATCCTTTCCCTGTGATCCACCAGAACAGGCACAGAAGAAAGTCTGACATTTCGCTAGCAATGTATTTTAACTTTAGACATCAGTCACTTTGTTTGTTTGTTTCTGCATCAGGAATAAGCTTCCTAATTCCCTTTGCAATGTCATTTGCGCTCAAGTCTTCAAAATTCTCCTCTTCACCCTTTCCAGGTTTTCCATGTTTTCTCTTTCCTTGTTAAACCTGATCTCTTATTATTGATGAGCTGTGTAGCATATCCTTGATTGTGATCAGCATAATAGTGATGCTACTCATTGAAGAGTAAAGGCTCTCCAGATTAATCTTTAGAAAGATTTTATTACATTCCTGGTTATTGTAGAAAAGATTTACTAGGATGCTACCTGGACTGGAAGGTTTGAGTTATAAGGAGAGGTTAGATAGGATGGGACCTTTTCCCTGAAATGTAAGAGGCTGAGCGGTGACCTTATAGAGGTCTATAAAATTATGAGAGGCGTAGATAGCTAATAGCTTTTCCCCATGGTAGGGAAGTTTAAAACTAAAGGGCATAGGTTTAAGGTGAGAGGGGAGTAATAAACTAGGGTCCAGAAGGGCAATTTTTTCACACAGAGGGTGGTGAGTCTCTGGAACAGGCTGTTGGAGGTAAAGGCTGGATAGGCTGGGACATTTTTCACTGGAGCATATGAAGTTGAGAGGTGACCTGATAGGAGTTTATAAAATGATGGGAGGTGTAAATAGAGTTGGTGGTCGTTGTCTTTTTCCTAAGATGGGAAATTTCAAGACTGGGGCACATTTTTAAGGTGAAAGGAGAGAGATTTACAAAAGACAGAAGAGGTAAATTTTTTACACAGAGGGTGGCTTTTGTGTGGAATGAACTTCCTGATGAAGTGCTGGATGCAGGCACAATTACAACATTTAAAAGACATTTGGATGGATACATGAGCAGGAAAGGTTTGGAGGGATATGGGCCAGGAGCAGGCAGATGGGACTAGTTTAGTTTAGGATTATGTTCGGCATGGAATGGTTGGACTGAAGGGTCTGTATGACTCTATGACTCAAAAAGAAACATTTGGACAGGTACATGGATAGGAAACATATGGAGGGATATGGACCAAATGCAGGCAAATGGACTAGATTAATTGGGAAAATGGGGTAGCATGGACAAGTTGGACCAAAGGGCCTTTGTCCATGCTGTAAACCTCTATGACTCTATGAATCTGTTGCTTGGGATAATTGGAACTATTTTTATAAAAAGTGACTTGGAACTATTTTTATAAACAGTGACTTAACTAGCTAACAACAGCACAGTACTTTTAATTTTACAACAAAATAGAACTCTTCCCTTGACAAAATGATGAAATGGCTGTTATCATTTCATTCTATCCAATTCAAAATTATCTCCAACTCTGTGCTGTTACTAAAGCTTGGAAACATGAATCCAAACCAACATTGACCCCTCTTCTGTGGCTGCTTCTTCAAAGACTGTGCTTCTGTTTGCATTCCCAATGGATTTGCTCAACCTATTCTGTTATTTTGTCATTCTGCTTTGCATCATGCAGTGTTGCTCAAATTGTAAGATAGAAGCAGCTTCTGTGGACCCAGCATGAACTCACCACCCACCTCCAGTGCCACTGCTTCCAGCAATATCATTGATATTGTCTGCCGTCCAAGAAATAACGTTTGTTGTATAACAGTAAAGAGTCTGAAAACGTTATTGCTGGAAGTGTCTTAAGCATCACTCATTATGATGTTGTCATATGGACTTCATTACAGAACAGATGAGGATCTTGAAGGAGTAACCCTAACATCCAAGTCCTCCTCATAGATCTGTAACACTGTCTTCTCAGTGTAACTTGTACTTAATTGTTAACACTCAGTGAACAACATGTTGTTTAAGACAAGAATCTCTTCTCATTAGATGAGCAAGTGGTTTTCCTCAACCACATCAAAGCAATTATGACCATGCAAACAAGGAACAAGAGTAGGCCACTTAGCCCTTTGAGCCTGCTCCTCATTCAATAACATCTTGGGTAATCTAATTTTAACCTAAACTCTACATTCCTACATATCGCCGATAGTCTTTCGTCCCCCTTGGTAATCTATCTACCTCTGCCTTAAGAAGCTTTTAAAATTCTGCTTTCCTGCCTTTTGAAGAAGTCAATTCCAAAGATTTACCAGAGACCCTTTGAGAGAAAAAATTGTTTCCTCAACACTGATTTAAATGTATGCCCCTTTAGTTTTAAACTATGACACCTAGTTCAAGATTCTCCCAGAAGAGGAAACATCCTTTCAATAATGGATTCTATAATACCCTACATGAAAAGAAGCTGGTGACAAGCAACTTGTCCCTTGGTGATCAATAGTGAAGGCAACCTCATACAACATAGTGGTCAATGGTGAAGATTGTTCGTAGAATCCCTACAGTGTGGAAACAGGCCATTTGGCCCAACAAGTCCACACCGCCCCTCCGAACAGCATCCCACCTAGACCCATTCCCCTGTATTTCCCATGTCTAACCCACCTAACCTAAACATCCCTGGGCACTATGGGCAATTTAGCATAGCCAGTCCACCTAGCCTGCACATCTTTGGAATGTGGGAGCACCCGGAGGAAACCCATGCAAACACGGGGAGAATGTGCAAACTCCACACAGACAGTCGCTTGAGGCTGGAATTAAACCCGGGTCCCCGGCGCTGTGAGGCAGCAGTGCTAACCACTGAGCCACCATGCCATTGTTAACACCAGCATTTAAAATAATCACTCGTAGAATTTTTAGAGAGTCTGAATCTTATAACTAGAAAAATACGACTCATTAGGTGAATGCAGTTCACTGCATGTTATTTTCAAAATTCAGTGAACCTATACACAAATGAAAATACTCAGTTGAACACGTAATAATTGATATTCTAAATTGAAGTTGACAAAGTGAAGTTGATTGGCATGACAGTAACAGTAATGCTGGTGCCAATTATTTGAGTGGTTGGGAAATGGAGATGGCAGTTTTGACAGTGATGGAAGAAACATGACACATACTTACTCTATCTGTACATCTTTTTGTGCATTCCTTTTCATTTTGCTAGCAACCATGCACCGCCAGTTTTAAAATGCATGCATTTCTGTGTGTGACTCAACGGTTCTTGATGAACAAGGCTAATGTCCTGCAATCACCTTGTAACATTGACAGTGAAAGACTATAGCCCTGAATTGTGCATGGGAAACAATCTTTCAGAGAAAGAGGGTGTAATTCTGACTTTGAACAATTTCACAAATCATGTTCCATTAACCTGACTGCCTGTGAAATATTCCTTCAATTTGTTTTCATCAGAGTTCCCTTCAACTGGCACAATGTTGAAGGGGTGTCAGAGCTGACGTTATACATTTTCTACTATAACCCAAAGTCACATCTTACACCTTTCCCCATTCCTTACAAATTCCATTTTTAGGAATATAGGAGCAGGAGTTAGCATTCAATCCCCGAGTTTGCTCTGCCAGTTTAGATCACAGCTGATCATCTGACTCAAAGCCATTTTCCCATGCATTCTCCATATTCCTTCGTATCATTAGTATCTGGAAACCTATTGATCACTATCTTGGTCATTATCAAAGACTGTTCTTTCACAGTCACCGGGGGTGGAGAACTGCAAATATTCACTGCCCTCATGATGAAGACTTTCCTCCTCATCTTGGCCGTAAATGGATCATCTTTATTTTGAAAGTGCCCCCGGTTCTAGACCCCACCTCCCCTCCAACAACAACCACCACCCCAACAGGGGGAACATACTTTCCCTGTCTACCCTTAAGGATTCTGTAAATTTCTATGATGTCACCAGTCATTTTTCTAAATTCTAGAAAATACAAGCCATTTCCTCAATCTTTACTTCTAGGACAGTCCCACCATCCAAGGGGTTAGTCTGGGTAGTAGTTGCCACTGCATTCCCCCTGTGGAAAGTATATTGTTCCTTAGGTAAGGAGACAATATCTGCACACAATACTCCATGTGTGGTCTCACCAAGGTTCTGCTCTTACACTCAAATCTCCCTGCAATAAAGACCGACACCATTTCACTTCTTAATTTTTGCTGTACCTTCAAGTCAGTTTTCAGTGACACCCAGGCCCGTTCGGATATAAACACTATTAACTCTTTCACCCTTTGAGAATATTCTACACCTCAGTTCCTCCTACCAAAGTGGATGATCTCTCAATGTCATTTTCTAACTGCCATGTTCTAGCCCGCTCTCACTCAGCCTGTCAAAATCTCCTTGAAATTTCACTGTATCATCCTCACAACTCTCCTTCTAACTTTGCTTTGTATCTGCTGTAAACTTGGAAATATTACTTTGTTCTCCCATCTAAATCATTGATACAAATGGTGAACAGCTTAGGGTCCAAGCTCTGATCTTTATGGTACTGCAACTGGTCACAGCCTGTCATCCTGAGAGAAGCTTATTTATTCCTGCTATATCTTCTTTCAGTTAAACAATCCTTAATTCATGTCAGTGTATTACCCTCTATCCCTGTGTTCTACTTTAGTTTACCCACTTCTTGCATGGGACCTTAGAGAAAGTCTTCTGAAAATCAAAATACAACACATCAACTGTTTTTTTTTAAGTCAATGCATTTAGCACCTATCCCTAACTGCCGGGAGAGCAGTTTAGAGGCAGTTTTGGCATTACATGTTAGCCACTCTGGGTAAGGACATTACTAAACCAGATCGGTTATTTCCTGACGATTGTTTCATGGTTGTCATTATACTCTTAATTCCAAGATTTTAAAAAAATAGCACTATCTGCCACAGTCAGAGTTGATCCTGGGTCCTGGGAGAATTAGCTGGATTAATTATCTAGTGAAAATACTACGAGGCCATCACCTCCTCCTATTTTCATCCTTATCTTGTCTGTTTAAAAAGAAGCTCCAAGTAGGTTTGTCAAACATGATTTCCCTTCATAAATTTGTGCTGACCCTGCCCTGTTTTGTTGTGAATTTAAACTGTTGCAAGATTTACCATGCTGTGAAAGGTGGAACATCATTAAGTCTCAGCAAATGGTTCAGTGGTTGCAGTCTTGTCTCTGAGTCAGAATATTGTGGACTCAAGTTCCACTCTGGAGATTTGGTCACATAATCTAGGCTGACTCTCCAGCACAGAAAGCTGCTCTGTGTTGTGATAATCGAATCTGAGATCATTTTCAACCTTACACACAATCTGTATTGTGGGGGATTTTCAGTCCGTTGAGTATCGTTGAACAAAGCACTCCCGAGCTGAATGCCAACAAAGCTTTTTTCTAAGACCAGGTTTACAACTGGTTGGCAGACACCAACATTAGTTCAGACAAATTGAAGGGAAGAAAAACTGCCCAGGTCGTAACTGCAACTCTTGTCACAAGTTTCTATCGTTTAGATTTTATCTCCTCCTCTTTTATGTTTTGTGGGGGCTATAATCTCTTCCAACTTCTTCCATTGGGCAGAAGACACAAGAGCTTAAACACATGTACCAACAGATTTAAAAATAGCTTCTTCCCCACTGTTATTAGATTTATGAACGGACCTCTCAAATTTTAAATTTAAATGTTGATCTCACTCTTTGTGCACCTTCTCTGCAAACGTAACTTTGTATTCGTCGCTCTGTTCTGTTATCCTAGTGCACTTTGTATGGTATGATCTGCCCGTACTGCATGCGAAACAAAACTTTTCACTGTACCTAGGTACATGTGACAATAATAACTTAAATCAAATCAAAATGTCTGGTTGGAATGACACAGGACAAGGCCATATACACCACTTGACGACAAGAAATGCCTTTTAAGTGCAGAGCTGAGGCACTAGATGCTGCAATTTACTTCACCTTGCTTTGCTGCAGCCTCCAAACATTTCCAACAGAACAATCCCAAACCCAAACATGAGATAAGAAAGGAAATAAGATCTGCAAACTCTGGCACTCCCTCCACAATCAATGGTAGCTGTTATTCAGAACATTGACACCTTGATTAGCTGCCTTGGACTGATCATCGAGATTGATAGGCTGCTTAGCAGTTGAGTCCAGATCTCCCTAGAGCAGGAGGATCTGCACATCAGTCCCATATACACCACTCTCTTTGAGGTGCTGCTGCCTAAAGCTTACTGCTTTGTCTTGTGCTTTAAGCTAATACTGCTTCCTGCACATTGGGCTATTGGTGTGGTATATCATCTTGGTCCTGACACTGTTTGCACCTTATCTCTGAATAAGGCTCTTTATTACCTCATGAACTGTAACATTTATTTACATCTGTACTTAGTGGGTTTACAGCTCTCTCTTGAGTAGATTTAAGACCTGTTTCTTCATGTGCTCATTCTAGAGAGCTGTTTTTCCCTTATTGACATCAGTCATGTGATCAGTTGCAATGACGTGATTCATACCACAGTTACCAGTTGTTCATTGGAATTCAGAAGATTGAGGGGGGATCTTATAGAAACATATAAAATTATGAAGGGAATAGATAAGATAGAAGTAGAGAGGATGTTTCCACTGGCAGGTGAAGCTAGGACAAGAGGGCATAGACTCAAGATTAGAGGGAGCAGATTTAGGACTGAGTTGAGAAGGAATTTCTTCACCCAGAGGGTTGTTAATCTATGGAATTCCTTGCCCAGTGAAGTAGTTGATGCTACTTCAGTAACGTTTTTAAAAAAAAGGTAGATATTTTTTGAACAATAAAGGAATTAAGGGATACGATGAGAACGTGGGTAAGTGGATCTGAGTCCACGAAAAGATCAGCCATGATCTTATTGAATGGCGGGGCAGGCTCGAAGGGCCAGACCACCTACTCCTGCTCCTAGTTCTTATGTTCTTATGTTCTTATGTTCTTATTTAAGGGCCTCGATTGACAGCAGGATGGGAGGTGGGAAAATGGGTCATCCCAGCCTTCATTAGTTCTGTTGGAGGCCAGAAGATGGTTCAGATGTGCCATAGTAATACCCTTTCAGCATCTTAGCATGTCATAGGATTCTGCCCATTATCACAGCAGCACACCTTAAGTTCCATCTATTGAGCATGGGAGCCTGTGTTAATATAACTGAATTTACTCTGTTAATCTGAACCATAAATATTATTCTTATATTTGAGTGTCAAAGTAAATATGGAAAATTATAAGAATGCTTCGACTCTCGCAAAATAGACAAGGGGCAGTTTTCCATCTCACTTTCTTCCTTTTTGTCCTCCTGTCATTTTATCTTGTTTCTTTTAATTCATAAGGCTGGTGTCTTGCTTTACAAACAATTTAATCTTGTTTATCTGTACTATGGTTTTCACTTTCAGAGAAAACACCAGGAATTATTAAATTGATATTTCAGCAAATTTGATCACCCTTCCAGCATCTTTCGGATGAGGCAAAGTCCATTTTCCCCCAAACTTTTCAAAAGGACGGTGTCAATTTAATTAACATTTTAGAAACTCAGCACAATTGCCTTTCATCAAACCTTTAACTTCATTATAATAGTTGTCTGTGTAGTGTGGCTCACTGCTTAACTATTTTTTTCCAGCGGAGTTTGTGAAGAGGAAAACCTTTTGGCTGAACTGTGCTTTCTTGTCTGACAGAAAATGTCCTTGTTCTTGCTACAAATTCTCTTAACTGAGTGTTGAAGATGACAAGCTCACAATGTAGCAGTTCAACCACATGGCTTGAACAATTAAGTGTCTCTATGTTTTCAATGAATTTAGTACAATTCATTTGTATGCGAATAATGAACAAAAAGGGTTGTTACGAGGCTGTCGATATGATGGCACCATGGCTCAATGGTTATCACTGCTGCTTCACAGCGCCAGGGATCTGGGTTTGATTCCAGCCTCAGGCGACTGTCTGTGTGGAGCTTGCTCATTCTCCCCGTGTCTGCGTGGGTTTCCTCCGGGTGCTCTGGTTTCCTTCTGCAGTTCAAGGATGTGCAGGTTAGGTGGATTAACCATGGGAAGTGCAGGGTTACAAGGATAGGGTCTGGCTGGGGTGCTGTTCGGGCAGTTAATGTAGACTTTGTGGGCTGAATGGTCTGCTTCCACACTGTAGGGATTCAATGATCTTCCTCATTCTTTCGATAGGAATGAAAAGCAGACAGTTTTCATTATGGATGGCAAATAGGACCCATCTCCCAACATTAAAATTATATCCATTGCCTCTAGGTGTTTCCCTCTTGCTAGATAATGAACTGGTCACCTACGTTTAGGTGTGTCAAACCTGCTTTAAATAATAAGGAGGGTGACAGCAATTTATTGGTGTTGATCTCACAAACTTTCTGCTGACCATGTTTCATTGCTAAGTTCAACAAGTTTAAGGTATGCTGCATACAGTTTCACAAGAGGCCTTTGAAAGTAGTTACTCATTTTATTGATATCAAACATAATTTGGAATATGCAGTGAATCAATAACTTGATTGAATGCACTGCATTGCTGTGTGTAAGTGTAACAAATAAATATCCTTTTCAAATGCTGAGAAAGTCAATCAGCCCTTAAATTATCAGACTAAGAGCCAAAATTGAGTTGCTTCACGTAAATTATAAATCTCAGAAAATTTGCTTAAATTGGATTTCCTTTGTTGGTTATCTGTTCCTTTTCAAAACAGCTCTGTGCATTTTCATCCCACGAACTGTTACAGCATCACAGACACAGTCAATTGTTTACCACTGACATGGGGGCTTTGATCTGTGACTGGAGTGAGAGTAGCAACATTTTTTTGGATTTCTTTTCTTGCTGGGTAGCTTATTAGGGAAGCAATTGGTTTGTGCTGATGTGTTATACAAGTTTGTTTTTCTCTCCTGTAGTTGTTGAGTTAATTTTTCATAATGGGGTTGGAGAGGAGAGAAGGAGAACAGGATGGAGTATATCTCATCTTTGAGGAGAAGAATGGAAGATTCATCCATACTGTACAACAGAAAATATGTATTAACGAAGGGATTTGCAGCTGGTGACATTTTAACATTACCAATAGCAAGTTGATAGATTGCTATATTTGCTACAAGATAGTATTCTGTATGCTTTTAGAAAATATAGACAAATGTGGACAACAGGATAACAAAATCTCAGGGTTGTTTTCACTTGCAAAGACTATAATTTGAAGTAGAAAGAAAAGCATACATTTAAAACACACCTTTCAGGGATGAAATAAATCCCCCAGTGCTTTTCAGCCAACAAAGTGCTTCTGAAGGAAAGCCACCACCATAATATATGAAATGTGGCAGCCTTCTTACGTGGCAAGATCCCACATGTTACAATGTGATTATAATGCTTTGCGTTGTGATTTTCGAAAGCACAAAACAGAAACGAGACAACACCTTGATCTATGTAAGATATCAAGGACAAGTACTATGTACATATCATCTATATAAGGGGAAATGAATGAAAGAGTATTGCAGAAATGGCCTGAACAGTACATGTGTTCCTGATATTACACCCGAAGTTGCCTTTGCTTATCTATTATGTGTGTGACCCAGGTTAATAAGCTATATTGATGTTGAGTAAATGCTGAAGTGTTCTGTTAATATCTATTATTAATTGATCTCATGCTGTGATAACTGAAGTAGGTTTGATGAAAAAGGAAGGCAGATGGTCACTGCACTTTTAATCTGACTCAGTAAGACAAGCCATTCAGCTGAGCAGTACACAATGTACAATTGTGAATCTGTATGATTCTGTTTTTGACATCTTTGGTCACAACACTGTCCAATAAATTAATTGATGCATTTCTCCTCAAGGCATCTCCCAAGAGCAAATGAACCGTTAATTTTAATAGATACTTGGAATTCACCTGTGTCTTGCTGAATACAGCATTTACAATCTTTCTTGTGATATTTTATAAACAATGAATTCTACATTATGAAAATTTGCAAAAATTATGCTGGAAATGTGGGGAACTCAGATGAAGATTTACATTTAAATTCAAAAATAAATAACCTGATAAATGTTAAAATTCTAAATTAATATCAAATGGCAAATGAACCAAGAAAATCAAATCATGCAGTTAATGTTTCATGATGTATAAGTGGACCATGTCTCACAGTAGACAAAACTCTTGATCAAATTAAATAATCAGCATCAAAATTATTAAGACTTTGAATAACTGTGACTTATCCTGCAAGAGATAAATTATTAGATGTGGAAAGCATATTGCAACAAGGTGGAAAGGAGAGCAGAAAAGAATTGAAGTCTTTTTTTCAAACACCAGAAAATTACCTGATATGTTTAAAAAACTTTAATATATAAAAACAATGCAAAAATATGATAATCTTCCTACAATGCTTCAAAAAAGGTCAGTGCAACATTCAAGTGAATGATTTTTCAATGCTAAAAATATCCATTCTCACGTGGGCTTTCTTATTAAGTATTTGCAAAATTAGAGGAGGCGTCTTAATGTCTGGAAATACAAAGTCCATAATTTTTATGTGCAAATAATTAGTAATTTGCAGGCAATAGGGCAAAATTCATGGTGGTCCCGTACTTGCTATTGGATGTATTAAGCCCTCATGAGTAGCATTGCTTGTGTATACAGCTGCTTCTGGATTTATGTGCCACAGTGCAAGTGCTCTCGATGTTGCTGGAGCACTCTTGACATCCAGTAACAACACAGGTAGAACACGTTACCATTATTGAAACTGCAGAATCCAAAGCATTGTAAAAAAGGCACTCAACAACCTGCTGTACATGTCAGTCATTCAATATTCAGCCTTTCTTTTTCACTGTTTATTCATTTAAAGGATATGGATGTCACTGACTAGGCCAGCGTTTATTGCCTATCTCCAATTGCCAAGAGAAGGTGGTGGTGAACTGCTGACCACATTACGTTTGAAAAGGAGCTCCCAGATTTTGACCCAGTGACACTGGTTGAATAGTGATATAGTTCCAAGTCAGGATGGTGTGTGCCTTAGAGAGGAATTGAGAAGTGATGACATTTCAATGCATCTGCGCTCTTTATAATTCTATATGATAGTTGGATTTGGAAGAGTTTTCAGAGGAGCCTTAATGAGTTGCTGTAGAGCATCTTGTAGATGGTACATACTGTTGCCACTGTGTATCAATGGTGGACATAGTGACTATTTAGATGGAGCGCTAATCGAGTGGGCTGATATGTCCTGGATGGTGTCAAACTTCCTCAATGTTATTGTGCAGCCATCCAGGCAAGTGAGGAATATCTCATTGTGCTCTAAGTCATGTTTGATAGCCCTATTGATGACTTCTTCCATCACAGGTATTTTTGGTACTTATTCCAAACTTTCAAGAATAACTCTGAATAATTTTAAGTGCCGGAATTTTTTGGTGCTGTGTCAGGTGAGATTTTAAAAATCTCCAACTTGAGCACAACCTTTCTTCAACTCTTCCACTTCTAAGCTGTGTGGTTTCAGGCCAAGACCATGAAGTGGATAAGAAACAGACTTAAAGGTCAGAATCAATGATTATCAATTACAGGAATTTTGTCAATGTGTGGTAGAAAGTTACTGAGTGATGTACCTCAATGCTGAGACCAACACTGTTTCTAATTTAGGTAAGTGGCCTTGTGGTAATGGGAGGTAGTTTTAACTGAAATCATCTGGTGTTAAAATTGATGCAATCAGATCAAAAACCAGTGGAAAGTAAAATTGAGCTGCGTATAAAACGATCAGCCAATCTGATCATGCGAGTTCCCCACAGGCTTATGAAATTGGAAGAGGCAGCTTAGAAACTACTGACTGAGCTGAGCAAGATATGCGTCAGAGAAGAAAAATGACTAAAAGATACATTTGCAAAACTCCTTTTGTAATGAAGCATCCCAAGGTTTTTCATAGAGGGGTTGATCAGTTACAACCAAAAGCAAGATCAAAGGCACAGTTTTTGAGTGAGAGAATTGCACGTAGGATGAGAATAAACTTGGAAAATTCCACAGGGCTGTGCGATTGGTGGGGAGAGGGGAAGGTTGCTTGTTATCTCCCAATAGTTAAACCCAAAAGAATGGACAGAGGAACGTGATGCAGACTTAAATTGTGTTGACTTTCTATAGATTTAGGGATATAGAGCGGTTTGCAGCATCTGGGTAGAAAAAAGCCATCAAGGTAGTTGTAAATCAGGATAAGGGTTTTGAAGTAAATGGCATGCAGAATGTATCATTGGTGTAGGGCAGTGTACTGTAGCTAATGCAAAGAAGCGCTGGTGTGAAAATATTGAAACATCTGAACTCTCACATGGCAAAGGAAGCAATAAGTAGTTATCTTGGGCACAATAAGGAAACTTGGGCAGAAGTAAAGAAAACCATAGCTGAATCTTTTTATTTCACAGAACAGTAAAGGGCAGGAACTGAGAACTCAGGAATGGAAAATCTGGTTGGAGCCAAAAAGGATGCTTCATACTTTGAGTAGAGTGTACAGGAGATGTTCTAGATGGATACCAAAGATGAGTGGCTTCAGTCATGTGGAAAGACTGGAGAAGCTGGCATTGGAACGTGCAACAGAGAAGACTAGGTATTCAGTATTTTGCAGAGTTTTGATAAAGTAACTAAGGAGAATCTATAGTCAGGTTGGGTGAGTAAGACAAATGTAAAGTAACCTTAAACAATTCTGTCATCCATCAGCTTTCTTTTTGAAGAAAAAAGCAGAACAGAGATGATTTCTTTTTTGATGCAGTGATCTGGAATACACTATTTGAGAGGGTAGTGGGATCAGATTTCGTGATAACTTTCAAAAGAACATTGGATATGTATTTGAAAGGGAATGACTTGAAGGGTGCTGGAGAAGCAGTAGGGAAGAGAAGTGAATTCAAGGCTTAATGCAATGTGTCGTCACAATGGACTAATGGTGCTGACTGGGCCATCCCGTTGAGTTGGTCATGTAGCTGGAATGCCTGACGGTCACTTATCAAAATGAATCTTTTACTGAGAACTTGAGAAAGGGGTCTACTCTGATGGTGGTCACAGAAGTTGCAACAAAGACACTCTGGAAAGGCTTCACTTAGGAGCTTTGACATTGTGTTCAATCCTTGGAGAAAGCTCCCTCAGGATCACTGCTGCCAAGTGAACAGTGGTGTTTGAAAAGCAAGTGAATTTAAGATAAGGCTGAGGGAACATGCACGGAGAAGATATCCTGAGCCAGCAGCTCATCCAAAACCTGATTGTCTGTGGTATCTTGTCTTATTTGCAACAGAAACTTGGAGCAGAACTTTTCAGGCATAGCTGGGCCTTAGCAATCATTGACATAGCCAACAGAACCCTAACAGTTGAGAAACATGGTCGTCTTTATGTCAGGTGATGAACAAGAAGGTAATTCTATTAATAACAGACAATTTGGACAAAGTTCCAGTTAAAAACAACATGCTCATGAACAACAGTAACTATAGGCCCCTGTTGATTTGACACCTGTAATTTGGAAAACATTGTATTTGTTTTAAAGGGAAACCACTCAAGGATATTCAAGTGAAGACAAAATTTCCGATACATTGATCTCAGGAAAGAAAAGTCAAGCTCTTCCTATTGACTGAAATTAATTTGGAAGGAAAAGTATCGACTTAACTGCAATAAAGTGAATATCGGATCACTTTAGCTTTTAGGGTCTATTTGATCAAGGGCACATTGAAAGATTTATAGCTAACTGAAAGTTCTTGGGATAAGCCAAATTGACTGAATAAGAGGAAGAAGATTAAAAGTTCATCTCCAGTTCTTGTGAGCAGTGATGACCACTGGAGTAATCTAAAAGCAATAACACACAGCTCCAGCATTCACAATCTCTTTTTACAGCTTGACAGTATACTTACTTTTGACTGAGATGTTTCTGGCTTCAGGCTCCATGCCTGTTGTTAAGCATATCGTCTAGACTGACACTTCAGAGCAGCACTGAGAGAGTGCTGTATTGTTAAAGCTGCAGTCTTTTGGATGGTGTGTTAAAGCTGAACATTCAGTGATTAACTTCTCAAGAATTCTGCCCGTTGAGTATGTGGCATCAATGTCAGAATGAACCACAGTACATAAAGAAAAATGGGGAAACAAAGAAATGAATATATATGTGGATCAAAATGCAGCAAAGGAAGCTACAATTACAGGAAAATGGTCCTTGTATTTACAACAACTTGGAACTAACTTTAATTTGAAATTGTTGGAAGTTAAAATTTCAAAAATCTCAAAGCTGACCCCAACTCTCCTCATCAAAACTGACAAATTCTGGTTTTAACAGAGGCAGGACAGAGGTAGATGGACAATCAAGCTGATCCCAGAAGGCAGGTTGGCAAGACAGGGTGCTGAGGTCAAGAGTAATGTAAAGCTAAAATTGAGAAATTTTAAATGGTAATGTTTCTAGGTCAGGAGCCAATGAAACCCCATAATATAATGCCTGATTTCACAATTTGATTTTGATTTCATTTGATTTGTACAAGATACAATGAAAAGTATTGTTTTGCATGCTATCCAGGCAAATCATATCTTAGATTAGTACATCAGGGTAAAAGAACAGAATACAAAATGTAGTGTTACTGCTACAGGGAAGGTGCACAGAAAGATCAACTCTAATATGTGAGAGGTCTGTTCAAAAGTCTGATAACAGCTGGGAAGAAGCTGTTCTTGAATCTATCGATACGTGTTTTTAAATTTTTGTACCTTCTACCGAATGAAAGAGGGTGGAAGAGAGTATAACTGGGGTGGGAGGGGACTTTGATTATGTTGGCTGCTTTCCCAAGGCAGCGCGAAGTGTGGAGGAGTCAATAGATAGAAGGCTGGTTTGCGTGTTAGACTGGGCTACATTCACAATTCTGTAATTTCCTGTCGTCTTGGGCAAAGCAGTTACCATACCCAGCTATGATACATCCGAACAGAATGCTTCCTATGGCGCATCTATAACAATTAGTAAGAGTCATTGTAGACACCAGTTTCCTTCGCATTCTGAGAACGTAGAGGCATTGATGTGCTTTCTTGATTGTAGCGTCAATGTGGATAGACCAAAATAGATCTTTGATGATATTTACTCCTAGGAACTTAAAGCTCTCAACCATCTCCACCTCAGCACCATTGATACAGACAGGGGCATGCCCTCCACTCCACTTCCTTAAGTCGATGACCAGCTCCTTCATTTTGCTGACATTATGGGAGAGATTGTTGTCTTTACACCATGCCACTAAGCTCTCAATCTCTTTCCTGTATTCTGTCTCATCATTGTTTAAGGTCTGACCCACTATGTGGTGTCATCAGCAAATTTGTAAATGGAGTTGGGTTGGAATTGGCCACACAGTCATGAATGTAGAAGTAGTACAGTAAGGGGCTCAGTACACAGCCTTGTGGGGCACCAGTGTTGAGGACTATTGCAGAGTAGGTATTACATAGTAACATAGAAGATAGGAGCAGGAGGAGGCCATTTGGCCCTTCGAGCCTGCTCCACCATTCATCACGATCATGGCTGATTGTCCAACTCAATAGCCTAATCCTGCTTTCTCCCCATAACCTTCGATCCCTTTCGCCTGAAGTGCTATATCTAGCGCGTCTTGAATACATTCAGTGTTTTATCATCAACTACTTCCTGTGGTAATGAATTCCACAGGCTCACCACCCTTTGGGTTAAGAAATATCTCCTCATCTCTGTTCTAAAACATCTACCCTGAATCCTCAGACTGTGACCCCTGGTTCTGGACACAACCACCATCAGAAACACCCTCCCTGCATCTATCCCATCCAGTCCTGTTAGTATTTTATAAGTCTCTATGAGATCCCCGCCTTTTCCCTGAACTCCAGCAAAAACAATCCCAACCTAGTCAAGCTCTTCTCATACGTCAGCCCCAGGATCAGCCTGGTAAACCTTCGCTGCATTCCCTCGAGAGCAAGAGCATCGTTCCTCAGAAAAGCAGACCAAAACTGTACACAATATTCTAGGTGTGGCCTCACCAAGGCCCTGTATAACTGCAATAACAAATCCCTGCTCTTGTACTTGAAACCTCTCATAATAAAGGCCAACATACCATTTGCCTTCTTTACCGCCTGCTGCACCTGCATGCTTACCTTCAGCGACTGGTGCACAAGGATGACCAGGTCCCGCTGCACATTCCCCTCTCCTAATTTAAAGCCATTCAGGTAGTAAACTGCCTTCTTGTTTTTGGTTCCAAAGTGAATAAACTCACATTTATCCAAATTATACTGCATCCACCATTGATTTCCCCGCTCACCCAACCTGTCCAGATCATGCTGAAGGATCCCTGCATCCTTGTCATAGTTCACCGTCCCACCCAACTTCGTATCATCTGCAAACTTGGAGATGCTACGTTTTGTTCCCTCATCCAAATCATTAATATATATTGTGAACAGCTGGGGTCTCAGTACCGATCCCTATGGCACCCCACTAGTTACGGCCTGCCAGTTTGAAAAGGGCCCATTAATTCCTACTCTTTGTTTCCTCTTCCGCCAGCCAGTTTCCAATCCATTTCAATACACTTCCCCCAATCCCATGCACTTTAATCTTGAACAATAATCTCTTATGTGGGACTTTGTCAACCGCTTTCTGAAAGTCCAAAAATACCACATCCTCTGGGTCCACCTTGTAAACTCTACTAGCTACATCTTCACAGAATTCCAATAGAATTGTCAAGCATGATTTCCCCTTCAAAAATACATGCTGAGTTTGTCTGGTCTTGCTACTGCTTTCTGAATGCTCCGCTGTAAAGTCCTTGATAATGGATTTGAGAATTTTCCCCACTACCGATGTTGGGCTCAACGGTCTATAACTCACTTTTTTCTCTCTACTTCTCTTTCTGAATATTAGAGTGACATTAGCCACCCTCCAATCTGCAGGGACTGTTTCAGAGTCCATAGAATACTGGAAATTAACCACCAATGCATCCATTATTTCTAGAGCCACTTCCTTAAATACTCTGGGATGTAGATTAGCAGGCCCTGGGGATTTATCTACCTTCAATTCCAGCAATTTTCCCAGCACCATTTCTCTACTAATATTGATTCCCCTCAATTCTTCCCTCTCACTAAATCTTGCATACTCCAACATTTCTGGTATCTGATTTGTTGTCGCCTATCCTTACTGATTGTGATCTGTGGTTCAGAAAGTCGAGGATCCAGTTGCAGAGAGGGGAGCAGAGAATGGGTCTCAAAGTTCGGAGGTGAGTTTTGTTGGAATTATTGTTTTGAAGACAGAGCTAAGGTCAATAAACAGGAGTTTGACGTGGGTGTCCTTGTCATCCAGATGTTCCACGGATGAACATAGGGCCAGGGAGATGGCATCTGCCGTGAATGTTTTGTGACTAGAATTTCACAATTTGTTTTAATCGTTTGTGACTTCGCTTGTGGCACAGGCCTTGTTGAATTGGGATTTGAAGAAAAATTAAATCCGGTCTCATTCATAAAGAAAATAGATCAATGAAGGACAGAAATGTTAGCATGATCTCAGATTCAAAAATAATTAAATTGTGTAAAAACAAATTTATATGATGCCTTTCATCACCTCCAACTGCGACAAAACTCTTTATGACAACGAAATACTTTGAAGTGCGGTCAGTATTGTATGTAGAAAATGTGGCGTTCAGTTGCACAAAGCAAGCTCCCTCAAGCACAAAATAATAATTGACAGCTAATCTGTTAATAAGTATTAATAAAGGCTTATATTGTGCTACACTACCACCGTGCTAACTGGAGCAGACTTCAAACAGATCTAGCAACTTCAATCTGAGCAGCTATGAGGTACTATTGGCAGCAGAATTGTATTCAACCACAATTTGTAACCTCATTGCCCAGCGTATCCCCACTCTACCGTTACCATCAGGCCAGGAGATCAAACCTTTTCAATGAAGAGTTTCAATACCTAAACAGCAGACAGAGTGTGTAATAGATAGAGCTAAGCGATCTCACATTCAAGAGCTCAAATCTAAACTCAGCGCTGCTGCCACAACCAGTTGCGAATGTTGGTAGACAATTAAGCATCTAACAGGATAAGGAGAAATCAAATGAGTAACCTATCCAGTTTAGGTTCTATTGAGGCTATTCAGCTCCTCTCCTCATTCCAGCCTTCTCCAAATAAAAAGAGCTGAACTACAGAGGTGAGGTGACATTGACTGTCCTTGACATCAAAACTGCATTTGACCATGGATGGCATCGAGGAAATCAGCAAAATTAGTGTTAATGGAAATAAGGAGGAAAATCTCTCTATTGGCTGGAGCCATATCTGGCACAAGGAAGATGGTTGTACTTTTTGGAGGTCTATCATCTCAGTGCCAGGACATTACTGTGGGAACTCCTCCAGGGTAGTGTCCTAGGCTCAATTATTTTCAACTGCTTGGTCAATGACCTTTCCACCATCCAGGAGTGCAATCATTCTTTGATGATAGCACAATATTCTGCACCATTTGTGATACTGAGCAGTTTGTGTTCACATGCAGCAAGACCTGGACACAATTCAGGCTTAAGATGACATGTGTAGTAACATTCATGCCATTCAATTGCCAGGCAATGCCCAACTCCAAAGAGATTTCACTATCGCCCCTGATGTTTAATGGTGTCACTATCACTAAATCACCCACTATTAACATCCTGGGGCCTATCATTGACCAGAAACTGATCTAGACTGTATTTATAAATACCGTGACTACAAGATCAAACCAGAAGCTAGGAATTTTGCATACAGTAACTCATGTCCTGACTCTCCAAAGCCTGTCCACAATCTACAAGGCACAAATGATGAGTGTGATGGAATACTGCTCACTTGCCTGGGTGACAACAGCTCCAATAATGCTCAAGAAGCTTGACACCATCCAGGACAAAGGAATTTGCTTCAATGCCATCCTGTCTACCACCTTCAAAATTTACTGCCTCCACCACCAACATGCAGTGGCAGCAATGTGCACCATCAACAAGATGCACAAAAATAACTAACACAGGCTCCTTAGGCAGCACCTTCCAAACTCATGACCTCTACCATCTAGAAGGACAAGGCCAGTAGATGCATGGGAACGTCACCACCTGCAAGTTCCCTTCCAAGCCACACGTCATTCTGCCTTGGAAATATATTGCTGTTTCTTCGCTATAACTGAACCAATATCCTGGGTCTCCTTTTTTAACATCACTTTGGTGTCGGTACACCCTAAGGACAGTAGCAGTTGAAGAAGGTGGCTCACCACCTCCTTCTCAGTGGCCAATTTCAGTATGTTTGTTAATTGCATTGGTGGTTGAAAACCAGTCTTCCAGGAATTCTCGTGCTTGTCTTTGTCTCATTTTTCCTAATACTGTAACTTTGTCCCAGTGAAATCGATGTCCTTCTATGTCGGAGAGTATTGAAATGCAAAAACGAAGAGGAACACTATACAGAGACTTTGCAAACAATGATTATCCTTTCAGCTTCATCCACCGATGCCTGGCAAACAAATAACACCAAGAATACACTGTACGCCCCAACACACTGGCCACCCTACCCTATGTTAGAAACACATCAGAACTGACTACAAGACTCCTGCGACCTCTTGGAATAAGGATAGCACACTAACCAACAGCCACACTTCACCAGTTACTCTCAGAGATGAAACATCCTATACGCACAATGAGCAGGACAAATGTGATATATAAAATACTATGCAGCAACTGCAAGAAACAGATAGGCAGGAAATCCGCCACCAGGATACATGAACACCAATGCATAGAAAAACGTCACGACCAATTCTCCCTCATTTCAATACACTCTAACATGGAAGGACATCAATTTGACTGGATCAAGTTACAGTACTAGGACAAGCGAGACAAAAACAAGCACGAGAATTCCTGGAGGCCTGGTTTTCAACCACCAATGCAATTAACAAACACGTTGAAATTGACTCCATCTACATACCACTACGGTACAAAACTGGAAACTAGACTGCCCACCATGACAGACCGGACCATATAAATTCAGAGCGGGACAGAACAACAGCGCATCAACTTAGGCTACACAGCACTGATGATGTTACCTAGAAGAGAGACGAAACATTTGCATGAAAAGTAGTCAGCTCGGCAAACCAACCAACAACTCCAATGAAGTAGATCGATAATATTCTAAAACAAAACCTACATAATGAAGGCAGCTGCATGTATTGAAGATCATTTTCTTCAGCAACGTCACTTGTCCTGCAGCAAATATCTGGGCCATTTCAAAATGGCCATTTTCAAATTGCGAGTGAGCTATAAATTGATTACTGAATTCGTAGAAGTCACATTTGGTACATGTTAATGTCTTCTGCTTCCCTCATTGAAAATAAATGGGCTTGATATATGAAACAACCACAATTCTCAATACCATAAACATGGGACCAAAATGTTGGGTTGTCTTCTAGCATCTGTAAGCTGCGACTATCAAACTGGTCAAGGTTTTTTAGATGCTCAAGGATAGAATGCAGCTGCCTTTACATAAAACTAGTAATAAGTTTGTAAATTTGAAACACATTTGTACAGTCTGTAACTTGGATAACTCAGTTATAAATTGTGCATGCAGTTTTTTTTTGTCTGCTGTGATAAGGAGTTGTTTGGATTTGCAATCATGTTGAAATGTCCTTCCTTGTCTGCCAACATCATGTGACCTCCACCATGAAGTCCACACACTGTAGGTACTTAAAAGCACTTCAGTAAAGACATAGCACAGTGGAGAGTGGTCCTGTGAGCACAAAACACTTACACTTACTACTAACTGATATGCCTAAGATTTCAACCATGGTTTAACAAATAAATGATTAGCTTGAAGGACTTGATGCAGCTTTGCTGACTGGAAGGCTAGTAACGTGAAGGATTATCATCATATTCAGAAGTTGCTGGAAAAGATCAGCAGGTCTGGCAGCATCTGTGAAGAAAAAATCAGAGTTAACATTTCGGGTCTTGTGACCCTTCCTCAGAACTGATGGTAGATAGGAAAATGTCCGTTTATATGCAGAAGATAGGGAAGGGGATGGGGTAGGGAGTAAATGATAGGATAAAGGATAGAGCTCAAAGAGAGAGAAGTTGGACAGACAAAGGAGTTGATAATGTCTGGCTAGGAGGGTGAATAGCTGTTAATGGGGATTGGTAGTGACTAACAACAGGTGGTGTGTAATGACAGGTTATGCGATAACAAGGCCTGGTATGTGGGGTAGGGGGCTAGGACATGGGAGAGTTTAGGCCCTGAAATTATTGATCTCAATATTTAGCCCAGAGGGCTGCAGGGTTCCCAAGTGGAAAATGAGGTGTTGTTCTTCCAAAGATAATAGGAACTGCAGATGCTGGAGAATCTGAGATAACAAGGTGTAGAGCTGGATGAACACAGCAGGCCAAGCAGCATCAGAGGAGCAGGAAGGCTGACATTTCGGGCCTAGGCCGTTCTTCAGAAAGGTAACTTTTTCAGGGTAGGCATTCTTAGAAGAGGCTTCATAGTGGGGTTAAAATTGTTTCAGAGATAGTAGGAACTGCAGATGCTGGAAAATCTGAGATAACAAGGTGTACAGCTGGATGAACACAGCAGGCCAACTTGTGTTGAGTTTTGCCAGAACACTGCAACAAGCCTGAGACAGAGATGTTGGTCAGGGAACAGGGTAGTGTGTTAAAGCGTCAATTCTTTTGATTTTTATTGATTATCATCATATTATCATCTCTGCCTAGGATATAAAAATGCATTTATATTATTGACACATGCAGTTCATTGGAATGGAGTTTATGCTCATTTTGGGATATAAAATGTATTTGATGGGTATAGTTTTGATGATAAGTCTTTTCCTTGTTTTGGATTTAAGAAGAATTTCTTAATTCTTTTCAAAAGGCAGCATGCTCTGTCAAAGAGAGCATGGAATAGATCTTTCCGTTTATCCTTATCAGGTCCTTCCACTTCCATAATATTTTTATTTCTGTTTAATGCAGGTAGGCTATGTCTGCTGCTGATCTGCTTCCCAAAGTAGGCATGAGGTAGTGAAGGAGCTGAACAGTTGCTAAGGAAAGCTGATTAAAAGTCCCACCTCTTGTCTCTGGGATGTCAGACCAGTCTTTGTCTGTTTATAAGGCCCCTTGTCCGCTCCGCACTCCCCTCCAGCCCCACCACACCCGGCACTTTTCCCTGCAACCGCAGGAAGTGCTACACCTGCCCCCTTACCTCCCCCCTCACCCCCATCCCAGGCCCCAAGAAGACTTTCCACATCAAGCAGATGTTCACCTGCACATCTGCCAATGTGGTATACTGCATCCGCTGTACCCGGTGTGGCTTCCTCTACATCGGGGAAACCAAGCGGAGGCTTGGGGACCGCTTTGCAGAACACCTACGCTCGGTTCGCAATAAACAACTGCACCTCCCAGTCGCGAACCATTTCAACTCCCCCTCCCATTCCTCAGACGACATGTCCATCCTGGGCCTCCTGCAGTGCCACAACGATGCCACCCGAAGGTTGCAGGAACAGCAACTCATATTCCGCTTGGGAACCCTGCAGCCCAATGGTATCAATGTGGATTTCACAAGTTTCAAAATCTCCCCTC
>NC_063349.1:12105999-12119339 GCF_021869965.1 Rhincodon typus
GCCCAATGGTATCAATGTGGATTTCACAAGTTTCAAAATCTCCCCTCTCCCTACCGCATCCCAAAACCAGTCCAGCTCGTCCCCGCCTCCCTAACCTGTCCTTCCTCCCACCTATCCCCTCCTCCCACCTCAAGCCCCACCCCCATCTCCTACCTACTAACCTCATCCCGCCCCCTTGACCTGTCCGTCCTCCCTGGACTGACCTATCCCCTCCCTAACTCCCCACCTACACTCACCTTTACTGGCTCCATCCCCGCCTCTTCGACCTGTTTGTTTCCTCTCCACCTATCCTCTCCTCTATCCATCTTCTATCCACCTCCCATTCTGTCCCTATTTATTTCAGAACCCCCTTCCCCTCCCCCTTTTCTGACGAAGGGTCCAGGCCCGAAACGTCAGCCTTTCTGCTCCTATGATGCTGCTTGGCCTGCTGTGTTCATCCAGCCCTGCACCTTGTTGTCTCAGTTGGCAAATTTGTTTGTCTTAAAACAAAGAATGAAATTCGAGCTCTTTTTATTTTAGTAAAATGTAATTATGTACATTGGAAATTTAAGTTACTGATGAGAAAAATGCATAATGAAAAATAAATCGGGAGACATTTTGAGTAATTTCTAGGAACTGGGAATCACATTGTGCAATCACAAGATGAAATAGTTTAATGAGAATTTGGAAGTTGTTGCATTTCTCCTAGAGTGGCACTTTTAACATTGGGATTGAGCACAATACTACCTTCAAGAGTAACAGGGATTGCAGACATTTACAATGTGTACTGTGTGCTCCATACAGCAAATTTAATATGTAAGTGATAGTCATTTGAGGAAACAAAATACATTTAGTGCCTGGGCTTCAAAACAGAATTTGAAAGACAAATTCTGGTTGTCAAAAAAAATATTTTTTGACGAGGGACAGATGCCACCCAAGGGGCATTAATGTCACTGCAATACTGAATGAATATGTTTTTTTACTGTCATAACAGTGTTTACGAGGAACTCAAAAGCTTTGTCCTCTGGGATGTTACTCAATATAAATCAAAACGAGAAAGGGGCATTTGATGTAAAATCTGCCACAATCAAGTGCTAATAGCTTTTAACATCTTTCCCGCATTGATGACTTCATTTACCTCTATTCATGCAAATATTAAAGGGCTGACCTAGATTTAGCAACTGGCTTTAACTTTACAAAAATTGCTTTTCTGGTTTACTTAGGAGAAGAATTCATAGTCATCTTAGCAATTAGTCATACTTAGTATTTGATTAGTAAGATGAAAGCAGTTAGCATATCTTCCATGCACGCACCTGATTGCTGCTTTATAAGATTTTCAGTTCCTGTTATGGAGCTAGAATGGGCAAAGATTTAAGGAATTGAATTCCCGCTTTATGCGAAAATATTTTCATTAGTTCTGACAAAAAAAATTCGGGGCAGGTTACCTAGCAATTCTTGGACAATTAAAAAAAAATGGAATACAGAGCATAATTATTTCCTCTGACCAAGTTGTACAATGCTGAAATATGCACAAGTCATCTTTCATATCACTTCAACGAAAACTAATGGATAATAAATATTACGAATGATTTTCCATTAATCTGTTCAAATTTCATTAATTTATACTGTAAAACAGTATGTGTTGACATTAATATGGAAATTCAATTATCTGCTTTGATCTGATATCATTGCTAACGAAAAATAAAAAGCACAAAGCACTTAATGCATCCAATAGAGGTATATCTCCATTGTTATTTCATAAAGATCTTAACCTCCTGACAATGTATGAGAAAAAATAATTTACTGTTCTTTGTAACAATAAGAAAATGTTTTCCTTTATCTTGTTCCAAGATTTGATGTGGATTTGTTTATATATCATAATGCAATGAGAACAAACTTTTGTAGATCACTGACTTCATCGGTGTTGTACCAAGGAAGGAAGCAATTGTTGGAGCCAATTAAGTCCTAATTTTGCAGCAAATTGGCTTTTAATTTCTGAATAAAGAACAAAGCAGCATTTTCTTCACACCCTTGGCATCACTAGCAAGGCCAGAAATTATTGCACATCTGGTGAAGACAGGTCTGATAGATGTACATGGTAGGATATTGGCTTCTTGATCCTGAATAGATGATGAGAAACATTCAACATGATATGGTGTATGATTTACAGAGGAATTGCCGTTGCATTTCTGAGGGTAATGAAATAATCCTCTGAAAGCAAAGACAAAATAATGTCTCAAATTTACAAGCTTCAGTAACATTTCAAGCTGTACCCCTGAACTTTCTACAAACATAGAAACTAGGAACGGGAATCGGCTGTTTGGCTCTTCAAAAACTATTCAGTATGATCATGACTGATCATCCATCCCAATCCCATATTCTCACATTTTCTCTCATATCATTTGATGCCTTTAAAATATAAAAATCTAAAAATATATTTCCGTCTCTTTCATGACTACATTCAGTGATTTGGCATCTGTATTTGGCATTCCAAGAATTGCATGGCATATGGTTTTGTCTCCCTAGAAATTGACAAAATGTGATCCTCATAGTATTAGGAAAATCGATGAATTTCCAATGAATGAAGTAAGAAATGCGATGTAATCAGCCATTGGTGTCAATGACGGGAAACTCTCTGAATCAGAGACCCTTTATCACTTCAGATGATTGTTAACATGGACTTCACTAGCTTTTGAATTATTGAATGTTCTTCAAAAATGCAGAACTTCCAACATTCAGCCTCCCAAATCGTTAGCATTTATTATTTATGAACTGAGGCTGAAATTTGATCGCTCATCCCAACGTTATATTAAAGTGAGTATTTGTGAGAACAATGCTGAACAGAAAATTTGGATCTGGTTCACAGCATTTTAAATTATCTTCAGTATGCCTGATATTAAGTTACTCCTTGCTGAAGCATTCAAAAAATTTGCCTAGCTTGTTTTGCACCTTCTCAGTCACAGCTGATGGTTTTGATGTAGGGTCTCTCTGGTACATTGTGCCAACCTTTAGAGAAACTGTAAGATTTCTTATAGGTGATCAACAATGTGCAGGCACACTCTCTGTTTCCATTAGATAATCTATTTCACTGTGGAATTAGCAACATTTGGCAAACCAGCTGTTGTAGCATATTGCAGTTGCCTATTTGCAGTTTTGTGTATAGAAATCTTAAAGCCTTTTAACATGATGAAACTGACCAATAAACATTTTTCACATGTAATATTGAAACTAATCTTTTTGTACAGAGATATACTGCCACCTTGCAATTCTGTTCAGTTAGATGTTAAATGTAGTAATTTCTCGTTAATGCCCGACATACATGGAAGCATAGTGCAGCACCAGCTGAACACTGTCCAATTTAATACTGACTTGAGTTACTAGTTCCTGAGGCATTGAGGATCTTGCTTGTATTCAGAATATCAATGATAAAAGGCACACATGGAGAGTGAGTAGCATTTGTTTTGTGGTAAGGTGAAGGAAAATGAACAATGATCTGCTGGAATGAGGCAGCAATGGAGAGAAGCTGTTTGAAGTGAAGCATCAAGCTCAACTTGAATTATTGAATGCCATAAGCAACTTTGCATTCATTGAGCACTGATAAAGTATTTTTTAAACAAAGATTCTTTAACGCCAAATCCATTCATTTTATTTATAGGATTGGAAAGAATTGGAAGGGATTCATCGTATGAGCAGGAAGGAAAAGTGCAGTTTGTCATCGATGCTGTGTACTCAATGGCACACGCATTACACAATATGCATAAAGAACTGTGCCCTGGTTATGTTGGTCTCTGCCCCACAATGAGCTCTGTGGATGGCAAAGAGTTGCTGCGGTATATTCGAGCTGTGAACTTCACTGGTAAGTGTATTCACTTATTGCTCTACCAAAACACAGTTTTGTTTTCCTGCTTGCATTTGGAAACATGTTTTTATTGTTATGTGTTATAATCTGGAAAGCCAGTTGGTGAAAGGAGGAACTAGTGTTTACATGGAATATATTTAGGCTGCATTTGCTGACACCAGGGAAAGCATTGCCTTACATTTTGCAACCCCATTTAAATAGTTTTGGAGGACGTGGCCTGGGATCTTGGGGGTGGGATTTGGGACCCAGGAGAGGGGGTGTGGTTGGGACACAAGATGAGGGGGTGGCTCTTTCCCCACCAATTCTCTCCCTCCACCAGATCCTCACTCTCCCTGATCCTCTCTCCCTCTCCAAATCAATCTCACTACCCAATTCTCTCTCTCCACCCACTGTTCCCTCCTCCCAGGCCCTGAATCTCTGCTGCTGTACCCCACTTCAAAAGCACACAAACATTTCACGTGATGATGTACTAACTGGAGATGTGCACATGCCCCTTACTGGATTAGTGCACATGCTCAATTGCCCATTGTTGTGGATATCAGCAAGAGATTTATTCACAGAGTGAAACATTGCACGTGTCTATCTCCTGACTTTACGCAACTCCCACTACTCCTGAGACACACTTAAATAACTATTCACTTAATATTGTACCATCCATCTACATGTTCTTATCTTCAATAGTACAATTATCACTGTAGTTCTTATTACTACCATGAACTACCTGCTGAGGATCAGACATTTATTGGCCTTTAGCTGTGTGATTAAAGGCTTCTAATTTTATCAGTCGTTGTGGTGCAGTGAATTTAGATCCACATTCCACTGGGGCTAATTATGAGATTTTACTCTTTATTAGGAATCTGGAATTGAGATATAATGTCACATTACTCTTAACTGTCCTACCAAGTTCTAGAATTTTACTCAATTTAATTCATTTTAGAGTTCATAGAATCCCTACAGTGTGGAAACAGACCCTTCGGCCCAACAAGTCCACACTGAACCTCAGAGCATCCTGCCCAGACCCATCCCCCTATAACCCACCTAATCTATACCTCCCTGAACACTATGGGCAATTTAGCAAATATGGCCAATCCACCTAACCTGCACATCTTTGGACTGTGGGAGGAAACCGGAGCAAACCCACGCAGACACAGGGAGAATGTGCAAACTCCACACAGACAGTCGCCCGAGGCTGGAATCGAACCCGGGTCCCTGGCGCTGTGAGGTAGCAGTGCTAACCACTGTGCCACCATGCCGCCCAGTTGACATAATTGAAAATGGTTAAGACAAATGGTGGATAATATCCTTGATTTGAGGGCCCTTTTTATCTTGTCTCTGCTGTTGACAGTCATAGAGTCATGGTCATAGAGCTGTACAGCATGGACACAGACCCTTTGATTCAACTTGTCCATGCTGACCAAATATCCTAAATTATTCTAGTCCCATTTGCCTGCATTTGGCCCATATACTTCATATTCATACACCCATCTAGATGCCTTTTAATAGTTGTAATTGAACCAGCCTCCACCGCTTTCCCTGGCAGCTCATTCCATACACGCACCACCCTCTGCAAGAAAAAGTTGCCCCTTAGGTCCCTTTTATATCTTTCCCTTCTCACCTTAAACCTATGCCCTCTAGTTTTGGACTTCTCCACCCCTGGGGAAAACACATTGCCCTATTTTATAAACCTCTATAAGGTCACCCCTCAGCCTCTGACGCTCTGGGGAAAATAGCCCCAGTCTGTTCAGCCTCTCTCTATAGCACAAACCCTTCCACCCCGGCAACATCATTGTAAATCTTTTCCAAACCCTTTCAAGTTTCACAACATCCTTCCTATAGCAGGGAGACCAGTCCTACTCATGTGGTTTATTTTATTCATTAACGGGATTGCTGGCTGGGCAGCATTTATTGCACATCCCTAATTGCCCAGAGGGCAGTTCAGAGTCAACCACATTGTTGTGGGTCTGGAGTCACATGTAGGCCAGACCAGGTAAGGACGGCAGTTTCCTTCCCTAAAGGACATTAGTGAACCAGATGAGTTTTTCCGACAATCGACAGTGGATTCATGGTCTTCATTGGATTCTTAATTCCAGATTGTTTTTATTGAGTTCAAATTCCTCCAGCTACCATGGCGGGATTCAAGCCCGGGTCCCCAGACGGGTCTCTGTAGTAACAGTCCGGCGATAATACCACCAGGCCATTGCCTCTCCGAGTGAATAACTCGCATAAGTTGACATTGCTCAGTGACGGTGAAATAACATTAAGACTGAAAATGTCTTCAGCTCCCCCTTTCCCAAAGCATTTGATTATCACATTGAATTCCTCCCGAGTAAGAGGATAAGAAACAGGAAGAGTAGTAGAACCTGTGACCAATTGAGTTTCCTTTGGACTTGAACACCATCGTGGCTCATCTTTATTCCCATGGGAACACTGGATCCCTTAAAGTATTTACGCTGACAATTTTTACACCTTTTTCAATAACCATTGTTTATGTTGTTGAATCAGTTTTCCTAAAAGAATGATTGTGCTTCCTTCAAGTTCTAACTTGGAGCAGGCAAAGTTAGGTTAAATATGGACAGGTTATGCCCTGTAACTCACAGGATGCACATTTAATATTTTGGATATAAGTTGATAGTCCCGGCATGAAATTGACTGGGTACTCAAAGTCTCACACTCAGAATTGTTCCACTTAAGTACACATTATTGCAACAGCAACACTTGGAATGTTTTGTAATGTGATTTTATCATATGTTGACAAAATTGATTCTGTTAAATTTACTGAAACCTTGGTGCCTCAAGCATTCCTGATAACTTCAACATAGTTTGAAACAATAACCTTTCTTTTGAAAGCATGTCGGATTTGGATATGAATATGTTAAGAAGACAGAAGCAAAGCCCAAATTAATATTTTCTCTCAGCTACAAATGGAAACTGTTACAGGATCTTGAATTTGTGCAAGGTTTGTTGCATCAGAAAGAAAATAAACTGCTTCTGAGAATTTATCTTTAAGCACACGATTTCTTATTCTGCAGTAAAGCTGTTGCCTGACCTTAAGCCAAGATCCATGCCAATCTTTTTTTTATTCGTTCATAGGATTTGGTCATCAGAAGCTGGGCCAACAATTATTGCCCGTCTCCAATTGCCATTGAGAAGGTGGGGGTGAGCTGCCTTCTTGAACTGAATGAATCCTGACTTGGGAATATATTGCAGTTCCTTTGGTGTCACTGGGGCCAAAATCCTGGAACTGCCTCCCTAATGACATTGTGGGTCTGAATAAAACAAATAGAGGCAGCTCACCACCAGCTTCACAAAGGCAAGGGCAATAAATGCTGGCTCAGTCAGTGATACCCACAGCCTTGAATGAATTAAAAAAGCGATATGTTTCCAAATCAGGACTGCGAGTGGCTTAGAGTGGAACCTGCAGCTTGTGGTGGTCCCATGCATCTACTACCCTTATCTTTCTGGGTGATAATAATTGTAGGTTTGAAAGATATTGTCTAAGGAGCTTTGATGAATTTCTATAGTGCCTCTTGTAGGTGGTACACACTGCTGCTATTCAATTTTAATGATGGAGAGAGTGAATGTTTGTGACATGGTCCCAATCAAGCAGACTACCTTCTTGAGTGTTGCTGAAGCTGCACTTATCTTGGCAAATGGGGAGTGTTCCATCATAATCCTGACTTGAGCTTTGTGGGTTTTGGACAGGCTTTGGGGAGAGAGGAAGTGATTTACTCACTGCGGAATTGCTAGCCTTTGACCTGCTCTTGTATCCACAGTATTTCTAAGGCGAGTCCAGGTGAGTTTCCAGTTAATCATAACCCCCAGGATGTTGATAGTAGAGAATTCAGCAATGGCTATATAATTGAATGTCAAAGGGCAATGGTAAGATTTTCTCTTATTGGCAATAGCAACGCCCCCCCGACTGCAACCGAGAGATTCAGGAACAAATATGTAGGCAGATTATGGAAAGGTGCAATAAAAACAGTGTTGCCATAGTGGGTGACTTTAATTTCCCCAATATTGACTGGGACTTCCTTAGAGCAAGAAAAATAGATGGGACAGAATTTGTTAAGTGTATCCAAGAGGGTTTCTTGAAACAGTATATGGATAGTCCAACTCGAGAAGGAGCCATACTGCACCTTGTATTGGCTAATGAGCCTGGCCAGGTGACTGACCTTTCAGTGGGAGAGCATTTTGGAAACAGTGATCACAACTCCTTAAGTTTTAAGCTAGCTATGAACAAGGATAAGTCAGGATCTTGTGGGAAGGTACTAAATTAGGGGAGGGCAAATTAGATCAGTATTAGGCGGGCACTAGGGAGTGTTAACTGGGAGGGCTGTTCTTGGGCAAGACATGTCGGAACTATTTAAAGACCTGCTGATGAGAGTTCAAGACTGGCATGTTCCAGCAGGAGGACCGACAAGGATGGCAAGGTAATGGACCCTTGGATAATGAGAGAGGTTGTGAATTTAGTCAAAAGGAAAGAAGAATTACATGTAAGGTTTAGGAAGCTAAAATTGGACAGGTTACATGAGGAATGTAAGGAAAGCATGAAAGTACTGAAGCAGGGAATTAGGAGAGCAAGAGAGGTCATGAAATATCCTTGGCAAGTATGGTTAAAGAGAATCCCAAGGCATTCTATACATACATTAAAAACAAGAGGATAACTAGGGAGAAGGTAGGACCACAAAGGATAAAAGAGGGAATTTGTGCTTGGAGGAAGAGGATGTGAGTGAGATCTTAAATGTGTACTTTGCATCAGTATTCACCCAGGAGAAGGATGTGAAGGATAGTGAGATTTGTGTAGACCATGCTAATATACTAGGGCATTTTGAGGTCAAGAAAGAAGTGGTGTTGGATCTCTTGAAGAGCATTAGGGTGGGTAAGTCCCCAGGGCCTGATGGTATCTATCCCAGGGTATTGAAAGGGGCAAGAGAAGGGGTGGCTGGGGCCTTGACCAATGTCTTTGTATCCTCACTATTGTGGGATCATGTTCAAATAACAGCTGAAATTGGTGAGTGGTGAAAATAGCTTCTTTATTCAGCATCCACAGTAGCACAGTTTGATGTAGCGATGGAATCCCAAGAACAGTTTGTACGGTAGCCTCTTTATACACAGTTCTTACATACATTAAAATTCTAGCACAATGGTGTTACATAATTGTATATATTGTACACAGAAGTTTGCGTGACATCTGTCCTGGGGAAGCAGGTAAACATTTGCTAAATGCTGGCTGTTACTCCTGACAGGATTAGAGTGTCTGTCTGGTCTGCTTGCATAATTACAAGGTGTTAGTCCTTTTATCTTTTAAGTTAGTAAGTGTTCATAAAAATACTAGACTTGTATGAGCTAAATAAGTTGGAAATTATGCATATACTTAAAAGAAGTGTAGAGGATATTAAGTTAATTACCGCAGCTGGGTTGTGAGATTTTATTTACTATTATCAGTTTGACAGTTCTTTCCTCATTCATTCATGCAGCTTCATGGAAGCGTTGTTTTGATAGTAACCTTCTTAAAAGGGGGATAGTGGTCCTATTTAATATGTATTGAACAGGTACATGCTAACAGAGAAAACTTGTTTGAAGTTCTGCAACCTATTCAAGTCCAAGAGACAGTTGCTAAGGGGCTGATTAGTGTTATAATCTTTCCATAGTTTTGGGTGAGTCATGGAGACACGATGGCAGGAATGGCATTGTTCTGAATAGGTTACAATATTAACACTTATTCGGGCGTAGCCTTTGACATAGAAACAGGTCTAAACACTGCTTGCAGCATGGGGCCGATAAGGATTGAAGGTGTAAAGAAACAGTAATGGGTTGGAAAGGATGTTTTAATTTACTCTATCTTGTAATATATACTACATAAACACAGTTTTATGAATGAATGAATGAATGAAACGCGGTATAGTAAACATTGTGCGCTGGCTAGTGAGTTGTAAAGGTGTTATGAATGAATGAGAATGCAGTATTCGTAAATATAGAGCACTTGTGAGTGAGTTGGTAAGAGACTTATATACAATATCTCACACTCACTACTGGAGAGGTCTTGGAGGACTGGCGAGTAGCCTCTGTTCAAGAAGGGAAATAGGGTGATTCCAGGAAAGGATAGACTGGAGAGTCTCACGTCGGTGGTTGGGAATCTATTGGAGAGCGTTCTTAGGAATTGAATTTACACACATTTGGAAAAGCAAGGCCTAATTAGGGATAGTCAGCAAGGCTTTGTGCAGGGCAGGTCATGTCTTCCTAACTTGATTGAAGTTTTTGAGGAGGTGATGAAAGTGATCGATGAGGGTAGAGCAGTGGATGTTGTTTACATGGGTTCTAGTAAGGTTTTCGACAAGGTCCCTCATGGCAGGCTCATCCAGAAAACTAAGATGCGTGGGATCTACTGTGACTTGGCCATGTGGATTCAGAATTGGCTTGCCCGTGGAAGACAGAGGGTAGTGGTAGAAGGGTGTTTTTAAGGCTGGAGGTCCATGACTAGTGATGTTCTGCAGGGATCCGTACTGGGACCTCTGCTGTTTGTGATATATATATAAATGACTTAAATGAAAACGTAGATGGGCCGGTTAGTAAGTTTGCAGACGATACAAAGATTGGTGGAGTTGTGGACAGTGTAGAAGTTTGTCAAAGGATACAGTGGGATAGAGATCAGTTGCAGATATAAGTGGAGAAATGACAGATGGAGTTTAATCTGGGTAAGTGTAAGGTGCTGCACTTTGGGAGATCAAATGTTAAGGGAAAGTATATAGTTAATGGCAGGACTCTGAACAGCATTGATGTACAGAAGGATCTTGGGGTTCAAGTCCATAGTTCCCTGAAAGTGGCCACGCAAGTAGATAGGGTGATAAAGAAGGTGTATGGCATGCTAGCTTTTATACGAGTTGGGGTATCATGTTGAAGCTGATAAGACTTTGCTTCGGACACACTTAGAGTATTGCATTTAATTCTGGTCGCCACTTTAAAGGAAGGATGTAGAGGCTTTGGAGAGGGTGCAGAAGAGGTTTACTAGGATCCTGTCTGAATTAGAAGGTATGAACTATGAGGACAGGCTAGAAAAACTCGGGTTGTTTTCTTTTGAGCAGCAGAGGCTGAGAGGAGACTTGATAGAAGTCTATAAAATTATGAGATGCCTCGATAGGTTGATGGTAAGAATCTCTTTCCCAGAGAAAGTGAAATGTCTAATGCTAGGGGTATACATTTAAGGTGAAAGGAGGAAAGTTCAAAGGAAACATGAGGGGCTTGTTTTTTACACAGAGAGTGGTATGAGTCCAGAACGCACTGCCAGGTGTGGTGGTGGAGGCAGATACAATAAGGGCATTTAAGGGACTTTTAGATAAGCACACACATATGCAAGGAATGGAGGGATATGGATCAACAGCAGGCAGAAGGGATTAGTTTAATTTGGCGTCATGTTCAGCACAACATTGAATACTGAAGGACCCATTCCTGTGCTGCAATGTTCTATGTTCTATGAGGTTAAGGGCTGTCACTCTCACCTCACCTCTGGAATTCAGCTCTTTTGTTCGTGTTTGAATTGAGGCTGTACTGAGGTCAGGAGCTGAGTGGCCCTGGCGGAACCCAAACTGGGCATCACTGAGCAAGTTATTGCTGAGCAGGTGCTGCTTGATAGCACTGTTAATGACACCTTCCATCACTTTACTAATGATGGGGTGGTAATTGGCTGGGTTGGATTTTTCCTGGGTTTTCCTTACAGGGCATACCTGGGCAATTTTCCACCTTGTTGAATAGATTCCCATGTTGTAACTGTCGTGGAAGAGCTTGGCTAGGGCAATGGCAAGTTCTGGAGCACAAGTCTGCAGTACTATGGTTGGAATGTTGTCAGTGCCCATAGTCTTTGCACTATCCAGTATCTCCAACTCTTTCTTGATATCATGTGGAGTGAATCGAATTGGCTGAAGACTGATATTTATGATGCTGGGGGCCTCTGAAGGAGGCTGAGATTGATCATCTACTCAGCACTTCTGGATGAAAATAGTTGCAGATGCTTCAGCCTTGTCTTTTGCATTGACGTGTTGAGGTCTCCCATCATTGAGGATGGAGATATTTATGGAGCCTCCTCCTGCAGTGAGTCGTTTAATTGGTCACCTCTACAGTGGTGAGATATGCCAGGCCATGAGGTTGCAGATTATGTTTAGGTAAAGGTTATGAGGCTGTTGGGCCACAGCACCTTATGGATGCCCAGCCTATTTAGCACAGTCATAGTATCATACAACATGATGGAGGGTCTCCTCAATGTGATGATGGTGCCTGATATACTCATGAGAACAGGAGAACATCATTCAATACTTTGGGTGAGTTCTGCCATTCATTTTGATCATGACTAAACTGTATCTTCATCCTAATTACCAGCCTGGGTTCACTAACCCTTAACACACTGTGAATTAAAATCTATCAATCTTCATGATATCAGTGCTTATAAAGCTGACCTGACTTTGGATTGAGAGAGGAATTTCCATTCACATCACTGTACATTTTTACCTTGCGTTGCTTTGCTTTTGGCTCTATTTTGCATGGACTAGTGATGGTTTTATACAGGTTCAAGAGTTCCAAGTTTAGCTTCATTGGTACTGACAGTGGGACTAGATCTGCCCGTGATGAAACTTGTTAATATTTTTTCAAATTGAAGCTACAAGGAGCATTGACAAGCTGCAATGGGCTGCCAAACCATCTGGCCAAAATCCAGGCAGGGGAGTGCAGCTTTGGGTCAGAATCAATTACTAGGAATGGCCAAGCAGTCTTAAGGAGCATGAGTGAGAATTGAGAAGTCAAGAGAAACGATAAGGACAGGCAAAAGAAAATCAGCCACAGAAGAGATCTGGAATGAGGGAAAAGGTTAAAACAAATATGTATTCAAATATAACTTGAAAAGAAGAAAATACAAAAACAACAAAAAAAAAGCTAAACCAGACTGATTCCTGGGATGGCAGGACTAAAGTAAGAACAGACACTGGATTGGTTAGGAGTATATTCACTGGAGTTTTGAAGAATGAAGGGGATCTTATAGAAACCCACAAATTTCTAACAGGATTGGACAGTGTAAACACAAGAAGGATGTTTTCATTGACTGGGAGTTCAAAACCTGGGATCATAGTCTCAGGATACTGGCTAGGCCATTTCTGACTGAGATGAGGAGAAATTTCTTCATCCAGAGAATGGTCACCCTGAGGAATTCCCTGCCTCAGAAAACAGTTGAGGTTAAAACATTGAATGTTTGTGAAGAAGGAGTTAGATATAGCTCTTAGGGCTAAAGGGATCAAAGGGTATTGGGCAAACGTGGGAACAGGAGACTGAGTAGGATGATCATCCATGATCCTATTGAATGGTGGAGCAGGCTTAAAGGACTGAATGGCCTACTTCTGCTTCTAGTTTCAATGTTTCTGAAATCTTTATCCAACTGAGATCTACTGGGCAGTCATCTCACACTCACAATCCAACATAAGATCACAAAATGATCGCAAAAAGAAGGCCATTCAATCAGAGA
>NC_063349.1:12119739-12168709 GCF_021869965.1 Rhincodon typus
CGGGTCTGGACCATTCTTCAGAAAAAAGAAGGGTCTAGACCCGAATCGTCAGCTTTCCTGCTCCTCTGATGCTGCTTGGCCTGCTGTGTTCCTGCAGCTCTACACCTTGTTATCTCAGATTCTCCAGCATCGGCAGTTCCCACTATCTCTCTCTCTCTCTCAGGCCATTCAATCTGTTGTATTTGTGCTGAGTTTCCAAATGAGTATTTCACTTACTGTCACTGTGCTCCCTTCTCCTTATAATCCTGCACTTACTATTTTTTCTGATAATAATCCAATCCCCTCTGAAGTGTCTATGGAACCTGCCTCCATCACGCTGTCAGTCAGTTCTATCCAAATGTTGCCCACTCAGTACATGATAAAAAGTTTCTCTTCATGTATGCCTCCATTGCTTCTTTTGCCAGTTACCGTAAATCTCAAAGTTGGTAGAGGGTCAGAGTTAATGGTGGTGAAACTAATCCACAGCACCGCTCAATGGTTGAAACTTACAACCTCAAATATATTCAAAACCCTCCCAAATTATTCTAGCGTTCCAGACTGGAATATTAATAAGCAATCTATTAAAATGTGATATAGTAAGAACTGCCAATGCTGGAATCAGAGATACCACAGTGTGGAACTGGAGGAACACAGCAGGCCAGGCAGCATCAGAGGAACAGGGAAGTTGACGTTTTGGGTCGGGACCCTAGTTCAGAAAATGAAGAAGGGTCCCAATCCGAAATGTCAACTTTCCTGTTCCTCTGATGCTGCCTGGCCTGCTGTGTTCCTCCAGCTCCACACTGTGTTATCTCTATTACAATGTCATGTGTGACACCAGAAAAGCATGACATTTTAGGATGCAAATTCCAATAGACCTCTTCACATAGATTACAATGGAAAGGACAATTGATGTGTCCATTATACACGAGAAGTCAAAAAAACGTGCACCACATTGTTCAACCGCAATTGTGGTGGAGGCTGTTGGTGAGAAAGGCTAAAGCAGAGGAGGAATAGAGATTTGGATAGTTAGACCGCAGGGAGGAGATTAGGTACTGAGAAAGAGAGAAGGGGGGAACTGGGGAAATTGAAGGGATGGAAGACTATAACGATAGGTGTAAAATGCTCAGTGGCAGGAAATCAAGGGAATACACAAGTGAGGTTGGAATTCGGGTGAAGAGTGCAGGACTGAATGAAAGTGCATGTGGGAAGGGGGTCTCTTGTGGCTCTGATGATCTGAGTGATAGTTGGAGTAATGAGATATGCTTTGCTGAGGTAAATAACCTCTTGCCACCCCAATAACTGCAGGAGAAGCTCCTTGGTTGAAGGAAGAGGTGGGTTATGAATTCCAATTACCAACATAACGATTTGAGACTGTCTATTCCACAAGCGATAAGTAATATATCTATTTGATGAACACGTTTACACACTCTGAATACTGGAAGGTACAGTGCTGGATTGCTAATGTGAATTGCAGGAATCGGCTGTCTTCAATTTGTATTACCCTCGGACAAATCCTCTCGGATCCAATTTTGTTCTCGACAGTAACACAGAAAACGTGAGGCAATGGTGACTGCTTGATGAAAAGTACTTTACACCCTCCTTTGCCTTGAGAGATTCCAGTGTAGATGTGAGTCCATTCTTTCTTTCAAGGAGTGATAGCAATATAATTGTACTACTGCGGACATCATTTGGAAAAGAGAATTTATTGAGTGTGCTGTGCTTTGAGCTGTCTGGAGGGAATAGCAAGATGTTAAGTATGAGTTTGTTTCTTGAGACATAACATTAAAGCTCCCTAATTGGGATAACATATTTTTTCTGAGCTATATTTAAAAAGAGAGGTAATATGTATGTTAATCCAGCATCCTCGACATCTTCTGAACGGCTCTAACCTCTACAACCTTTTCAAACTTAATTAGGGATGAGCAATAAATGTAGTTTAGCCAATGGTGCCCATGAGAAAATAAAAAAAACAGCAAATTAGCCTCAAAGTACAATCATTGTTGTTGCAAAGGCAAAAATAGTATCTAATTTGTGCATAGCAAAATCCCATAAGGAGTAAATTTGATCGATAACACGTTTTGTTTAAGGGATGAAGATTATTCGGAGCAACTTACTGGTATTCACCAATAGGGAAATGAGACTTTTGAATTTGAACAGATCTTCAGTTTAACAGTATATTAGAAAGATATTAGGAGAGAAATTGGGTTTGATAAAACCAATTTTTAGGGTGCAGTGGCTGGTATTAGGGATCCCAAATGGTTTCAGTGATATTCTCACACGCACCTTATATTGTTCTAAACTGAGCAGATGACATCTTGGAAACAGCACAATTCATGTCTCTCACAAGGATAGTGAGGAGTGACTTCATTGATTCTTTTAAAGAGTTGAATAATTCATTGAAGGATATAAGAACTTGAAGAGACTTGACAAGGTGAGCATGAAAAGAATGTTTCCTCTTGTGGCTGAGTACAAACTAAACAATACTGTTTGAAATTGGATGGTCGCATTTTGGGACAGATATGAGGCAAATTGTTTTCTCTCAGAAGTTTGAATGACTTTGGAATTTCTCCATAACCTCAGAAGATGGTGAACACAGGGTCATTGAATATTTTCAAGGCAGAAGCAGAATCAAGGTTATCTGGGGTCCATGAAAATTCAAAATACGAAGAGATCAGTCCTGATCTGACTGACTGGCAAAGCAGGTTTGATGGCCTGAATGACCTACTTCTGTCCTTATTGCATATATTTGCAAGTTTGAATGCACAGTAGGCAGGATCGTGAGGTCAGTCATCACATAAAACTAATCTGCCATCAGGCTTTGGGTTGATAAGTGACAAGTAATATTTTTGCCATACAACAATCAAGCAATGACTGTCTTCAGCAGTGGAGAATTTATCCATGTCCCCTTGGCATTTAATATCGTTACCATCACTGTAACCTCCAGTGTCAACATCTTGGGGATTATCATTGACAAGAAACTGAATCGGAGCAGCCATACACATACTGTGGCTACAAGAGTAGGTCAGAGGCTTGTAATTCTGCAGCAGATAACTCACCTCCTGACACTGGGTATCCTGTCAACTATGTATAAAGCACAAGTCAGAAGTGTGATAGAATACTCTGCACTTGCCTAGAATATTATTATTCAGCACGGTGGCTCTGTGGTTAGCACTGCTGGCTCACAACGCCAGGGACCCGGGTTCAATTCCACCTTCTAGCAACTGTCTGTGTGGAGTTTACACAGTTTCCCTGTCTCTGTGTGGGTTTCCTCCCACTGTCCGAAGATGCGCAGGTTAGGTGGATTGGCTGTGCTATATTGCCCGTAGTGTTCAGGGATGTGTAGATTAGATGGGTTATCGGGGAATGGGTCTGGGTGGGATGTTCCAAGGGTCAGTGTGGACTTGTTGGGCCGAAGGGCCTGTTTCCACACTGTGGGGATTTTATTTAAAAAAAGAAACTTGCCTGCTTGTTGCCCCATTCATTACCTTCAACATTCGCTCGCTCCCTCCATCCATATACAAGATGCACTGTAGCGACTCACCAAAGCTTCTTTGACATTACCATGGCCTCTACACCTTGAAGTACAAGGCAACAGATGCAAGGGAACTCAATCACCTACAAGTTCCCCACCCAGCCACATGCCATCTTGACTAGGAACTATATTGTCATTCCTTCACTGTCACTGGATCAAAATCTTCTTTCTAATAGCACTGTGGTTGTCCTTATCCCAAATGAATAGCGTAATTTCAAGAAGATGATGCACCACTACCATCTCAAGGGCAATTAGGGATGGGCAACAAATGTCAGACCAACCAATGATGCTCACATCCACATCCTCGACGCAGCTGAACATGTTAAGCAGCATGAAGGACAGCACTTACTAGTGCTATTGGTGTACACTATAAAATAAATTAAAAGTAGTTACAGATACATTATTTGCATATTAACATGGCTCTTCCAGCTTGGCTTTGGTGTCATATTCAATGTAATAAAAGAGCAGAGATAAAAAGAAAACTGTGAAGAACTGAGAATTATACCAAGATTTTTTTCCGTGAAATGGGAGGATCTATTACTAAAACTAAATCGGCATAGATATATCATGGATAAAATAAGAATTTTATTAACAAAAACTTATGATAAAATAATGTAAAATCTAAATTCTCTAAAATAAAATTGTAGTAAACCATGTTCATTACTAAGGAAGATATAAAATCGACAGTTAAATGTCCATAACAATCTTTAAAATGTCCAAAGATAGTAGCATGGCTAATCTTGTTATCTGACTGAAAGAAGTGTTACAGTTTGTCATCTGTAAGAAAATCAACAAGGTATCATTTAGGTTGAACCACTTACCCTGGGTTATGAACAATTTAATGTTGCTGCCTTTTGTCAATTCAATAATCAGCGATTTAAGATGTTGATACTTCGTGATTTTTTGAGTTCATCATCTGTCCAACGATACATTGCTCTGTTTGAACCTGACCATGATGTCAACCATAGCCACATTGTTATATTTACAAATAACAGTCAGGTTTTCAGAGATTACTGTCCTTAGACCTACGCTGCAGTTCAATGAAAACTGTCCATCCATGCTTCACAACTTTCTCTTTCAACATATTCTTCATCTTATTATGGTGATGAATCCTTATGTTCTTGACAAATAAACAACTTCCAAAAACATGAGAAACTGTTTCCTTGTCAAATGCACACTTGCAGCTTTTATTTTGCCCTTTTCTATCTTGTCAGGTACATGCTTAAACTTATAATGTCTTAATGAATGAGGATTGTTTCAGAAAATTGGGAGGCAATGGCCTGGTGGTTTTATTGCTAAACTATAAATTCAGAAACTCAGCTACTCAGAAACTCGTTCTGGGGACCTGAGTTCAAATCCAGCCACAGCAGATGGTGAACTTGACTTCGATAAATATCTGGAATTAAGAATCTAACGATGACCATTAATCCATTGCTAATTGTCAGGAAAACCCATCTGGTTCACTAATGTCCTTTAGGGAAGGAAACTGTCATCCTTACCTGGTCTACATGTGACTCCAGACCTACAGCAATGTAGACCCTTGCCCTCTAGGCAATTTGGGATGGGCAATAATTGCTGGCTTAGCCAGTGATGCCCGCATCCTGGGAGTAAACAAAAGAAAATTGAATTGAGATAATTTATTGGATAATGAATGTCAAAAAAATGGGGAGAAACCTACACCATGAATGTGCAAAGTAGACGATTTATGAGGCTCCAATCACCAACCTCTCCCAACCCCCATTTACCATGTTGATGTGTTTGGTTCTTCTTTTGACTTGGTTTATTAAAGACCTGATGACCTCACTGGCTGAATCGTAATCTCAAGCCACTTGTATAGTACAACTCCTTTGTAGCTCCTTCCTGAACCACCTGTAGGACTTATTAAATTTTAAAGTCTCCAATTTATTGACTATGTTCACACTCCTGTGAGTAAGTAAAGCTTGAATCATACAGTCTGATAATTCATTCAAGGACTCCAATATTTTAATTATTGCAGAAGGTGTTTGGGTTTCAAACTTTGGAAGTCCCATTCAGTGTCTTGTGTAGAGAATCAGTAATTATGGCAAGGACCCATAGCTTGGTCTATACTATTTTTTAAAAACGACATCAAATTTTAAAAGAGTGTTTGGGATACGTCATTAAATATTAAGAGGTAATAGAACATCACAATCATACATAATTTTAACATTTCTAACTGCTGGGTAGGTTTTAACACTGATAATATAAAGTTATTAATCCAATTTTGCAATATACTTTCTCAGTTATCATCTTTAATTCCTACTCAGGAATTTATGGGCCCCTGCAACATTTCTGGAATCTATTGAGCTAACCCAGTCCATTTAAGAGCTACTGTTTCTCATTATTGAAATGAAATTATTTATTTTTACGAATCATATAAATCAAAGCAATCTTTTTGATGTTAATTTTCAGGACTGTCTTTAACAGAAATTTGTAAAAAATCTCAAAATTTGTGCTCATGCTAACATAGGAGCCGCAAAATTGTCAGAAAAAGCAAGGGATATACAAATTACTAATTTACTACGATTGAAAATTTTGATAACTGGTACATTTTTCCTTCAGAGTACACAACAAAACACCCCTTACAACATTAAATAATAGTGATTTTAGAGGATCACTTTAACTCCTTTAAGGATTAGAAGTAATATTGTTTATTATGTCACATTCCATAACTATATCATATACATCGATGTATAAATACACACACACCTATATAAAATCGTCATACATTTTGAATAAATTTAAACAATTTAGAACACACGCTGAATCTTTGTAAGCTCCTAAGAATCAATTTGTGACGATAGTATCAAGGAGCGTGGCCACATTAATGAATATAACGCTCCTTTCTTTTTGCACCCTATAAACAATTTTGTAGGATTGTGACATTTTGACTACAACCAGTTGTACCTGCAGTAAATTCTTTTTATGAAGTGCCAATACTAATTGCTTTTGACAACCTTTTAGCCATCATTTTAATAAATAAATGTAATAAAACAAAGCCAATTGTAATAGGCCTCCAATGATCAATTTTCTAAAAATGAATGGCTCTTCAAATTTTGGAATTAAAACCATCCTCCCTGTCTTGAAGATAGTAAGAACTGTCGATGCTGGAGTCAGAGATAACACAGTGCGGAGCTGGAGGAGCACAGCCGGCCAGGCAGCATCAGAGGAGCAGGAAAGTTTACGAACCATTGCAACTCTCCCTCCCACTCCCTGGACGACATGTCCATCCTGGGCCTCCTCCTGTGTCACAATGATGCCACCCGGAAACTGGAGAAGCAGCACTTCATTTTCCGCCTCGGGAGCCTACAACCCAATGGTCTCAATGTGGACTTTACCAGTTTCAAAATCTCCCCACCCCTGGCCTCATTCCATGACCAACCCACCCTCTCATCCCCGCCTCCTTAACCTGACACAACCTGCTCATCTTCTCTCCCACCTATCTGCTCCTCCCACCTCACTGACCAATCCCCACCACTGCCTACATGCACTCACCTATCACCATCCCACCTACCTTCCCCAGCCCCACCCCTCCTCTCTCTATTTATTTCAGAGCTCCCTTCCGTGCCCCATTTCTGAAGAAGGGTCCCGACCCGAAACATCAACTTTCCTGCTCCTCTGATGCTGCCTGGCCTGCTGTGTTCCTCCAGCTCCATACTGTGTTATCTCTATCTTGAACTTGTGTGAGATTATAGCTATTTTAATTTATAGACTTAAGAAAAACAAGGAGTATAGGATTTGAAATAAATAAGTATTTGATATCTATTGTATTAATTGATCCAGGCAGGAGGCAGTACTGATTTTCAGTTCCTCAATACTCTCACTCACCTAATTCTCAGTAGTATCACCCATTAAACCTTTCTCATTTGTATCGTTATTACTGATTGAGAACTTCCCAACATCAACTTTGTTGTTACTCACAAATAATTTAATTTAAAACATAGATCTAGATCTTCAATTTAATCAGAGTCACCCATAACTCTTCTCGCTAGTGCCAAATTGTCCTTTTAATAAAATGATTGTGTTGTCCTGAATGTGGATTTTTCCAGGCAAATCTTTTTCTCATGCTGAAAATTGTAAAAACGTTCTGTTTATATCTGCCTTGCTTTCTATTGACTCATCCTATTCTTATTATCTACTTTTGAAATTTGGTTTATTTCCTTCAGTTATTAAGCTTTCATTTTCATTCATCCCACTAATCAGGGATTTGCTATCCTTACTGTTATCTGTAAGTTAGCCTCAATAAGTCCAAATATATTGTTTTCCTTTTTGCAATGTTCTTGAATCTATCTTATGAATTTACATTTTCAGCTACAATTTTAGTGCTCTTTGCTGTACATCTTCAATTTCATCCCAATTAATGGGGTCTTTAATTTCATTGATAATTACTAGTTATGGAGGCATAACTAAACTTTCAGTTTTATAAATTTGGCAGTTCTTCTCTTAGCCAAAATATTTTTATTGGTCTTATTAGAAAGAATTTTCACTAATCTAGCATCTGATGCTAGCATGATGGCCATCACATTCTGTTTTTAGTTTTTAAAGAAGGCCGAATCTTTAATCCAAATTGACTTTTCATCATCCTTTTTAGATTCTCAGTTTTAATTATTCTTTCACTCTTATGAACTTCTGCATGTTTATGCATTTTATAGTCCTAAACCACTTTTGGTTTTAAATTTTACATCTATCCCTCCACAATTATCGCATTTTACCTCTCTACCATTAACAAATGGACCCTTGCACCTACTGTAATGACATGCAATTGCATGGTAGATGCCTTCCTTCCCATATTTATTAGATATAGCTATAATTTTCATGATCATATGCCAATCTCTAACATTTATTTTAAAGGATGCCATCAAATTATAAACTCTTCAGCTTTCAACACAAGTAAGATGGTCACTTGGGTAATAAATCTTTACATTATTGTAGGTATCATTCTCTATTCTGCTAAACTTGGGGCACAGTAGTATCTTCAGCATAAATTCCTGTGTCAAATTAAACTTCTACATTACTTTATTAGTCTGATTTAACAGAGACTCAGATATAACCCCCAACTTCGCATTGTTAAATATCAAGTTGGCCTTCTTCAAAAGAAGAAGACATTCCCATTTTCATGACTGTCACTTGACTCCTAATTTAATGGCTCAATTATCTTAATTGGCTTAATAAATGACCCTTAATAAATGAAGCTGTATATATTAATGCACAGGATGTTATTTTATGTAGGCAAAAGGAATTTGTACCCACATTATACCATTATATAAAAGGAAGGGATCCTGGAGACTACAAATCTCTGCTGCACTCCAATGTAACACCCTGACTCATAGAGTCATAGAATCATACAGCATGGATCCAACCAGTCCATGTTGAACATAATCCCAAACTAAACTAGTCCCATCTGCCTGCTCGCGGTCCATATCCATCCAAACCTTTCCTATTCATATATCCATCCATCCAAATGTCTTTTAAATGTTGTAATTGTACCTGCATCCACCACTTCATCAAGAAATTCATTCCACATGCGAACAACCCTCTGTGTAAAAAAAATTGTCTCTTATGTCCAATTAAAATCTCTCTCCTCTCATCTTGAGTCTTGAAATTCCCACCTCAGGGAAAAGATAACCATCAACTCTATCTATACCTCTCATTATTTTATAAACATCTATGAGGCCACCTCTCAACCTCCTATGCTCCAGTGAAGAAAGTTCCAGTCTATCCAGACTTTCTTTACAACTCAAACCTTCCATGCCTCGCAACATCTTGGTAAATCTCTTCTGAACCCACTCCAGCTCGATAATATCCTTTCTTTAACTGGGCAACCAGAACTGGACACAGTATTTCAGAAGAGGCCTCATCAATGTCCTGTACAACCTCAACATAACATCTCAACTCCAATACTCAAAGGACTGAGCAATGAAGGCAAGCCTGCCAAATACCTTTTTAACCATCTATAGGTATGTGAAGAGAAAGAGATTGGTAAAGACAAATGTAGGTCCCCTACAGACAGAAATGGGGGAATGTATAATAGGGGACAAAGAAATAGCTGAGGAACTGAATACATACTTATGTTCTGTCTTCATAAAAGGGGACACAAGTCAGATACCAGAATTGTTGGAGGATGCAAGATTTAGTGAGAGGGAAGAGCTGAGGAAGATCAATATTAGTAGAGAAACGGTGCTGGGAAAATTGTTGGGATTGAAGGCGAATAAATTCCCAGGGCCTGATAATCTACATTCCAGACTACTTAAGGAAATAGCTCTAGAAATAGTGGATGCATTGGTGGTCATCTTCCAGGACTCTATAGACTCTGGAACAGTCCCTGCAGATTGGAGGGTGGCTAATGTCACTCCAATATTCAAAAAAGGAGGTAGAAAGAAAACAGGGATTTATGGACTGTGAGCCTAACATCGGTAGAGGGGAACGTTCTCAAATCCATTGCCAAGAATTTTATAGCAGAGCATTTAGAAAGTGGTGGCAGAATCAGACAGAGTTGGCGTGGATTTATGAAGGGGAAATCATGCTTGACAAATCTGTTGGAATTCTATGAAGATGTAACGAGTAGAGTTGTCTAGGGGAAGCCAGTCGATGTAGTAGATTGAGATGGATAGGAAACTGATTTTGGAGATGAAACAAAAAGATGGAATTAATGGGCCCTTTTCAAATTGGCAGGCCGTAACTAGTGGGGTGCCATAGGGATCAGTACTGAGACCCCAGCTGTTCACAATATATATTAATGATTTGGATGAGGGAACAAAACGTAACATCTCCAAGTTTGCAGATGATACAAGTTGGGTGGGACAGTGAACTATGACAAGGATGCAGAGATCCTTCAGCATGATCTGGACAGGTTGGGTGAGCAGGGAAATCAATAGTAGATGCAGTATAATTTGGATAAATGTGAGTTTATTCACTTTGGAACCAAAAACAAGGCGGCAGATTATTACCTGAATGGCTGTAAATTGGAAAGGGGGAGTGTGCAATAGGACCTGGGTGTCCTTGTGCACCAGTCGTTGAAGGTAAGCATGCAGGTGCAGCAGGCGGTAAAGAAGGCAAATGGTATGTTGGCCTTCATTGCGAGAGGTTTCAAGTACAAGAGCAGGGATTTGTTATTGCAGTTATACAGGGCCTTGGTGAGGCCACACTTAGAATATTGTGTGCAGTTTTGGTCTCCTTTTCCGAGGAAGGAAGCTCTTGCTCTTGAGGGAATGCAGCGAAGGTGTATCAGGCTGATTCTGGGGATGGCGGGTCTAATATATGAGGAGACATTGACTAGGTTGGGATTGTTTTCGCTGGAGTTCAGACGAATGGGAGGGGTGGAATCTCAATGATACTTATAAAATTCTAACAGGACTGGACAAGGTAGATGCAGGGAGGATGTTCCCGATGGTGTGAGCGTCCAGAACCAAGAGTCACGTTATGAGGATTCTGGGTAGACGACTTAGGACGGAGATGAGGAGACATTTCTTTACCCAAAGAGTGGTGAGCCTGTGGAATTCATTACCACAGGAAGTAGTTGATGCCAAAACATTGAATGTATTCAAGAGGCAGCAAGATATGGCACTTGGGGCGAATGGGATCAAAGGTTATAGGGAGAAAGCAGGATTAGGCTATTGAGTTAGATGATCAGCTATGATCGTGATGAATGGTGGAGCAGGCTCGAAGGGCCAAATGGCCTCCTCCTGTTCCTTTCCTCTATGTTTCTATGTAATTTCCTCCCTTACTTCCCTCAATGTTCTGGGATATATTAGGTCAGGTCCCGGAGATTTATTCACCTTTATATTCTCTAAAACCTTCCAAACTTCCTCTCCTATAATGTAAACTGCTTTTAAAACATCAACGTTTATTTCTCTGCATTCTCTAGACTCCATTTCTTTCTCTACTGTAAAAACTGATGCGAAATATTCATGTAGTATCCCTCCCATCTCCTGGGGTTCAACACAAAGATGACCTCCTCGATCTTTAAGAGGCCTAACTCTCTCTCTCGTTACCCTCTTGGTCTTAATGTGTTTGTAGAATCTCTTTGGATTATCTTTAACCTTTACTGCCAATGCTGTCTAATATCTCCTGTTTGCCTTCCTGATTTCTCTCTTAAGAATGCCTCTACACTCTATATATTGATTAAGAGATCCAATTGAACCAAGTTGTCTGTGTCTAACAAAATGATTCCCTTTTATTCTTGAATAGAACTCAATATCTTTATTCATCCATTGTTCCTTAATCTTATAAGCTTTATCCTTCACTCTAACAGGAACATAATGCCTCTGAACTGTCATCATCACACCCTTGAAAGTCTCCCACTTTTCAGACATCCTTTTACCTGCAAACAGTCTACTCCAATCAACCTTTGAAAGTTCTTGTCTCATGCCATTACAATTTGCCTTACGCCAATTTAAAACTTTAATTCTTATAGAAGGCTTCTCCATTTCCATAACCATTTTGAAGCTAATAGAATTGTGATTGCTAAACCCGAAGTGTTCCCCCAATTTTACATCAGTCACCTGCCCTGCCTTTTTGCCCAAAAGAAGGTCTAGTTTTGCTCCTTTTCTAGTAGGAGCATCCACATATTGGTAAAGAAACTTTTCTTGAGCACATTTGACAAATTCTTCACCATCCAAACCTTTAACACTATGGTAGTCCCAGTCAATGTTTGTAAAAATTAAAATCCCCTATTATTACAACCTTATTATGCTTACATATATCTGAGATCTCCCTACATATTTATTTCTCAGTTTCTCTTTTACTACTAGGGGGCCTACAGTACAATCCCATCAAAGTGATCTTTCTTTTCTTATTTGTAATTTCTACCTGTATATTTTCACTGGACGATTTTTCAGAAATATCTTGCCTAGTTGCAATAGTAATGTATTCCTTAATCAAAAATGCCACCACCCTTCTTTCTTGCCTCCTTTTCTATTCTTCCTATAGCATCTAAAACCTGGAACGTTTAGCTGCCAGTCTTGTCCATCTCTCAGTCAAGTTTGTATAATAGCTATGACGTCCCAATCCCATGTTCTTAAGCATGCCCTGAGTTCATCAGCCTTTACCTGTAAGACCCTTTGCATTGAAATAAATGCAATTTAGTTCTTCAGAGTTACTGCATACTCTGACTCTCTCTTGTCTTTTTTTTCTAATTGATGTGCTCTCCTCACATTCAGAACCTACCCATTTTCACTGCTACTTAGAATTCCTCCACTCGCCTTCTGTATCCATATAAAGCCTCCATTAATAGAACGAGCAAATCTCTCTGCTAAGATATTGGTCCCTTTCCAGTTTAGGTTAGACCCATCCTTTTTGAACAGGTCTTTTCTATCCCAAAAGACATTCCAATCATCCAAAAAACATGAATTGCTGAACACTTCACCAGCTCTTCAGCCATTAATTTATCTCCTTTAACCTTTTGTTCCTTCCCTCATATGAGTTTAGCATTTGGAGTAAAGAAGAAATGACTACTTTTCAGGTTTTATTTTTTAATCTCTTGCCTAACCTCTTAAATTCACTCTGTACTGCTTTAATCTTTTCTCTAAAAATGTCATTCCTAGCAATGTGTACAATGATTTCTGGCTTCTCAATCTCACCTCTAACAATATGCTTGTAACGTTTAAAAATGTCCTTAATCCTAGCACCATGAAAGCAACAACCCATCCTAAATTTACGCTCACTGCCACAGAATCATCAGAGTCTACATACATGCTCTGACAACCATGCGACTGTTCTTGCTACATCTCCATGCCAACAAAGGCCCAACCAATCAGCACCCTCTTTTCATGCTGTATAAATTGGTGTACCTTTTGTCAAGTCTGTTTCTTGCTTCCCAGATCTGATGAGTGCAAGACAAAAAATTCTGACCTCTTGTCTAAGAGTAACAATGTATAAATGGCTTTATAAAAGTGTCTTCACTTGTTTGAGTACTTATAAATCCTATTCTTGTTTTGGCTAGATTGTTGGATGTAGTTGCATTCGACCACTGGCAGGAATACTTATAATATTTGTCATCTCTCAGTTGGTTCAATAATAAAGGCAGGGATCATGAAGGTAGAATTCTATCTGCATGGGTCAAACTTTGAAGGACCTTTCATATTTTCTTTACAACCCAGTCGGCATCCACAACTCTCACCAATCCAGGCTAATTTTAGCAACCTTTCGCCAACATGATAAGGCTAGCTACATCTGCGCCTACATTGATCACTGATCAGATATGAATGCCAGTACCAGTCTCAACACATCATTATCAGGAGGACTAAATGGAGGCAAGTCCACTTTGACTCAAATCAAAGAAACAGACATCAGTTCTCCTACTGACCAAAGAGATTATCCACTAGTTATAGAGTGGCTGGTGGTTGATTTCTTGCTGCTGAAATTCCAAGTGGCAGTGGTGCTTTGCTTAATTGTTTCAAGTATCAAAAGTCTATCAGGAATCATGCGGCAGAGACTGAAGGACGTTTTTGCTGATTTTAAGGCTTTTTCATAAATCAGTTAATCTATCAGACATAGGTGCATTAGTTTTGTTTAGAATAAAATATGACTGGGAGGATACACAGAGGTCAAACAGAGCAGGACAAACTGCTGGAAGAGGGGAAATGGCTTTCAAGAGGAGGCCATTTCTGCTGAGGATGATCAGGGAGCAATTCTCTTCCTTGAACCTCAGCAAAGACTAACGTTTGACACATGGTGCTTTGTTAAGAAGGTCTTCACTGAAATATGCCTATTTTCACAGCCAAATGGAAGAAAATGGGACAAGTTAAATTTGGGAAACTTGGTCAGTATGAATGAGTTGGACCGAAGGGTCTGTTTCTGCACTGTATGACTCTATGATGCTATGACTCTACTCCAGCGTCAGAAGAGGGCTTGTTCCAAATGCCAAATATGCACTCACACACACACACACACACACACGCACACGCACACGTGCGCACACACACACTCTCTCTCTCTCTCACTGTCTCACCCTCTCACTCACTGACTCACTCTTTCATCTTCTGACTCTTTCACTCGCTCACTCAGTGGTGATCTGCTGCATGTAGTGCCACCACTTTGCTGTAATGAAGGAACAGTCCTTGCTAGAAACTACATGCAGCTGAACAGCAGGTGTATGAGGGAAGGGATGAGAAAGTGAACATGAAAGAGGAGGTGGTGGGAGAGGAAAAGAGATTGCAACTTGGATCATCATGCCTTGCTTGCCCTGTGCATAAAGAGTTAATTCAATAAACTCAGCCAAATCTCAACCTAAACTCCCCATTCTCTAACAGTCCCATAGAAGGCTGAACAGCGAGCTTATGTCAGCTTCTATGCACATTTATTTTTATTCATTGCCCATCCCTAATTGCCCAGAGGGCTGTTAAGAATCAACCACATTGTTGTGGGTCTGGAGTCACAGATAGGCCAGACCAGGTAAGGATGGCAGTTTCCTTCTCTAAAGGACATTAGTGAGCCAGATGAGTTTTTCCTGACAATCAACAATGGATTCATGGTCATAATTAGACTCTTAAATCCAGATATTTCTGTTATTGAATTCAAATTCCACCATCAGCCATGGTGGGATTCGAACCCGGGACCCCGGAACATTTCCTAGGCCTCTGAGTTAACATTCCTGTGATAATACTACTAGGCCTCACTTCCCCAAATTATTTTATTCAGTTATTTATTTTTCCTCATTTATATACTTGATAAAACTTTAGCACCAGTTCCAATGCTATTCTAAACCATAGGAATAGACTAAGTTTTAATCACTTATCAGGTACTCACCAAAGATCTTCTTCCTCTATAATGGTCTGAGAAGCAATTACTAAAGGGTGAAGATGTTGGAAAAAGCAAAGCAAAGTAACTAATCCGTCCCCTAACTCTTTTATTTAATAAACTCAGAACTTTGTTAAAGTTATACTCTGAACTAGGTTGCACAGAGAATCTGTATTTATGCTCTAAGGTAGCTTAGCCTCAGATATAAGGGAACTAATTTAAGCTGGTTTCTTCAATTAATTAGCTTCATTGTTCCCAAATAGAGACTTGCATATATCTCTGCTTAAGCGTGAATAACATTTAGAATTTGAACAATAAATTACAGATAAATAAATATTCAATGCAAAATACAAACAGAATTTTAGATGAATTGAGATTCCATTACTCACCTAATTCCCAACACTCTGTTCAAAGACACACTCGGTGCTTTCATGGTTAGTCATGTATCTTGATCCCAGTGCTTCTTTTCAGAAGCTGTGCAATTTCAGCATTATTATCTCCGGCAATGAACACTCTCACATTACTACATTGAAGTGCTATCAGTGGCTATGCCTGCAAAAGCTGGAATAAATCTTGAACTAGCAACCTTCAAACTCAAGAGGTGAGAAAACACCTACTGATTACATTGACCCACACTTTGCAAGCTGTGAATTGGATTTTTGTTCGATCAGAATATAATACAAATGAATTTCAAATAGATGTGAGCATTAAGCTTTGGAGTACTGATATTAGATAAGCAACATTTAAAAATCTTGCATTTAGGAATCATTGGTAATCTCAGTTTTTCTAGTTTTGTAGCATTTTATGTACAAATGCAGCTGTTGAGAAAGATATAGTGTTAATGTCTGTGTGAAATCTGTTCAAGCTGGTCTTGGACAATGAAATTTAAAAAAAAAATCTATTTTCACCACTTGTATCAAAAATGTGGTTCCTTGCAGCATCAGAGGAGCTGCTGATGATTTTTGGCACATTACCAATAGCAAGTCCCACATTTTTGTACCTTTGAGTTTGCAACTTTCATTTTGTCACAGAATGAGGATCAGCCACTCTAATGTATCTCATCTCTGTATTTTCCAAGAACTCTAAATTGGATGTTCTCTCTTCACTGACTGCCATGCTCTGTTTTGGGAATGCTAGCTTTCCAATATGTTCAAACCGTGTAAAGAATAGAGTACTTAAAACTATAAAGCATCACCTTGCCTTTAGGAACGTTTTGTTTCTTAAATTGTTATGAGCTGGCATAGTGAGTGAGTGAGTGCTTTTGTTTGTACAAGGCACCAGTACTGCAGGGCTGTATTCTGTTTCAGCCTGTTGCCTGTATCAGTGCTTTTGTTTAGAAACAAATAAAGTGTTGATTTCTGACCAATATTTTGGACTGTACTTTCTCCACGTACTTTAGCAGGGAATTTCAACCTGTCAAGGAGAGATGGTTTCTGAGCGCATGGCAGGTTAAAGTAGCTGCAGCTATTGGGAAATTAGAAACAATGGACCAGTTTTCAGCTTTAAACAGAGTGTGATGTAGATCATGCAATAAAAACCTCATGAGACAGTGCAGTGGGGGGGAAGGAGGAATCTTTTATTTAAATATGTGAAGTGTTTAGCTGCGTCTTAAACCCAGAATTTTAACTTTAATACCATGGAACTTGTCAGGAAAGCAAAATGTGATGGTGGTGGGATTTGACAGGCTAGGCAACTGGCAGGCAAAAAGTGCTTTAAAAGATACAGTATGATGGATGTTGCCTTGCTGATAAATGACCTGCTCTGAGACTCTACTTTCCCTGCTTCAGAGATGGATTTCCAACACCTTGGAGGTCATTTCTGCTATCTTGAATTTTTTTTTGTCTTTTAACTTCATGCCCTACCTAGCTGTTAACTTTCAGATCAGCACGGGAGCACTTAACCTCCAGCATAGACCTCCACATGTACAAGAGGATTAGCAAAAGCAGGAGCAGCTACACCCTTCTCAGTTACCTGTTGCTCCTCAAAACAAAGGGAATAAGCTTGCGGTTCCAACTCAAAAGTATCAACATAGCTGACAAAGTTTCTAAAGGCAGTACATCTGATTTCAGGCTGTGACCAAGAACCATTGCTTCAGTGGACTCAGGGTTACCCATCAGGTGTTGCAGCCTCATGGAAGAAGACCTCCTGCCAAATAGACCAGATGTGCAGGTGGGCATTGCCAGTGTTGGTGAAGATCATTGCAGCCTTTATTTTTTGGACTCTTTGTTCATTCAGGCATCTATTGGTGATATCTGTTGAATGTCACAATCTGGTGCATGCAAATGTATCCCACAAGTGACCATGTTTGCCAGGCCTGGCATTTAGAAGTACTTTTCAATCAACACGGCCAGTCAGAAAGACCAGATGCTCTTACTCAGTGTCTCCTTAGGCTTTGGAACTTGGGAAGTCCTCAACAATGTCTTGCATCTCTGCAGAGGCAGACTTTGCCTGGAGACAGGAAGTGGCATGTAGAACTCTGAATAAGGGTGCGGAAAGGGTCAGGAATTGGAGTGCCCACAGAGTGAATGCTCCTTCCAGGACCCACCAACACCTCTCTGTAAGCCAAGGTATAGACAGCACTATACTACAGTTTACTGAGGCACTCAATGATCAGTATTCCTCAATCCAGCTAATGGTAACATTCTGAGCCACAGCCAGCATGCAATTAACTGATTGCTGCATCTGATGCTCTGTGCAGGAACACACACTTTCCACAGACTTAAGCAACTGCACAAAGGCCTAAGGCACACCTGAGCACTATACCTGGAATGGCTGACAGGTCTCACACCTTTTCTACTGCTACTCCAGAAAAAGCCCACTTTGCTAACATTCATGGAAGCTCTACATTCGCATTAAGCTGAACAGAGCTTGAAGTGTCCTACGCCCATACTGGGGACTCTTCACTGCTATCCCTGTCTTACCCATCTACTGTTACTCAGTTAGGATGTTTTTGATATCACATGACAATCCAATTAACTGTCTTGATAACCCCCTGAAGTGGGTGTATCTTGGCTAGTGGATGATATATACGAGGCCTGTGGTGGGGCATCCTCAAAAATAGTGACCTTTTCTGTGAATACTTTATCATCCCCCTGCACCACTCTGAGAGACATTTAAAGGGCCTACAGCAGATAAAAGACATGAATTAGCACTGACAAGGTGAGAGGGTTCTGCCGTTATGGTGTATGTGATCATATTTCACTGGATAATGAGTTCATATCAACATGAGTGGAGCTGTGTGCCATATGCTCCATGTGTGATATTTAATTCTGTTATCTTGTAGCTGGGAGGCTCTCATCTTTCCATCACCAATGGGCATGAAGACTGAGACCAGGCCTCTCTCCAGCACTCCCTCCTCTGGATCTGTTAAGGTGGCTAGGACTTGAGGGCCACCTTCAGTTCTACTCCTGTCCCCTTCTGCAAGGACAGAAAGATCAAAGCCGCAAGTGAGAGCTGCTGTTCTGAAGGAATGGGAGGAAAATAGTTGCAGAGGGTCACTCTGAGGGATGGATCTGACATTGACATAAGTTGAGGGTGAATGTCAATGGTCGAGTGGGATTGGACAAAATGTCTTGCAGAGAGGGGTAAAGACATGAGAAGGCAAGTGGGGTATTGAATTTCATATGCCACATATCTTTCCTTACCAGCCCAGAAAAAAAGCACAGTACAAACTAGCAAATGAGACATAGTGGTCCGAGTCTTGTATACTTCAATATTATGAACTGTACATATGTTTTCAAGTGTTCCTGGATTTTTATTGTTTTGCCAGGTCAGGTCATCAAACATCTTGCAGCATTAGATCCATGAGCAAAACACTACACTTCTGCTGCTGACCTCTTCTGCAACTTCCATCCACAACTGCCTGCTCTCTGAGGCAAACTTCTTCCTCCCACCCACAGCAAGCAGTATCAGTCCACCATCCCTTACAGCCTGCAGTTTCATCTCCTGAGTCTCGTCACTGAAACATGATGCTGCCTTGTCATTTTGAGCCTCCATCTGTGCATGCTGTAACTCTTATCAATAAACCTCTACCCTCTTTCAATACGGATCCTTATAGGGACCCTATAAGTAATGAAGCTGAATAAGTTTGCATTCGGATTTTATGAATTCCACTTGGTCAGGAAACCAGGCATCTGTAGCAATTGGAATGTCTGCATTAGAAAAACTAAAATACACACATTGCTGGGTTTTCAACACGTTCAGTGCCTGCGGCATCTCCACCTGTCCTGCCCTAAGTAGTTCTGAAAAGTAAAAGTTTCTGCCCACAACCAACGATGGCAGTGAAAATTTTTTCTCCTTTTCCTGTTAGGCTGAATCTTGCCCCTTCACTAACGTAAGTTTACAGAAATTTGGGATTTGTTTATCATTTCTTGCTTTTTAAAAAAACTTTTAAGATTGTCGCCTGGTAGAATTGTGAAAAACCTAGGGGAATTCTGCAAAATTAAATCCTAAACATAGCCCTGGTTGAGTATCTAGTGCATCAGGTCGCACTTTCCGCAGTGCAGCACTCCCCTTAGCATTGCTCTGAAAAATAGCCAATTAGTTACAGTTTGAATCTTACTGTGAGAATCTATTTAAACACCATAATGCTAATACAAAAGATTCTGTTGTATAGTATCTTCATGCCCCTTTTTATTCCTAATTCTATTTCCTCCCTTGATCATTCCTTCCTTATTTAGCATCACTGATTGACAGGGAAATGAATAAATGATGTTTCAACTTTTGATTGCCAGAGTACCATGTAATCTATATGACAATTCATTTTTACTGAGATCTGATTTTGTACACAGCAAACAAAAATAATTGAGTAGAAACTTCTACTTGTCAAGAACATACGAGATGATAAATGACTCCAACATTGATTTAAACATGATTATAAGTAATGGTGCTTCATCAGTAGACACATATTTATTCCTTTTCTGTTCTTTGGGAAAATGACATTTCTACTATTATAAATAACGTATGATTATCATAGAGCTCCCAGATAATGTTTGTATTTGTCCAATGTTTCATTACTTTCACAGAAATGAGAATACATGAAGAAGAATGTAAATGTTTTAATATTGTGAACACTAGATAGAATGTAATCTCCATGACTTCATGCATTACTTCAATCTCTCTTTGCCAATACGGATTCTTGTTATGTTTTCTTCTCAGTTCTCTGTGGGAGACAAGTTAGACTTCCTCACACCTGTTTTCCACTGAGCTCCAAGACACAATTTTGAGCTGAATTTGAGTGTCCGGTTCAGGGGCGCTTGTTTTCTTTTTGCCTTCATAACCATTAATTGTCTGTGTTTTCCTGAACCTTTCAGCTTCTTTGCTTTTCTTTCCCTCTACATCATTCTAATTTCTAACTAAGATGAAACTTGAGGTGGTCTTCCAGCAATGGGATGACAGACAAAGCAAATTGACTCAACATGAAATAGGTGCCTGCCCTTTCAGAGACCTATACTACTTCAACATTACCACACAATCACTGTTCTTTTCGCCAAGAATCACGGTCATTCCTGAGGCACAAATATTGTCTTTACTTTTGTTGAACATTTTTTTAGCAAACATTTAAAAAACTTCAAAGAATTAGTAATAAAATAACCACAGATGGGATGAGGCATGGAATTAATGTTTTAAATGTTCAATAATAATTGAAATGTTAAATAGCTTGAAGTGTCCAATTTCCTGTGACAATTAGAGCATAATTGAATTGACCAATTTTAAAATCTGTTGCTGGTAGTGGGTGTCTTATTCCAGTGACATGGTGCTTATTTCTTAAATTGAAATCAATTGCAATGGGTCATAAGAATGTTCTTATAACATTTAATTGATATACTGTAAAATAACCCCCTCATATTAACCATTGCCTTGATAACTTACAATTGTTTGAAAAATTAGGCCAAACTTACATCAAGTACTGTACTGCAGTTTGAAATGTCTTAATCAAAATGGCAGCAGTGTTCATTCTCCATAACTACTGTTAATGTTTTTAGGAAAATGCTATAGGACCTTCCCAACAGCCGTAATTGTACTTACTTTTGAAATAACTGCACAGAGGCAGGTATCCTGTCACCAAGACAGCCTTTATTTACATGTGTACAGTACACTGGCTGTGACCAACCAGTTTAGAGTCAGCCCCTGAAATCAGGAGACTCTCTGAACCCCCAGTTTATTTCTGTTGGGTTAACAGCATCAATCAAGGATCTCACAGTCAATATGATCCACCTGGTTCCAATCACTACAACTTTCCTCTTTCCTTACATTCTTTATTTTATTTTCCTTTCTATTGATCATCCTGGACAACTTGTGCTAATCTGTTCAGGTATTTAAAGTTACCTTGTGTAAGGAAAATACTGCATACAAAGTTTACTTCAACTGACTCAGGTTAATCTGAGAAGGAAATGTAATTTACTCCAGGTAACTCCTCTTCTACTGTCAACCGTCTGAACTCAATCTCTCTCCTGCTGTGTAATGTTGCTGATCTGTCTTGTGAGATGCTGAGCTACTCACGTCATCAGTTGGAGCACCAGTTTTCCCAGGGAGTTTGACCTTATAAACTCAGAACTGTTTTCGACTGGCGCATCAGTTAGCATGAATGCAATTTTGATTGCTCCTCATACAATAATCATCAGGATTTATACTTGGCCCTCGTACATTGTAAACAGATTCACGGTTCAATCTTCTACCAACTAGTCACAAAAAACCTGTGATCAGAATATTTTCTATTCCATAAGCGAAACAATTGCTCGATTGCTCAATTATAGTTTAAGATAGTTTTACGGCGTTTAAGTCTTTATGCTGTTCTGCAGAAACCATTATTAAATACAGATAATTCACTGCATAATTTTGTGTCGATCTAGGGTAATTTTAAAAACAGATGCACCGGCAAATGTTACTTTTCTCACATAATCTAGTTTGAACAAGTTTTTAACTGTAGCTTATTTTGATGTTGAATTTTATGATAATATTGAAAGGGTATTTTCTAATGACTTTAAAATGATTCTAAAACTCTTGCTTCACCTACTTTAGGTGCTAATTACAATCTCTTGATTAAAAGCAGCCTCTTACCTTCTGCATTCTGGTTTGTTTTGTTCATGCTTGTTCTGTTTGATTTTCTCAGAATTCAACTCCAATTGTTTACCATTTATTAGCCAATAGACATCACTAATAATCTGAAGCAACTTTCAACGTAAAACAGTGATTGCACTCAAAAATAAGTCATGGACTTGGCACAACTGTCAGCAGACTTTGTGTGATATAGTGCACAGTAGCAAATGATACCAGATCATCGTGGATCATCTTACAGGCATGCACCATGCACTTGTTCCTACAGTGGTGGCTTCCATGATCTGTGCTAATGCTGCTTAGACCTGCGTTATTGTGCACTCATAGGCTCTGCTTAGCATGAGGTTTGGGAGCTCGGTGTCTGTACTACAGTCCTGACACTGCTGTAGAGAGATAGTAAGAACTGCTGATGCAGGAGTCTGAGATAACAAGGTGTAGCGCTGGATGAACACAGCAGGCCAGGCAGCATCAGAGGAGCAGGAAAGCTGACGTTTCGGGTCTGGACCCTTATAGAACATAGAACATAGAACAATACAGCACAGTACAGACCCTTCAGCCCACGAAGTTGTGCTGAAATTTTTACCCTGAACCTAATGTCTATCTAACCTCCACCCCTACCTTATACTATCATCCATATGCCTATCTAATAGCCGCTTAAATGCCCCTAATGAGGCCGATTCCACTACCCTCTCCGGCAATGCATTCCATGTCCCTACCACTCTCTGAGTGAAGAATCTACCTCTGATGTCTCCCCTATATCTACCTCCACTCACTTTAAAACTATGCCCCCTCGTAATAGTTACCTCCACCCGAGGAAAAGGTCTCTGGCTATCCACTCTATCTATACCTCTGATCATTTTGTACACCTCTATCAAGTCACCTCTCATCCTTCGTCGTTCTAAAGAGAAAAGCCCTAGCTCTCTCAACCTTTCCTCGTAAGACCTTCCCTCCATTCCAGGCAACATCCTGGTAAATGTCCTCTGTACCTTTTCCAATGCTTCCACATCTTTCCTGTAATGAGGTGACCAGAACTGAACACAATACTCCAGATGTGGCCGAACCAGGGTTTTGTATAGCTGGAGCATAACTTCACAGCTCTTGAATTCAATCCCTCTATTAATGAAAGCTAACACACCATATGCCTTCTTAACAACTCTATCCACCTGGGTGGCAGCTTTCAGGGAACTGTGGACATGAACCCTGAGATCCCTCTGCTCCTCCACACTGCCAAGAATCTTTCCGTTAACCCTGTATTCTGCTTTCAAATTTGTCCTTCCAAAATGAATCACCTCACACTTTTCAGGGTTAGACTCCAAAATCTTTTCTGAAGAAGGGTCCAGACCCAAAACATCAGCTTTCCTGCTCCTCTGATGCTGCTGTGTTCATCCAGCGCTACACCTTGTTATATCTGACACTGCTGTAGTTAGCTAGACCAATCCTACTCGAGACTGCTCATCTCTACATTATCAAAGACTGATTATTGTCTTTTTCTTAGGAGTTCCTGTAAACTGATTACTTACTCTCTGATGTACAAATACTGATGTACAGTGCTCTTCTACAGTTTTAACATTCCCTCTTTCTTAAGTCTCAAATAATGTGTGACTGTTAATATCAGTTACATTGTCATGTACATTGTCATTATTCTCCTGCACTACCATTGCTACATGCTCATTGTTGCGTACAGGCTTCAGGACCCTGCAGCAACCTTATGATGAGGTCACAGAACTGCACATCACTGCGCATGAATTGCATAATATGGACAGAGTTAGACCACATTATATTAGAGTCTACACTAGTGATTTGTCACCTCTGCACCATTCTAGATGGGAAGACTCACATGACCACATGGATATGAATACCTGAAGAAAATAGTTTAATCCCAACGTAATGTATCAATAGAAATCTATCATTATCTTATATAGTAGTGTTCAGTATTAATACATAAGAAATAGTATTATTTTGAAGTCTAAGCTGAAGACAGTTCTTGACTTACCTTGTCCTCGACCAGTCTGTCTCACATCCAGACTTGTAGCGTGGCATCAATCCATACAATAAAACATCCTCACTGTTGCTATGCAACTCATACAGTGCTGGCTGCTCAATCTATTGGGGTGTTATTCATGCTAGGGACTGGATGTATCTGTACTACAGCCTACAACTGGCAGAAATGAATGCCACAAATGCATGAGATACTAACTGACATATCCTGTAGTCCCCAGAAACCTGCCATGGAATTCAGTGGCCGCAAGGACAAGGAGGATGTAGGAATGGTGAAACCAGAGACTTCCTTTAAGCTGAGCACTAGTACACTCATTCTTCTGCTGTTTCCACACTCCCTCACCAGTAATGAACCAGTTCAGACAGCCAGGGTGGATGCTTATACCAATCTGAATGGAGATTTCTTATTAATGGGAAAGGGATTCTATTTACCCCTTATCAGTCCTCAACATCATTCTGAAGGGGATCGGGGTCACCATTACAGTAAGGGTTGGTTTCAAGGGCATTTACTGTGTTAAAATGAGTGTCTGTATGAGGCTGGGGACATCTAAATGCTTTGTTGTTCATTGCTTGTCGAGCTGTGCCAGAATAAATTTTTTAGAAAAATGTAATGAAACCGGCTTTCCTTATTGCTTTGAGATCAATCATTAGATGATTGCAAACCATTTAAATTCTAACTATTGGTGACCTACACCAACATCCTGACTCCAGGACCCATAACTGCACTAGACATGAGGAACATACAGATGTCTCTTGTATCTTGTCTTGCTAAAGAATAATGTTCGAAATTGAAGATGATATTGCATGGAACTTTCCCTTCCCCTAAGAAAGCAGTTTAGGTGCTGAGAAGGGCAAATAATCAGTCAGGTTCGCACTGGAGAGAGACTTAACCTTCCTTTTGCTGCCACAGCAGTTCTGTGCAGAAAGGTCCATGGGCCATCTTTCTTACTTGCAACCAAGTCAGAGTCTGAAGTGGTCAATTAACAACCAGACAAAGGTCTCAACCTGCTACTGGTCCAACTTCCTGCCTTCCCGGCTGATGAGAAAAGTGGCCTCCTTCCTGCCTGGAAAAATGCCTGTTGTTTTTGGGGGTGGATGTGGGGGCAATTGGGAGCACAGATGGAGGGCAAGGGTTGGCTGTGGAAGATCACACTACTGCCCTTGCCCTGACCCCCACTGAACCCCTTCTCCTTAAAACTGCAAATGTACTTACCTCTGTGCCAGTCCCAGTGTTCATGGTTGCTGATCAGCTAACAGTGACAGCTGGCCTCTGGCTGGCTCGCAGCTTCAGGCACAGCGATACATCTTGGCCAGGGTTTTTGATTGGACAAAGAACTTGCTGGTCAGAGTTTAATCCTCCTAATGGGCATGCAGTCTGGCGGGAATTCTTGCTGGTGGGAGCGTGGGGTCTCACGCCCTTAAAGATGCCCACCTCCACACTTTGCCTGCAAAATGAAAAACCCTGGTCATTAGCCTGCGCTATATCCACACCATCAATGTTTGGGAGGGATGGGGTATGAGAGAACAACTGATGTGCAGCCTCTCTTACCCACCCGAATTACATCATATTCCACAGAAGTGGAAATCGGAGCCTACCACATTGGCATCTGATGAGAGCCTTTTGTTTTCAGTATCCCACCTTGGTGGTACCTTTGCCAAATTATGGGTCCAAATCAATTAAAATAAACATAGCACAAGGACAAATCGATGCAAAATTCCCATTACTTAGTGCCAACATTATTTTCACAAATAACGTTTGCAATTTAGCAATGCAAAATCTCCTGAACAATTAACCTTGCTTATTCTTGCAGGGACTTGATCCATGCTTGAGGCGATTAATGCCACAGTTCCATGCCCCATTCAGAGCTGAGACATTTGTGCATGAACTTCGTCACATCTTACAGCTGACAAGTGAAAATTGAAATCCCCGAATCAAGGTTGAATTTGAACTGCAGAAATAGAAAAAAAATGCTCACTTGTGTCATTTGCAGCTTTGGAATGGTTTTGTGTTGATTTTTGTCACTGGAGTCATTTTCGATCTTCAACAAAAATGCTTCCTTTACATCAGGGATTGTCCAGGTTTCACACTCTTTCTGACACAAAATAATTTAAATGTAGAGTCAATCTAGGTTTTAACACAGCTGTCACAACCTTCCTTCACCAATACCTGTGTATTACATTAATGCTGTTTTATTTTGACATATTCTCCCAGGAATAGAAAATAAAAATCAGTCATAGGCTGGAAAAGATGCAAATTTATCTCACACCACACTGCACTAAAAGTAATATGTGACTTTGTATCTATGTGAAACTTATTTCCTATTATCTGCCTTTCCTCCTTGCAGTCAACTGAAAATTAGTTAATTTATGATATTGGATAATGAGTATGAATTGTGAGATCCATGTCTATTTGCAGATCTTTTTGCCATTCATTTTCATATCAAATGATGTATTTCTTGCTGCACATAGTAATTGAATTTTAGTTGTGTTCTCTCAAGGTTCCCACATGTACTTTGTTTTTGTAGGAAGTGCTGGAACCCCTGTGACATTTAATGAAAATGGAGATGCTCCTGGACGATATGACATCTACCAGTATCAGGTTTCCAACCTGACCTCTCATGAATATAAAGTTATTGGACAGTGGACTGATTATCTTCACTTGAACGTAAGCAAAAATTTTTTTTGTTCCCTTGCTGTCAATGAAAGTAACAGCAGTGGTTCAAATTTGCATTGGAGTTTTTATTCTGTGGGAAGTTAGTTTTTTTTGTGGACATCTTATTCATTTGATTCAATGAAGGCTAGATGTTGTCAGAACTAGCCAAACATGAAAGGCCTTTAATATGCTTTAGCCATTCTTTAATGTGTTCAGATTGTGCTTTCACGCTCACTGTGATATAAATTTGCTTTTTGGAACATTAGATAATGTGCATTGTCCTGTTGCAAGAACTTCGTACTATAGCAATAACTTAATTCATCAAATGGAGGATATTACTGTCATTACCAGCCTCTGAGCTGCTCCTTTCCATTGTGAGTGATGGATGGGTTGGTAATAAGATCCATTGAGTTAGTAATAATGTCTATGCACAAAGAAAATGCTGTTATTGTTATCACTACTGATTTCTATGCAGTAATTTCCTGTACTCTGTCACTCTTTTAAGCTCATGAGAAAGTTTCTTTCAAATTCATTTAGAATATTCGTTTTGAGATTTCAAGCATACCAACTGAGTTATCTCTACATTGTATTATATTTCATTCTCAGGATGCAAACATTGCTAGGTAGGTTGGGACTTACTGGACACCCTGAGGCACCCTGAGAAAGTGTTGGCTTGCTTGGCCATGACAGATGGCAATTTAAGAGTTAAGCATTTTGGTGTAGGACTGGTATCACATTCAGGTCAGACCAAATGAAGATAGCAGATTCCCTCAGTAGTTTTCTTCTCCATCAATCCAGCTGTTATATTGACTGACACTCCTTTATTTTCAGACATTTTAGAACTGATTTCAAATTCACAAATAGTCTTCAGAGATTTTAATCTGTGTTCTCCTGATTACTCATCCAGTGACTTAACCATTACTCTGTACAAAATTCCATTTACAAACCTGTTGTCAGCAAAGTGGGTGAATTACTCAGTATTCCTGCATTGTTTGAGCTTGGACCATGCTGCAGAAATAGAAGATGAAAGATGGGTGATCACATTAATACAATTCAAAATGGGGACTGGAAGGGGATCAGAGTAGACAAGCCGACATAAAGAGAAAATAACAGTGGCAGTATCATTAATTTTTGTAATCAGATCACCGCAGTCAAAGGATAGAGAAATCTAGGAAGAAATAAAGGGTGTGTACACGGCCAATAAAGGGGAAACTGTGTGTTACAGTGGAGAAGAAGAACAGAAAATCTCAATGTGAGACTTCAGAATTAGAGATTTGAAATTTGATGCAAAGTTCAGGAAAAGAAGGAACAGAGAGAATGCAGTTCCTGCCCTATCCTTTCCACTCCACCATCATATTGAAAGATAGCCTGACCTGGCCAGCTGCCAAAGAACCTCACCATCATTTTAGTTATACTAGAGTCTCACTAATCCGAATTGTAGAATATTTGAAGGCTCGCACTCACTGTTTTTTGTTTCCAAAGTTTAATGCATTGTCTGTTGCCATAACTTTACAATGAAGTTATGAATCTACTACAATTTGTGCAGGAAGGCAATTTTTGCGAGTTCGATGTTTGCTTAGTATTTGGTTCAGTTCTGTACATGGACAGTTATGTAGCTATCTTTGAAGGACTCACTCATTTACCTCTCCGCAGGTGAAGAACATGCAGTGGGGCAGAGGAGAACACAGGATCCCGCAGTCAGTTTGCAGCCTACCATGTAAGTCTGGTGAGAGAAAGAAAACCGTGAAGGGCGTGCCCTGCTGTTGGCATTGTGAACGTTGTGAAGGTTACCAGTACCAGACCGACGAGACAACTTGTCAAATGTGTCCATTCAATAGGAAACCAAATGCGAATGGTACAGACTGCCAGCTGATCCCCATAATCAAGCTAGAATGGCATTCACCTTGGGCTATAGTTCCTGTCTTCATAGCTATGCTTGGAATTATAGCCACCACGTTTGTCATTACAACCTTTATTCGTCATAACGATACACCGATAGTAAGGGCGTCCGGCCGAGAGTTAAGCTACGTCTTGCTGACTGGAATATTCTTGTGCTATGCTGTAACCTTCCTAATGATTGCAACTCCTGACACAGTTCTTTGCTCTTTCCGACGCATTTTCTTAGGACTGGGCATGTGTATTAGTTATGCAGCACTGCTCACAAAGACTAACAGAATTCACAGAATATTTGAACAAGGTAAGACGTCTGTCTCTGCTCCGAGATTTATCAGTCCAGCTTCCCAGCTGGCAATCACCTTTAGCCTAATCTCTCTGCAGCTCCTGGGAGTCTTTATCTGGTTTGCTGTCGATCCTCCGCACACTGTTGTAGACTATGGGGAGCAACGAACTGTTGATCCAGAAAAAGCCAGGGGCATTCTGAAATGTGACATTTCCGACCTTTCTCTCATCTGTTCCCTGGGATACAGTATTCTGCTGATGGTCACATGCACTGTGTATGCAATTAAAACAAGAGGAGTTCCAGAGACATTTAACGAAGCCAAACCTATTGGATTTACCATGTACACCACCTGCATAATTTGGTTAGCTTTTATTCCAATATTTTTTGGCACAGCTCAGTCTGCAGAAAGGGTAAGTGTATTAACATTTTGATAATCTTTGTGTGTCATAAATACCAGTGTGTTTCATTTAGTGTCTCGCTAAATTCACCTTCGTAAATTTATTTTAACCTCTCATCATGTACATAAGTGATAAACAAAGAGCATCCATTTCTTTTATATTCTCCATGAAATGTTAACTTATTGTTCTATTGTTTCAGATATATATTTTTATTATATCATAAGATATCCCAAATTAAGCTTTAAAGTTCTTGTGCTGTTGTGTAAAGTAGGTTCCTGGCTTAAGATAGGTATCTGGTTACAGAACTATCCAAGAAATAAGATTAATTAACAAAGGAAACAGCAATTCTTGTTTTACTTATAATATGTTTATGTAGTCCCTTCATTTCCTGGATGTTTTAAAGCATCCAATTAACCAGAGCATAGTCTTAGTTTTGTGGTGAAGTCTTTCTTATCATGGAAGCAAACAAAACCAGTCAGTAAAAAGCAACAACTTGCATTTATATGGTAACTTTAATGTACTAAATACATTGCAAGGTGATTCACTAGAGCATTATCAGATTAAATTTTTACCAACTCACATGAAGACATCTAAGAGCAGGTGTCTAAAAGCTGAGTCAATGAGATAGATGAGCAATCAAATAGTCTGACTTTAGTACGGGAAAGGAATGTTGTGAGAGAAAGGACATGAGAGAATTCCCCGTACTTCTTTGAATCCTGCCAGTGATCTTTTACCTATTAGTTAATTAACACTTCTGTTTCTTGTTTCATCCAAATGTTTAACAATATTGCATTTCCACATTCAGAGCAGATGCATTGTGGAGTCTGAACTTCCAGCCTTCTGACTCAGTTATAAGAGCATAGGCATTACTAACTGAGCTGAGCTGGCCACAATCAGCCAAGACCAATTAACATGCTGCTACCTTCACTGTTTTGATTTATTTTAATGTCATAGCAGTTTTTTGTGATACTTTGTATTTTATTTAGTTAAAACCAGGGTTCTAGTAAAAACTCTCATTAAGCAAATTGGCATTCATTGCAATTTTCCTGGGACAGTTCCATCTTTCTTGCACATGATATTAATGCCCTTGAATTTACAAGATATTTTCCCTAATTAAATAAGCCTCAAATATCTAATTGAAACAGCAATGTAATTCTTCACAGTTCAGTTCTAAACTGACCTGATCCAGGCCAGTCTCTTTGAGCTCATGCTCCCTTACACTTGCTGTAACTTCTCAAACTGCCCCACTTGTCATCAGTTCACAATCTGAGCTGGCAACTATTGATTCAGTACAATACTGAGTTCATGCACTTGAAGAAACTTTGTATGTTTCCTTCAAAAGAAAATACAAGTCACTTCCATTGTAGCCAATTATATGGTGTATGAGGAACAAATCCGAGTGATTGGTTTTCCTATTAGGTAAATGTATGTAATACACACAAGCAAGCTCCTTCACTGTTAGGCACTTACGTAGTGGGGGGTGTCAGTGAAACTTGACAAAGGATATTTCTTTCAAAGTTCCAGGGTGATAACTTTATCTTACTCTGCTAATTTACATGTTTGCTTGTGTCAAAGGAATGCAATCATAAGTATACGAAACTACAGGTTTTGTCAAATCTAAAAATGATGAGAAGTTGAATAAATACTAGAATCATTAAAATGTTGGCAGTACAAAAGGAAATGTAAATGTAAATATTGCCCTTTTATTTCAAGCGAGGTGAAATACAAAAGGCAAAATCTGTATTAGAAGGTATTCCACTTTTAAAGTGAGTTCCACTTGGTTTGTTTGTTTTAATGTTTGTTTTAATGTTCATAAGTTTTTAGGACCAGAAATTTAGTTGATGCTATGAACGACTAAGATAATGCTCTGGAAATCAAGCTGCTCAATTCCAGGAGCCATCAAAAAAGTTAAAGATATTTTGAAAGTGTGCAAATTCCCCAATTTTATTCATGTAATCAAAACTGACTGGAGATAACGAGTTTTGCCTTAAAGACCCAAAAAAGACCTTGATTTTCTGTAGAAGACCCTGGCAAACACTGCAGATGTCACAATAGTGTGTTTTTGTCTTTACGAGCATAAGGCTGTAACATCTTTAAAAACATTCCAGCCTGATTCGTAAATCTAAGCCCATCTGTAAAGAAATTGTGCCTCCTGATAGGAAAGCCAAAAGGCTCAACTTAATGACCTGCTAAATGTTCATTTCTATGTGGGCATCCTTCAAAAATCCTAATGTTTGACTATGGCAAACTGAACTCAACTAAACCCAATAAATCAAGTCGAGCGAAAAAGACTTCCTTCTTTCCCAAACCCACGAAAACCCACCTTCAATGAGCTTGACAATGAACAAACTCTGAACTATTCTTTGGTTTACAGCATGTAAAAGTGCTTGATTCTCTTTACCTGTATTTTTCCCAAGTGTGTGTGCAGCGGTGCTGAGTAATTGTTGCAGCATTTAGACTCTGGGTGAGTGTATGAATAAATAATCATCTTTATTTTGAAACCCACCAAAGTCTTTTGTTATTTCTTTAAATTGACCACACACTAACAGGGGCTTAGAAACACACATTTACCTTCCAAATAATAAGCGCACTGATTATAGACTGTAAAAAATGAGATTTGTAGTTTCAGTTTATCTCTACCCTCCCTCCATAACATCAGAGAGGAGAAGAAGGGTCTGAAGAAGGGTCCAGGCCCAAAACATCAGCCTTCCTGCTCCTATGATGCTGCTTGGCCTGCTGTGTTCATCCAGCTCTACACCTTGTTATCTTGGAGTAAAGCATGTATGTGGCTTTGCCAAGATAGTGGGATCCCCTATTGTGGAGGCTGCCATTGACTCATAAATGTGACATTGGGAGTTCCTTCCTCAATATTGCCATATGTCCCCATCACGGTATGTGCAGTTGGTGTGTGACCATATGCATATCTTAGCCAAAATCTTGATGCTTTCTTCCTGCTCTAGCATACTGCTCCTAAAACCCTTCAGCCACCAGATTAAACCAGAAGGTGATGTCTGGACACTAAACAATATCCTGTCAACAAGTGGCCATGTCTCTCCTGTACAGCCTGACCACACGTTGATAGAAGGGGTTATGGGAAATAGGGAAATTCATGAACATCTGGTTTGGTGCTGCAGTGAAGGTTCTATTATATTCAGGTGTCCTTGGTTTATGGTGGTTTGCAGCATTCTCCACACTCTGGCCATTGTGAGTACACTCATAGCCCTTGACACCACAAGAAATGGTAACCACTTCACGAAGAAGAGGAAGGGAGGAGGCAAGATGACCCACATTCTTATCTTAACGTCTAATTCAACACCACCTCCCATGAACACCTCCCCAAACCCCTCTGGTACAGCCATTGGTTTCCTTTTGGCCACAATTCTGAAATAAAAGCCATCGCCATTCCATACAACAAGCCACCCCTATACATTTACTCAGTACCTGCCTTGTGCCTTTGCTACCTTAAACATTCACACATCTCCACTTCTGATGCACAGTGTGTACTATCTACATGATGCACTGCATTAACTCAAAGGGATTCCTTGATAATAATATCCAAACTTGTGAAATTTATCATCTAGAACAAGGACATGGAAACACCATCTCCTGTAAGTAGCCCTTCAAGTCAGATGCCATCCCGACTAATATTGCTGCTCCTTCTCTATCACTGGATGAAAATCTTGGAACTCCCTTTCTAACAGCACAGCCAGGTCTACATACAGCACATGGATTGCAGTGGTTCAAGAAGGCAGCTCACAACCACCTTCTCAAGGGCAACTAGGAACGTGCAGTAAATGCTCATGTGGCCAGCAATGCCTATTTTACATGAATGAATAAAAAATAAAGTATTGATATCCACGGTCTTGGTAGTTGCATGGTGGTGAGCTGCGTGTTCATGATGTCTAAGCTTTCTCTGTACACTCAGACTTCCACTTGGTGGCAACTATTTGTGCTGCTAAGGAAGCTGAGACATCAGCTTTCACGCATTGTACTGTGGTTAGTTTCACAAGTGTTCTGCTGGAGCTGGCCATGACCTCCATAGTGGAAAGGAGCTCTAAGCTCTCCACAAAACCCTATTTCAAAACCCTATTTCAAGTTGGTAGTGGACTCCTCCATGCTTCTCTAAAATGGTGGTCAGCTTTCTGGTAGGCCTGAAACCTGAATTCTCTGAGCATTGCCCATCTGCCTTTTACTGCTCCATCCAAGTCCTCATCTGAATTGTGGGTAGCAAATCTTGGGTAGAGCCTCATCCACCAGGATTCAGGCATCTGCACTATTCTTCCCACCAGCACCCCCACCCCCAAATCCCAGGCTGTAGTCCGTTAGTACCTGATGACATATGCAACAAAGATCGGGCCACAATACCACCCTCTAAAGTTCAAAACTCTGTCAAGTTTAAAAGTACCAACATCTGAGTTAGAATCCCTACAGTGTGCAAGCAGGCCATTCAATCTAAACTGATCCTCTGAAGGGGTTTCCACCCAGACCTGCCCTGCCCCCATAACTCTGCATTTCCCATGGCCAATCCATCTAATCTGCACATCTTCAAACTGTGGGAGGAAACCCATGAAGACACAGGGAGAATGTGCAAATTCCACACAGATAGTTGCCAGAGGGTAGAATTGAACCATGGTCCCTCCTGCTGTGAGGCAGCAGTGCTAACCACAGAGCCACTGTGCCACTTGAGTTGGTGGTTGCATCGTGAGATTGAGTGACATTTTTCCACTCCCCTTCAAACTTTCACAACACTGCCTGGCCAAGTTCCAATTCCTAGGGAGTTGAAAGAAGAAAGGCATGAGTGTAGGGAGGTTTTGCTAAAACCATACAAGGTACTCGTCAGAACACAGCTGGAATACTGAGAGTAGTTTTGGTCTGCTTGTCTAAGGAAAGACATATTGCCATTGGAGGCAGTCCAGCGAAGGTTCACTATGCTGATCCCAGTGGTGGAGGGACTGTCATACAAGGTGATATTGAGTAGGTTGGGTTTGTCCTCATTGGAATTTAGAAGAATGAGAGGTGACCTTATTGAAACATACAAGATTCCTCAATGATTTGACGGGGTCAATGCAGAAAAATTGTTTCTCCTTATGGGATAGTCCAGGACTGGAGGGCATAATGTCAGAGTAAGGAGTTGTACATTTAAGACAGAGGTGAGGAGGAATTTCTTCTCTCAGAGAGTTGTAACTCTGTGTAATTCTTTGCTACAGAGGGCTACAGAGGTTGGGTCATTAAATACGTTCAGAGCTAGATAGACAGGTTGTTAATTAGTAAGGGAATCAAGGATTTTGCAGAAAGGCAGAAAAGAGGAACTGAAGATTAACAGATCAGTCATAATCTCATTGAATGGCAGAGCAGACTTGATGGCCTGAATAGCCTACCCTTGCTCCATCATGTAATGGTGTTGTAGTAGCATTGTACTGGAATTAAATGAAGGTGAGGCAATTGGTCCATGCTTGCACCATCTCTCGGAAGAGTTGTGGGATGAGGGGAAAGTGGCGTGTGAGAAGGTGGATGAGTTGGGAACATGTTGTCCCCTTGGATGGTCTCAGTGTTGTCGTTGGCTACTGATTCAGAACTGCCCAATCTAATGATGGAGACCACTGTGTCCTTTATGGAGTTAAGAACATCTTATCCAACAAGGGTGAGTGAAGTGTATCAGAGACTGTGGTGCAAAGTGTTTGAGTGGTGTGCCTGTGAGTGTTGATTAGCTGACAGTTTTTGAGCTGTGAGATGTATGTGTGAGGTTTGTAATGCTGCTAAGTATGTGAAGGGAGATGAAACTGTGCATATGAGCAATCAAAACTTTCATTTATCTGTCATCTTTCACAACTTCAGAATACCCCAATGCACTTTATAGTCAACAAAGTATATTTGAATTATAGTTACAGTTGTCATGTAGGCATTGCAGCAGACAGTTTGGACACAGCAAGCTCCCACAACCCATAATGTGACAGCAGTTTTGATCAAAGGACAAATATTGGCCAAGGAAATGGAAATAACTTTCCTGCTCTTTGAAATAGTGCCTTGAGACATTAGACAGTTTACAGGACCTCGGTTCAGCAACTTATCTAAAAGACCACACCTCTGGAGCAGGTGGGACTGGAACCCCAGACTTTTGAATCAGAGTTAGGAGCACTGTCACTGTGCCACATTACTCCCTTTCCACTTCATGACTTAACCTCATCAGAGTTTATGCTTGGTTATATTATTTGACCCTTGGTTAGATAGATGTGGCTGAGCGTTTCTTAAGATCTTATCAGTTAACTCTTAAGATAACATGCCATAATGAACGTTTCCTATCTTTATTATGGTTTCTCACATTCATTTTTGACCTGTATCCCAACTAAACAATGGATCATTGCTGGGAGCAAATAGTTGAGGCATTATAAGTGTCTTTTCAATTTCTGGCCAACTGAATTTGCAGTGGAAACTTAAAGTGTGCTGCACATTGACAGTGCTGTTTGATTACATTAGTGCACCAGTTGTGATGGAGCCACATTTAGTCTTTGATATTATTTCCTTTGGCAGCCTTCCTGTCATGAAATGATGGTTTGCACCATGGTGGCCCTTGATGTTACAGAGCTTATTACTGTCTCGTGGCAACAGAGGTTAAGTGGAATTTGTTTAAGCAAGCATCCTTTCCATCCCTTGTTTATTTTGATTCCAATCTAAACAACTCAACTCGCTCAGTAAAATAAAGATTAAAATTGTGCCAGCCTATTCAATGAACCATGTACCAGGATTACGTTTCAATCCACTTTCATTGCTGCACAGCAGTGATTCACAATGGAGATTAAAATAGCCAAAAAATGTGTCAAAACCCAAAATAAAAAAAAACACCAAAGGTGCTGTGACAAAGACAGTGATATAATGGATGGAAGATGATCTAATAGATAATTTGAAAATGGTGAGAAAATGTCTCTTAGGGTAAACTGAGACAAAATGTATCTGCTGATAGAGTCCAAAATTAGGTTATAAATATAAAAAGAAGAACAATCTGCTAAGGACTCAGGAGAAATTGTTTTTTACCAAAAGAGTGGTTAGAAATTGGAACTTACTATCATAGATACATCTGCAAAGGTCTGGCAGATGGAATACAATGTAAATAAATGTGAAGTCATACATTTTGGTAGGAGTAATAGTAAAAAGGATTATTACTTGAATGGTAAAAAGTTGCAGCATGCTGCTATGCAGAGGGACCTGGGTGTCCTTGTGCAGGAATCACAGAAGGTCGGTCTGCAGGTACAACAAGTAATTAGGAAGGCAAATGGAATTTTGTCCTTCATTGCTAAAGGGATTGAAATAAAAAGCAGAGAGGTTATGTTGCAGCTGTACAAGGTGCTGGTGAGACCACACCTGGAGTACTGTGTGCAGTTTTGGTCTCCTTACTTGAGAAAGGAAGTACTGGCACTGGAGGGGGTGCAAAGCAGGTTCACTAGGTTGATTCCGGAGTTGAGGGGGTTGGCTTATGAGGAGATACTGAGTAGATTGGGATTATATTCATTGGAATTCAGAAGATTGAGGGGGGATCTTATAGAAACATATAAAATTATGAAGGGAATAGATAAGATAGAAGTAGAGAGGATGTTTCCACTGGCAGGTGAAGCTAGGACAAGAGGGCATAGCCTCAAGATTAGAGGGAGCAAATTTAGGACTGAACTGAGAAGGAATTTCTTCACCCAGAGGGTTGCTAATCTATGGAATTTCTTGCCCAGTGATGTAGTTGACGCTACTTCAGTAAACGCTTTTTAAAAAAAGGTAGATTTTTTTTGAACAATAAAGGAATTAAGGGATACAGTGAGAACACGGGTAAGTGGCTCTGAGTCCACGAAAGGATCAGCCATGATCTTATTGAATGGCGCAGCAGGCTCGAAGGGCCGGACGGCCTACTCCTGCTCCTAGTTCTTATGTTATGTTCTTATATGAAGTAATTGAAACATTGGTTGGGGATGTATTTAAATAGGATCTCATGAAAGAAATGAGGAAGACATAAGACATATATGTCAATGAGGTTAGATAAATAAGGAGGGAAAAGCGTTTTGTAAAATCCAAATATCAGCATAGTCTCCGATGCTAGGACTGTTGTGGTGGTAGTGTCCCTACCTTGAGCCCAGAAAGTCCAGATTCAAGTTTTGCCTGCATCAGGAGGTGTCATAGTGTGCCGAACAGGTTGATTAAAAATACTTAGACCAGTGGCTCCTGCTCCACTCCTCTCCTGTGACTGCCACGCATGAAGAGAATACAACTTTTAAGTTACCTGATGAAATGTTTCTTCAACTTATGAGTTAATGTGAAAAGCCTCACTTATTGAATTTGAAAAAAAGAGAGTGTACGTGAGATTACACATTGCTTTATTTGATTGTCAATAATTGATACCAGTATTTCTTTCAACATGTTCATTGACAGAGTTTTGAGCAGATATGTGGAAAAAGTATTATTGGGTAAATGCTGACCAGAAATATTATGGGTATAATATTGTACCTCAAAGCTCCAATATTGACTTTCAGTTACTGATACTTAATTGTCTTTTACAACCAGAGTGTTACGTTAAAGTGAAAATGAAACACAAAAACATTCAAATTTAAAAGTGTGGGCATCAATGTAAAGGAAGATTTACATTTATATAGCACTTTTCGTTACTTTGGGAAGCTGTCATAAAGTCCAAAAGTGCTTTCTAGCCAATTAGATACATTGAAGTACAGTCACTGTGGCTATCATAGCAACCAATGTACACTCCGTAAAATTCCACAAACAACAAAGTGACAATGAGCAGATAATCTATGTTAATAAGTTAGTTGAGGGATAAATATTGGCCAGACGAATTCCTCTGCTTTTCAAAATATGTTATGCCCCTTGGATAGACAGGTGGAACATTGATGTAATGCCTCATCTGAAATATAGTATCTCGAACCATGAAGCACCCCCTGAGCACTGCGCTGGAGGGTTAGCCTGGATTTGGTGCTCAGGTCTCTGGAGAGAAACTTGATGCAGCACTGAGAGTACTGCCAACTGAGACACTGTTCACACCTATTGAAAGCTTATGTTTTTTTCATACCTGATATTATTATGAGAGCTGTCATTTTATGTAATATTGCAGTTGCAGCAAAAAACGTGCAGCTGAATGTGCCTGAGAGGATAGCTTTTGGTTAATGGTTTGCTGTCAGATCTGAAATCTAAGAAAACTGATTGAAGTTGTGTGGGAGAGTGTCTGTGTGTCAGAGGGAGAAATGCAGAGAGTGGTTTAAAACAATTGTTGCTAGATTTTGTCACGAAAATGCTCAATAATATGGAATAATTTGGAAGATTGTTTTCTTCACTAGTAATTATGAGGCTAGGTATTCCTGCCCTGAGGGAGTTTCAGAGTTGGATGAAACCATCTCTTCTGTCTTCCTGGTTACTTTTGATGGTGGTAGGGCAGTGGATGTGTCGCTGGCAGGGGAATGGTATTGCAAGTGGATGGGTTTAATCATTGAGTGTTTCCGAGCTATCTTGAGAATTCTGCCTGCCCAGTCATCTTACTGATGCTTACCTTTTCCCACAAGATCATGCTAATGCCTATTTGGTCATTGGAAATCTTGTCTTAGCAAATTTCACGTCTCCTTGCCATTGAATGCAGTGCTAGCTCTTTTACATTTCTGTTATTCATCAAAGTGATGGATATTAGTATTGGTGAAACTTTCCATTTTGGGGACATGAAGCGAAAGCAGCAAAAAAAAAAAAATTGCCCAGTTATTGGTAGTCTCAGCATGCACCAACAATGTTTTCCAATCTGAGATGAATGTCTATTCTCTTTATTTTTCTATGTCCCACACTGGTCACCTTTCTCTAAGTTATATTTCCAGATCTTGTTGACTTGGTGGCAATTAGCTCCACAGTAGACTCTTACAGCTGTCAGACAGAGGACACTTTTTTCCCATCACTCCCTGAGATGAAGGTGGTGTTAACGTCAAGTTAAGTTATATTTGGAAAAACAGTGCAAAATAATATTTGGGCAAAGCATCCTTGAGAATTTTACATTGCTGTCAAACCATTGTAACAGCTTTGAATGGTTCTCTGATATTAAATATGTACTATAAATTTTAGAGTAATAAACATTAGGTTTTGTGTTTCTTGGTGAATTGACCTGGCTTGACCAAAATTTTAATAATTTCTAACTTTAACCACTACAGTACCTTGCACATTAACAACAGTACGCATTAGAGTTTTATTTGTCTGTAATGCTGGTTTTGTGACCATGGCACACAAATGCCAATAAGAGATTTGGTTCAGATTTAAATTCAGTTTGTTTGGCCTTTGTTCTTTTGTTCCACTTTCTAAAATCATTTGACCTGGAAGGCATTTAACCAGCTAAGCATCTAATCACCTGCCCTTGGCATTCAATGGCATTACCTTTGCTGAGTACTCCAGTATTAACATCCTGGGGGTTACCATCGACCTGAAACCAAGCTGGACCAGCCATATAAATACTGGGGCTGCAAATGCAGATCATAGGCTGGGAATTCTCCAAGGAGTGACTTGTCTCCTGTTCCCCGCATGCCTTTCCACCACCTACAAGACACAACTCAGGATTGAGATGGATTCCTCTCCACTTTTCCTGATGATTTCAGTTTCAACATCATTTAGTTGCCAAGTGGCAGCAGTGTGTACCATCAACAAGTTGCACTGCACCAACTGACCAAGGTTGTTTCTTACACCCCCATGACCACTGCCACTGCCACCTGGAAGGTCAGGAGATACATGGGAACACCAACTGCTGCAAGTTCCCCTCCAAAGCCACATATTATCCTGACTTGGAAATATATTGCCATTCCTTCACTGAGTCAAAATCCTGGAAATCCCTCCCTAACAGCACTGTGGGTGTACCTCGACCACAAGGACAGCAATGGTTCAAGAAGGCAGCTCACCACTATCTGCCTGAGAGCAATTAGGGATGAACAATAAATGTAGTGATTCCGACATACTCTGAAGAAATAATTTAAAAAAAAACAAATCAAGTGTGATTAACTTCATTTCAATCTATTATAGGTGTACATAAACGCTTTTGGGAAGCAGAGTAAATCCAAATGAAACACCCATTGTATCCCATAGAAAGTTGAGACAATACGTTTGTTAAGATAGAGTCATAGAATCATAGAGCTGTACAGCACGGAAACAGACCCTTCAATCCAACTTGTCCATACCAACCAGATATCCTGTATAAATCCAGTTCCATTTGCCAGCATTTGGCCCACATCCCCCTAAACCCTTCTGATTCATATACCCATCCAGATGCTTTTTAAATGTTGTAATCATACCAGCCTCCACCACTTTCACTGGCAGCTTGTTCCATACACGCACCACTCTCTGCATGAAAAATTTGCCCCTTAGGTCACTTTTATATCTTTCCCCTCTCACGTTAAACCCAGGACCTCTAGTTTTGGACACCTCCATCCTGGGGAAAAGACCTTGTCTATTTACCCTATCCATGCCCCTCATGATTTTATAAACCTCTATAAGGTCACCCCTCAGCCTCCGATCCTCCAGGGAAAATAGCCCCAGCCTATTCAGCCTCTCCCTGTAGCTCAAACCCTCCCACCTTGGCAACATCCTCGGAAATCTTTTCTGAACCCTTTCAAGTTTCACAACATCCTTCTTATGGGAAGGAGACCAGAATTGCACACAGTACTCCAAAAGTGGACGAACCAATGTCTTGTACAGCCGCAACGTGACCTCCCAACTCCTATAGTCAATGCACTGACCAATAAAGGCAAGCATACCAAATGCCTCCTTCACTATCCAATCTACCTGTGAATCCACTTTCAAGGAACTATAAACCTTAACTCCAAGGTCTGTTTGTTCAGCAACACTCCTCAGGACCTCATCATTAAGTGTTTAAGTCCTGCCCTGATTTGCCTTTCCAAAATGCAGCACCTCAATTTATCTAAAATAAACTCCATGTGGCATTCCTTGGCCCATTGGCCCATTTGATCAAGATCCTGTTGTACTCTGAGGTAATCTTCTTTGCTGTCCACTACACCTCCAATTTTGGTGTCATCTGCAAACTTACTAACCATACCTGCTACGTTCACATCCAAATCATTTACTTAAATGACAAAAAGCAGTGGACCCTCGATCCGTGTGGCACGCGCTGGTCACAGGCCTCCAGTCTGAAAAGCAATCCTCCACCACCACCCTCTGTCTTCTACCTTTGAGCCAGTTCTGTATCCAAATGGATAGTTCTCCCTGTATTCCACGTGATCCAGCTTTGCTACCCAATCTACTATGAGGAACCTTGTCAAATGCCTTACTGAAGTCCATATAGATCACATCCACCACTTTGCCCTCATCAACGCTCTTTGTTACTTCTTCAAAAAACTCAATCACGTTAGTGAGACACGATTTCCACATAAAGCAATGTTGACTATCCCTAATCAGTCCTTGCCTTTCCAAATACATGAAAATCCTATCCCTCAGGATTCCCTCCAACAACTTGCCCAGCACCAGGCTCACTGGACTATAGTTCCCTGGTTTTTCCTTGCCATCTTTTTTGAATAGTGGCACCACGTTAGCCAACCTCCAGGTTTCTGACACCTCGCATGTGGCTTTTGACGGTACAAATAACCCAGCAAGGGGCCCAGCAAGCACTTCCCTAGCTTCCCACAGAGTTCTAGGGTACACCTGATCCAGTCCTGGAGATTTATCCACCTTTATGCCTTTTAAGACATCTAGTACCACCTCCTCTGTTGTATGGACATTTTTTAAGATTTATTTTCCCACGTTCTATATCTTCCATATCCTCCTACAAAGTAAACACTGATGCAACGTACTTGCTTAGCATCTCACCCATCTCCTATGGTTCCACACGTGGGTGGCCTTGCTGATCTTTAAGGGGCCCTGTTCTCTCCGTAGTTACAGTTTTGTCCTTAACATATTTGTAGAATCCCTTTGGATTCTCATTAATCCTATTTGCCAAAACTATCTCATGACCCCTTTTTGCCCTCCTGAGTTCCCTCTTAGGTATACTCCATTGCCTTTATACTCTTCTAGGGATTCACTCAATCCTTGCTGTCTGTACTTGACATACGCTTCCGACTTTTTCTTGAACAAAACCTCAATTTCTCTTGTCATTGAACATTCCCTACAATTACCAGCCTTGCCCTTCAGCCTAACAGGAACATATTGACTCTGGACTCCTGTTAAATCATTTTTGAAGGCTTCCCATTTTCCAGCCATCCCTTTACCTACGAACATCTGCACCGCTACCCCCCCACCCACCCATCAACTTTTGAAAGTTCTTGCCTAACATTGCCAAAATTGGCCTTCCTCCAACTTATAACTTTAATTTTTAGATTGACTCTATCCTTTTCCATCAATATTTTAAAACTAATAGAATTATGGTCACTGGCCCCAAAATGCTCCCCCACTGACACCTTAGTCACCTGCCCTACCTTATTTCCCAAGAGTAAGGTCAAGTTTTGCACCTTCTCTCATCAGGGACATCCACATACTGAATCAAAAAAATTTCTTGTGCACACTTAACAAATTCCTCTCCATCCAAGCCCTTAACGTTATAGCAGTCCCAGTGTATGTTTAGAAAATTAATATCCCCTCGCATAACCACCCAATTATTCTCACAGATAACTGAGACCTCCTTACAAATTTGTTCCTCAATTTCCTGCTGATTATTGGGGCAGCTATTGTACAATCCCATGACGGTGATCATCCCTTTCCTATTTCTCAGTTCTGCCAAAATAACTTCCCTGGACATATTCCCAGGAATATCCTTCTCAAGTACAGCAGTAACGTTATCCCTGATCAAAAATGCCACTCCCCCTCCACTTTTGCTCCCCTTTCTATCCTTCCTCTAGCACTTATACCCTGGAACATTAAGTTGCCAGTCCTGTCCATCCCTGAGCCATGTCTCTGTAATTGCTATGATATCCCAGTCCCATGTTCCCAACCATGCCCTCAGTTCATCTGTCTTACCTGTTAGGCCTCTTGCATTGAAATAAATGCAATTTAATTTACCAGTCCTACCTTGTTCTCTGCTTTGTTTCTGCCTGCCCTGACTGTTTGACTTGCTCCTTTTCCCAACTGAATCAGTCTCAGACTGATCTCTTTCCTCACTATCTCCCTGGGTCCCTCCCCACTTCCTAGTTTAAATCCTCCTGAGCAGCTCTAACAAAGCTCTCCACCAGTATATTAGTCCTCTTCCATTTCAGGGGCAATTCGTCTTTCTTATTTAGGTCAATTCTACCCCAGAAGAGATTCCAATGATCCAAAAATGTGAATCCTTCTCCCCTGTACCAGCTCCTCAGCCATTCATTCATGCGCTCTATCCTCCTATTCCTACCCCCGCTAGCTTGTGGCACCAGGAGTAATCCATATGTTACTACCCTCGAGAACATCCTTTTTAAATTCCTGCCTAACTTCCTATATTCTCTCCTCTTAATCTTGTCCTTACCTCTTCCTATTTTTATTTGTATGAAATATGTTAGAGTGGTATCTTTCATGGAAATCCTAAACAAGAGAGCCTGCAGGGAAGCAGAAGCACTGATGTCAATTTAATTGACAATTCCACTGACCATTCCTTAGAAGGGAGACCTGGGGTAAAGTCAGAGAGCTAGTCCACAGCTTTCGGTTCAGCTAAGAAAGGACAGATAATCCACCATAATATGGTGCCAAAATCATCCACAGAGAGCGAGAGATTCCTTCATAGGTTTAGCACTGAGTACTCGGTTGTGCAAAAAAAAAATAGGTCTCGTTTTGTCACTTGCTATACTATTAACATCAGCACAGTTTGCTATAAAAGTTTATTCATAGATTTTTTAAAATTCAGTTGTAGGTTTACAGTTGTGCCATCTCACTAGAATGTGCTTATCTCCTTGATCACATCAACAGTCTGCATTGTCCAGTTGGACCATTGGAGTTCATTGTTACGTCCTCTGGATTACACAGTTTGCAGCCATTTGAGGCTGAACCTAAAATTTGCAAAACTACACAGCAAAAGGGGGCTATTCAACCCATTGTGTGGATGCTGGCTCTTGAATGAATGATTTTATTGTCACATATATCTAGGAAGATACAGTGAAAAGTGTTTGGTAGAGCAATTAATCACACTCCCCATTCTTCCCCACAACCCTGCAAAAATGTTCCTTTTCAAATGTGTACTCGCATAATAAAACTTGTCCAGGGATTCAAAACACACATCTTTTTGCGTTAGGAAGATGACCAGAAAATGATGGCAGATAAAAGGTGACAGGCCAAACCCTATTTGTGAATGTTGGGTTTAGTTTGGTGTTTATAACTCTCCAACTTGTGTGTAATGAAGAATGAGAGTAAACGTTTTCTCTGATTGTCAAACAGATTACTACCATTCTAATGCTGAGTGACTTTCACATTGTGATTATCAGTCAGCTTGTCAGTGGCAAATTAAGGCAAAAGTTGGATATAATGATGCATCCATCAGTACTGGATGACTGTTCTGCTTTTTCTACACCTGTAACTTTTGTCCCAAGCAGAGAGAAAAGGATAAAGGATCTGTTATAATCAGGCAGTCATTACATTTATCAGTGCTGAAAGCTGTGGCAAATAAGTGAAGAAATCGCTTGCCTAAATAATTAAAACAGCTATTTTATGAGCAATTTAAAGTCAGTTTAAACAGCTGAATGAATTGATTAAAGTTTGATGATTGTTCAGATTTGCATTTGTGCACACGAGAAGTAATTATTTATATGATTCAGATTATTACGCTAGCAATTGTAGCAGGAATAGCTTCTACTTCAAAATTGGATCATCTTCTTTGACCTGTGCTATCATTTCCAACCATGCACCACTATGCAATTGATTAAGACCATGAAAAAAACAACCATATTAATAGATATCAAACATACTTCCAGGGATTAGTCTGCTATTTCAGTGTAATGCAAAAACACATTAGGTTAGGTAGATTGGCCATGCTAAATTGTCCGTAGTGTCCAGGAATATGCAAGCTAAGTGGATTAACAATGGGAGATAGGAAGGTTACAGGATAGGGTAGGGTGCTAGGTCTGGGTGGGATGCTCTTCAAAGGGTCGGTGCAAAATCAATGGCTGAATGGCCTCTTTCCACATTGTAGGGATTCTATGATTCTCACGTACCCGTTGATAACTAAACTATAATCATTTGGCTTTTTGTTATTATAACTGAACATGACAAAACAAATAGTTCCAGACTTCACAAGAGCAACACATAAGTTTAAACAGTTTCATTTTGTTGTAAGGGTGAAAGCAGGAACCACATGGGTGTTGGGCTGATAAGAAATATCTGTTTTAAAGTCTGGCCTCGCAAATAATTTGGAGACTAATTGCTGATGAGCATGTCAGGCCATGTTTAAATCACGATAGGAGAAACATCTGCACTTTCAATATTCAAGTGCTGACCATGAGTTGTTTGTGTGCGGCAGTATTTGTAGCTTGTACACACCCACTTTCTCAGGACTGGCCAGCAGACAAAGGGTGGTTCAGAGACCGGGAGAGGGTGCACAGAGTCTACAGTAAGGTACTGAGGGTTCTGAGGCAGGAAATCCAGAGGAAGAGCTACAGAGGAAGAAGTACATCAAAGGCAGCTAATGCATAGGATAAAACAAGAGATTCTTGGGAGGTGATGGTCCAATGCTGCAAGAAGTCGAATGCTTTGGCACAAGTGGTCAGGATAAATTTCCATCTCTTAAACGCACTTTACTCGATAACTGTGCTACCAATATCACAACCTCAATACAGTACATCCACCCACCATCGAACTATATGCTGAAATTCATACAGCCCCTGTTATCACATCCTTCACAGGTGCTACTCAGTCCAAACACAACTACTCAACTGGAAGAAGGATCATACACATGGAAGACAGCAGGAAGCTGGCACTGCACCAGTTGTTAACTCTATCACACGTGCCACCTCAGACCACAGACATCATGTTAACTTAGAGGGTAGTGTAGAACAAACACTGTGCTGGATTTCACCACACACTAGTGGGCAGCAGCCAAACCTGGTAGGAAGGGATGCTAACGTGCCATCTTGCCAAGTTGCACATTAGTATTGCTATGGAGGATCTCATAGTGCCAAGATTCAGAATAAGGCTGAATGTTCTTCACACAAGGTTCCTGATGCAATGGTTGGCCTGCCTGAAAGCCAATTTGTCATGGTTCAGGAGAGGGAGGAGTCCACCTCAAGCTTGGTCGATGCAACTGGGAACTGCTGCTGTCTACTTTGCGGAGACTGGTCAACTGCAGCTAGTGACTTGTGAAGCAGAATATTGTTCATATGCTGTTGACTGAGGTGATAGCCTCCACTAAAGACATTGGAGACCTGTGGGAAATTAACCAGTTTCTACGAAATGACAAAATACTACAATGAAAACCCAATCAGTTTCCATTGCATCCTCCGTGCTGACCTTAGCTACTCCTTTCTTGCCACTCCACCATTTCCCTTGCATTTATTTGTCAGCCCAAGGAATCACACACTGCTCCAGCCAATGCTGAGATGGTCCAGCCTGATGAATGGATCACTGTGGCCCACAATCTGTCATTGCAGCGGCCAATGACCTGCTCATTCCAGAATCTCACCTCCCTTGATACCACTTGGCTTGCACTTTGTAGAAACACCAAAGTAAGAAATAAATCATAGCTTAGTCACTGTTGATTAGCAGCAGAATGAATAATTTAATATCTGTTACTTGGATCATGTTTTCATTGTTTACTTTTGCTGCAGATAAACAGTGACTGTGGTAATTAGGTGGGGGTGGATTTGGCGATTGTTCTCCATGGGGAAGGGGTTGAAAGATCTTGGATTTCCTGATGGATCCTGGGAGGTGAGGCATGTGGCAAAAGTGCCCTGGAATCTGATGGTGGAGGACAACTCTCAAAAGCAGTTTTCACTTTAATGATGGTTAGCATCACTCCTACATGTGGGCTGTCTATCTGGTTTCCCAGCACCCCGTCATGTTCATCCTCCTCTTTAACCTCCACCTCCTCATTCTCCTCTTGTGAATGTGGAACCTCATCCTCTAACACAATTGCAGTGGTCATCTGTGGGTTTTATTAACTCTGGAAGGTATTTTTGATTATTTTCACAGGATGCTGTTGTACTGATCTGAGCAAGGAAACTGCTTTGTGTCCTATAAATCATCATGGACGTTGAAGTAGGACTAATGGCTAAAAAATAAAGGACAGAAGTATCGATTCTTTCAAAAAATATCACAACATTATCTGTTTAGAGCAAGATGTGAAGTAGCAGGAAGATGATGTGACTCATTTGGCCAATAAATGCGTATTTTATTTCTGCATGAGAAGATCAGAGATCTTGGCTGTGCTCCTAATCCATTCATTCCAAAGTTTTGCATTAAAGTTAATAATGTATGATTTTGTAATTTCTGGCACTGTTCTCCGTGGCAGAGCATGGGGACTCACTCGTTCCTCAGATAATAGTGTACCACTGGCAGAAAAGGCACCTGGAATCTGCTCAAAGCATTTGGCTGTGACAATGGCATCTTGGAACTCACTGTGGGAAACCTAATATTTTCACCCATCTGTCAAGGTTAAATGAAACTATTCCCTGGTCAGTGAAAGGCTTTCCCAATCTCTTGAGGAGAATCTGCCCGAACATCTTTACACACAGCATGATTCATCCAGTTACAGCTTCTACCAAGCACGTGCCACTGTCCTGTTGCTGAGGTCACCTTCCAATATCAACAGGGTGCATCTTCAGCATCAATATTGTAACTAAATGTGATTATTTGTTTGAAACTTAGCAATCATCTCCATGGATTTAAGAAACAGATGTGAGTATAAACATTAAACTGAAGACCACAATTGATAAATTATTTACAAAATTACTTAAATACTTTGGCAAGACAATATGTGATTAATCTGAAGACGTCATGTATTGGACTTTGGGCAAAAGTGACCCGCTTTGTAGGTGGTCATCTTTCTCAATGTATTTATTAACAGAGGAACACTAATGTTGGTGGGGGTTGGTTAGCTCAGTTGACTGGATAGCTGGTTTGTGATGCAGCATGATATTAACAGCATGGGTTTAATTTTTACACTGGCTGATGTTACCATAAGGACTCTCCTTCTCAACCTCTCCCCTTACCTGAACCATGGTGACCCTTCGATTAGGTCATCACCAATTGTCTCTCTCTAATGAGCGATCAGCCCTACGATTCCAGTAGGACTATGGTGACTTTATCTTTTTACTAATGTTGGTATTCAGTGAAGGAACTTTTCTACTTTTGATGTGCAGTTCTTCAAGTATAGTCCATGTGTTTCAGCATAACATTTTTGGCTTTATGAATTAACGATTGAATTGTAACAAAATGGTATAAACGCAAGAGATAGTAGGAACTGCAGATGCTGGAGAATCCGAGACAACAAGGTGCAGGGCTGGATGAACACAGCAGGCCAA
>NC_063349.1:12173709-12228672 GCF_021869965.1 Rhincodon typus
GCCCAATGGTATCAATGTGGATTTCACAAGTTTCAAAATCTCCCCTCCCCCTACCGCATCCCAAAACCAGTCCAGCTCGTCCCTGCCTCCCTAACCTGTTCTTCCTCCCACCTATCCCCTCCTCCCACCTCAAGCCGCACCTCCATCTCCTACCGACCAACCTCATCCCGCCCCCTTGACCTGTCCGTCCTCCCTGGACTGACCTATCCCCTTCCTAACTCCCTACCTACACTCACCTTTCCTGGCCCCATCCCCGCCTCTTCGACCTGTTTGTTTCCTCTCCACCTATCCTCTCCTCTATCCCTCTTCTATCCGCCTCCCACTCTCTCCCTATTTATTTCAAAACCCCCTTCCCCTCCCCCTTTTCTGATGAAGGGTCTAGGCCCGAAACGTCAGCCTCTCTGCTCCTATGATGTTGCTTGGCCTGCTGTGTTCATCCAGCCCTGCACCTTGTTGTCTGGTATAAACGCAGTTGACTCACGTCTTAATTGGTTGAAGCCCTGTTGGTTTAAGAAGCTCAGAGACAGAAATTTAGGATCATAGAGCAGCTGGGATTTCTGAGCTAAAAGGCTTGAGTTGGGCTTTGTGCACTGCTTGAAAAGAAGTGAAATTCAGAGACAGATTGCTTGTTTGGTTGATTGATTTACATATTGCCATGTGTACCAGAGTACAGTGAAAAGCTTTGTTTACAAGCAGTACAGGAAGATTATAGTAAGCAAGAATGTACAGATCAAAGGTTGTAAAAAAACTTAGACAGAGGAATACTGGTTGCATTGCGTAGGCAAGATCAAGATTAGCAAGATTAACATAATTTGAGGCTAGAGAGTCCATTCATTAGTCTAATAACAGCTGGGAGAAATCTCTTCCTGAACCTGCTGGTGCATTTGTTCAAGCTTCTGTATCTTCTGCCTGACGGAAGAGTAGTAGGAGATCATTACCGGGATGCGATGGGTCTTTGATGATGTTAGAGCTAAATTATATCAAAAGTATATACAGAGAACTTTGAAAGACTGAGTAACCAATTAATTCATCAGATAAAAGAATCAAATTGTAAATGAAGGATACTCATCTTAAGGGTCGGGGGAGGCCAGTGCAGAGTAAGCAAAATGTAGATGGATCAAGTTTAAGAGGTTTCTCTGGTTAGTTTGGAGCTGAGAGTATTGAAACAAAGAAGTTACTTCAGGCAGTATAGATAATCTTAGCAGCTGGGCAGGAGAGGTCATAGAATCCCTACAGTGTGGAAACAGGCCCTACAGCCCAACAAGTCCACACTGACTGTCAGAGCATCCCACCCAGACCTATCCCCCTTTAACCCCTCCTAATCCAGGCATCCCTTGAACACTATGGGCAATTTAGCATGGCCAATCCACCTATCCTGCACATCTTTGGACTATGGGAGGAAACTGGAGCACCTGGAGGAAACCCATGCAGACACAGGGAGAATGTGCAAACTCCACGCAGCACAGTCGCCCAAGAGGGGAATTGAATCCGGGTCCCTGGTGCTGTGAGGCAGCAGTGCTAATCACTGAGCCACCATGTCACCTAGGCCCCTGGGTCCCCTAAGTCCCTCCCAGGTCCCTGGGAGCAATTGATAATTTAGTGATGCTCATAAACACCATGGCTACTAGAACAGGTCGGAGGCTTGGAATACTGTGGTGAGTAACTCACCTTCTGACTCCCCAAAGCCTGTCGACCAAATACAAGACACAAGTCAGGAGTGTGATGAAATACTCCCCTCTTGCCTGGATGGGTGCAGCTTCAACAACACTCAAAAAGCTTGACACCATCCAGGGTGAAGCAACTCAAATTGGCACCACATCTACAAGCATCCGCACCCTCCACCATTGATGCTGAGTAGCAGCAGTGTGTACTATCTACAAGATGCACTGCAGAACTTCACCAAAGATCCTGAGACAGCACATTCCAAACCCATGACCACTTTCATTTAGAAGGACAAGGGCAACAGATACATGGGAAAACCAGCACCTGCAAGTTCCCATCCAAGCCACTCACCATCCTGACTTGGAAATATATTGCCGTTCCTTCACTGTCACTGGATCAAGATCCTGGAATCCCCTCCTGAACCACATTGTAGGTCAACCTACAGCAAGTGCATTGCAATGGTTCAAGAAGGCAGCCTACCACACCTTCTCTTGGGCAACTAAGGACAGAAAATAAATGATAGCCCGGCAGAGATGCCCACATTCTACAAGTGATTAAAAAAATGTGGGTTTAAAGGAAGCTACGACTAGAACTTGCTTGGTGCAATGAAACCCAGGAATAGTGCCAATTGGTTGAAGCTAACTCTGAAAAAAAGCTAGAATTGTGCCTGGAGTGCAGTCTCGGGAATGGAATGCAGTGCAATTTCAGGGAGACGAGATTGAATTATCAAAACATGAGCAACACTTTCAAGGCTAAATCTTTGAAGAATTGGAATAATTGGAATCCCTTTGAAAGGAATCAGAGCTGTAATGAGATTTGGTGACTCACAGTCTGCCTAATGTCTGGGTGGGATCTGTTTTTACTCAATTGGTCAATTAAAGTGCAGTGTTTGGGAGTGTTTGAGCATAGTTTGTCTGTCATTGCATATTTATCTCATGGTAAACTTGAATGTTAGGGTTTAATTGAACCACTTTTTAAACCTGGTAAAGTTTATTTTACTTGTTCAGAACAAATGTGGCATTATTCTGTTAATAAGTACCTGGGATTTTGAACTTCATCTGGTTTATACCAAATGTTACTAACCAGATCATTATGTAAATTTGACCATCTTGTCAAGGGTTGCAACCCAATTTTATCTTGGAAGAGGTTACAGTGGAGACTCATTAAAAGGGTACTATTAAGAGGACAATAGTTGCATAAAATTAGATGAAATTAGTTTGTACTTCTTCAAGTTGTAAAGTTTGAAGTATGATCAAAATGAAATACTTAAACGCTAAAAGCATTTGGTAGTATAATCTTCTGGTGGAGTAGTAGACAAATAGGTACAGCCTCGAGTTTCTAGCTCAGGCACTAGAAGTGAAATCCACAAACATTTCTAAAAAGGAATGAATTTGGAAATCTAAAACTCTCTTCCTGCAAAATAATGTAAATTTATTAAAACTTCCAAGAATTAGGATTAGGATGGAAAAAGATTTGTTAGATAAGAATATCGGGGTTAAGGAACTAAAACAGATAAATTAAACTGTTTTGTAGATTGGCCACAATATGATTGAATGGTGCTATATGGGCATACTAGCTCACTATGCTTTATGAAGGTAGCTGTCATCACCTTCTTTAAACATAGGAAACCAAAGGACCTGCTAACTCATGTTGTAGATGAAAACCATTTCCTGGAGTAACTTGGACAAGTCTCTTGTTCTCAAGATGTGGCATATCGCATGTTGGAGACCATATTACATTGAGATGATGGACATTGTTACATTGATTGTGGAAGATCAGATGGTGGTTCTTAAAGTTGTTATGGTCTACAAATCTATGATATACCATCATAGTGAGTGGTACTTTTATGCAGAATTAACCTTTCAGAACAACATAGGACAAATTGAAGGACATAAACAGAAGCTGCTGGAAAAGCTCAGCGGGTCTGGCAGCATCTGTGAAGAAAAACTCAAGAGTTAACGTTTCAGGTCCAGTAACCCTTAAGGATGGGTCACCAGACTTGAAACGTTAACTCTGATTTTTTTTTCTCAGGTGCTGCCAGACTTGCTGAGTTATTCCAGCAACTTTTGTTTTTGTTCCTGATTTACAGCATCCGCAGTTCTTTCAGTTTTCAAATTGAAAGACAATTTCGTAAGGCTGAATGAACTATTTTTGTTTTTTTTAATATTTCTATGCATTAGTTTAAAATTTGGAATTTAGCAGTATTTCCACAGTAACCTTCTTTTTGTTTACTATTCCTATCATAACATTCAGTGAGGTCAAGTGATATTTGGAAAGATTTTGTATTCCGAATTGATTGGAACCAGTCTCTTAGGGCCTCAAGTCCCTTGGGCTAATAAGCGGTAACCAGCTATTTATATCAATGATTTCTTGTTCATATCATTTCAGAGAAATAACAAACAAAACTATAAACAGCAGCTTTTCAGACAAACATTCTTCAATTTATTACATATCTATTTTCGACCTTGCCCAGCAGGAGTGTAAATTGCTACTTTTCAGGATCAAAAGGGTCAGCTAATGCTGATAATTTGCATTTTGACATATATGTAGGGAATGTAATGAATACAGCTACTCATGGCCACAGCTGAGAAATAAAGAGTTGTGATCCCTTAAAAATAAGTGACTACTTACAGGGAATTAAAATCTTACAGCCTTCATCAAGATCCAAGCAAATGGTCACGGTTTTCGGCTTTTGCACCATGGAGACATTAAATGAAGGCAGAGGGCAAATGACAGAGTGGAATCCCTTTGATATCAAAGCATGTTTATCAAAGGTACTACATTACAACAACAAAAAAAAATCTTCCAAGGGCTACATAAGAGAACTTGCCCAGCTCCCATTTGAAATAGAACCACAAAAGTGAAGAGCAAACTCAGAATACATTGAATTGAGTGATATGTGTACTTAAATATTTTGGTAAATCTGGGGCATAAATTAATCTTGTGATAAGATGACTCCTCAGTCCAGTTCATCACGTTCTCCATTGGAGATTTTTTACTCCATTCTCTTTCCCAGTTGGGATCTACAGTTTAGCCTAGTGTGGCAGAGGGAAACCATTTGGTTGTCTAATGAGAAGAGGTGCTTGCGTTAAACAAGATGTAGTTTATTCCAGTTGAGCAACTAGGACAAGTTACATTTGGTATGATAGACATTGGGTGGAATCTAATATATATCTTATATAATGAAATGTGCTACGGCAGAATTCTGGATGAAGTCCTGCAACTTGCTGCATCTTTTATGCGTTTGCAGAGCGACCAGGTGAGTTTCTCGCCAGGCAGCAGTGAATTGCCAATTAAGGAGGATTGTAGCTTGTTAAATGCCTTATTATCACCGCAACCTGACTCATTATATTTAGCTTCCTATCTTACCGAATGGGCCAAACAAAATAGTCATCAAGAATCTTTAACATGGAGAACAAGAAGGTACCTGGTCACTTCAGCTCACAGCTTACCCCAAAGGACCTCCAAGTTGGACATTGGGCACCAATGGCTCAGGTCACGATCCATGGATACTGGCATACAACATGTGCCATGCTCAGAGAACCCGCATGACACATCTCTGATCTACTTACTGCATGCTTCTGAATTTTATTGTTGCTGCACCATCAGTTATCACTAAAATGTTGCATCGAGGACACTCAAGGACTCATTCCCAGCTCATGGATTGGATCAGGCTGAATCTCCAGCTTGTTCACTTGCCTTCATAGCACTCATTCACTCTGAGCTTACTTGGAAGCCCACTTGGCCTTGCATTGCCTAGCCTTTCTTTTTGCATTCTGCCCCTTCAGCCAGAGATACCAGTCACACGTTCCTTCTGTCTTATCTTGCTGTCAATGCAGACACAAAGCCAGGAAGCTTGTCATGGTTATCAGCCAGCGTCAGTCAAGTTGAAGGAGATGGCTTTTGCCCAGGGAGTGCCAGCACAAGGGCTTTTCCAATACTAGTCCAGCTCAGCGGACCCCAGAGTTTAAAAGCCAGGCGGGAAAACACACCGCTGCTTCATCGGAGGTTGTACTGATGATGTTACCCAGCAGGGTAATGAAACATCTGCGGAACAACAAACCAGCTTGGCGAGCCAACCAACCTCAACACCCACAACCCGAGCTACAAATCTACTTCAAAACCTTTGTGAGTTTTTTAATCAATTGTTCTTTGGAGCCATGCATCACACAGAACACAGATCCTGAAGGTCAAACACTGCAGCACCTATGGCAAGTATGTACACTGAAATTAACGGGAAAGTGCCATTTCCCATTACTTCCCTCACTCACAAGTCAGACACCATGAGTGCTATTCTCTGGTTGGCACCAGGCACACTTCATTTTACTTTTGTTTTTGTTTTCTTCTTATTTATGACTTCTGTCATTAATTTAGGCACCATGGTATGGCGACTTCGAAAAGTTTTCACTTTCTTTTTGTAAAAATACACGTGACAACAAATTGCTATTCTGTTCCATTCTATTCATTTTGGGTGACTGGGTCCATAACATTGCTTTCTCCCACATAGACAGAACACTTCACCTCTGCATGACCGATCATTCAGCAGCCCAGATGAGTATTGATTTAAATTTGCACAGTTAAGTAAGAATATTGGAGGGACAGGCAGCCCTGGGGCTTGACGATTTTACAAAGACGAAAAGCTGAGGGGGGTTTTGCATGACATGGCTGAATGAGGATGGAACACTTGCCAAATTAAGCTCTTGCATGAAAGTTATGTGGAAGAATACACAGTTAGATTTTTGTGACTCAAGTGTCACTATTGAAAAACAATAACTTGCACTTGTAGAGCATAGGAACTGCAAAAGGCCATTCAGTCCTTCCAGCATCTTTCACCAGTCAGTTAGATGAAGAAAGGTCTAGACCCGAAATGTCAGCTTTCCTGCTCCTCTGATGCTGCTTGGCCTGCTGTGATCATCCAGCTCTACACCTTGTTGTCTCAGATTCTCCAGCATCGGCAGTTCCTACTATCTCTAGATCATGGCTGCTCTGTATCAAATCTGTTTACCCACCTTAATATCCTTACTTAATAAAGAAACTAATCTAAGATTTGAAATTTTCAACTGATATTTGGAGTTGGGAGATAGAATTCCAGATTTCTGCACCCAAAGCCTACAATGCTCTTGAAGAATTTCCTTTTGGCTTCACAAGGAGAGTAAGCAGATATTGAAAAGTAGTGAAGTGAAACTTGAGGGTTAGGAGATAAGGAACCACAGGTATAGAGTATGAAGGCTGAAAGCTTTCTCTACTTTGGATGGTGAGGCCTTGACAGAATATCTGAGGCGACAAACTTAAACACAGGTGGAAGGAGACTGTAGAGGAGGTTGGGATGAGCTTTTGAAAAGACTTGTAAATAAGAATTAGGCTTTTAAAATCAACTTTTTTGGGGACACGAAGACACACAGTTGAGTAGCATAGAGAGGCAGGGAAGTTGAAAGGATCTTGATGCTGGATTAGTTCTGCCCACTGGAGTTTTGGAGCATTTATGGTTTTTTTAGGGTGATCCAGGATTTCAGTGGGTAGTGTGGGGAATTCAAGGCAGGAGGTTCTGAGGGTGGATGAGAGCTGGAGTGACACTGTAAATAAGACAGGAATGGAAGCAGGTAGTCATAATGACAAGCTAGATGAAAAATTAGAAACACAGCTCAAGGTGACAGATTAAATAGATAGTGCACAATTGAACTCATGCAGTGAATAAGGCTGAGTACGAGGTGAATTGCCTTATATTTCCTGAGAAGGTTGAATAAGCCACTGGCATAGTGCACCCAGAAGGAAGGCTCCATCTGTTATTCTTGCACACAGCAAATAAGATTTGTATGGAATTTGATCTTTGTAATTTTAATCTTTTTAGGCTGTATTGTTTAAGAAGATCTTTTTATTAACTTCAATCCTACCTGGACTTCACATGATACTAAGAGCAGCAGTGAAATGACACCTTCAATTTATATCATTAGCTCTGCTTGGTATTCTATCTGCATTGAGATTAGGGTTGCTGCATGCCTTAAATTTCTTGTTCTACCAGTTACGATGACTTTTCATTGGATCACTAAACTGATGTTTATTTTACACACTTCTATTGCTCATTCTCTGCTGTTGTCAAATTCCATCATCCCTGTCACAGCAGATAGCACCTTCCTTGGTACCTTAATAAGGGGTTAAAATTGTCCTTGTACAGTCATGTTAGAATCTTTAGAATTTCTCTTCAATATTTTATTGGACTTTACTATACTCTGCACCTCAAGCATAATGTCAAACATTCTCATTTTTTTAATACCCTCTTCAGCTGTCTGGTTTTTTAGCTGAGCTGTTGGATGGTGTGACTTTGTCAAGAGAAGTTTTTGGCTCACCATTCATTTTTCAGCTTAATGCATTTCAATACATCTTTCTTATCAGCAACGTGTATCCCCCTAACATTAGCCTTCCTGCTATGGATGGTTAATTCAATCCTGTTTGCAGTTTTTTTTTATTTAAAATTCTGCCACAGCATTCATCAAGAGTCAGAAATGGTCTTCATAAATTTAGTTTGTGCAATCTTAAACCATTAATCAATTGTTGAGCATCTGCATTTATATTGGCACACTCTACATAACCTACTCAGCATTAATGCCAATATGATGGTAGACCATTTGGAAAGTACTGTTAAAGGACCATGTACAACCACATCACTGCATACTATATTACAGGACATTGACAACATCAATAGTATTTATTGTTATCCACAATATAAAATCGCAGGTTTGTTTTGCACTTTTACAGTACGTTCAAAGTTTTAAAATATTTCAATGTTCTTTGGAAATAACAAAGCAAAATTCAGGTGGGTTGGAGAGAGTTACAAAAATTCATTACTTCAGTGTCGCAAGAAGTATTAGAAAAACAATGAAAAACTGTCAAGCAAAATTGTTCATTTCTGGTTTATGCCTGGGGCAGTGCTTTATGTACACCTTTGAATCTGTAAACTTCCCTCACCAACTGGCCCTAAGCTCCAATTTACCTTGGATTGTGTTTGGTTGAATAATTAGTTGCTATCGTCTTAAAGGGACAGTCCAGTTTAAGTCTACCTCCAACTTCCAAGCCTAATAATATTATGTGATATTCCATTATTATAAAACCTTGTAGCATCCAACTAATGCTGAGTGATGACTTTTAGTTTTGCATCAAGATTTCTGCTGTTAGGAGGCCTGTCCAGAACAAAAAGGATGAAGACTGATCTAATTAAACATTAATCCCAATTGTATACTTGTAATCAACAGCAAATTTATTCAGCCATGAAGACAGTCTTTGCTTGAGCCTTTCTATGCTTGAATCCACACAGTGTGGAAGCAGGCCATTCAGCCCAACAAGTTTGCACTGACTCTCTGAAGAGCATCCCACCCAGACTGAACCACACCCCCCCCCCCCCCCCCCACCGATCCCTGTAACCCTGCATTTCCCATAGCTAATCCATCTAACCTACACATCCCTGGGGCACTTTAGCATGGTCAATCTACCTAATCTGCACATCTTTGGACTGTGAGAGGAAACCAGAGCACCCAGGGGGGACCTGCGCAGACAAGGGGAGAATGTGCAAACTTCACACAGACAGTCACCCGAGGGTGGAGTTGAACCTGGGACCCTGGGGTAGCAGTGCTAACCACTGAGCCACCAAACTTCAGGACAGGCAGTTAGATAAAGCATTCTAGAATGATCTTTAGTGAACTTTATATTCCACATCCGTCTTTTCCAAATAATAAACAGAAGACAAAAATCCAGGCTGATGCATCTGTGCTGTTCTGTAGGTGGTTCCAACTTCCAAGTAAAATGTTAAATTGAGGTCCTGACTACCCTTTCAGAAAGACACAAAGGACCCTACAGCATGATTTAAAAAAAAAACTGGTGAATTCTCAATGGTAATCTGGCCAATATTTATCCCTCAAACAACATATTGAATTTAAAAATAACACACATTTCTTGATAAATACTATGTTGACATCTGTAGCTCTTGGCTTTACCAAGCTGTCTGCCACATTTTCTGCATTTCAACAGTAACTACACTCTAAAAACTATTTAGTGAATGCAAAGCACTTTGGGGCATCCTGATTTTGTGAAATAATTTAGATACATGCATCTTTAAACCTACTTTCTCATTTTATTTTCTTTTTAGTCTGATGTTTATCTATATGTCAATGTAACAGAGCATGTCAGCTGTCTATTTGAATAACCCATCACAATAATTTTATGCCTTGCCTAGCTGACTAGATTCTATCATGATTCTCTTTGTAAATAAGATGACACATCTATTTTTTTTTGGTTGCTGTAGAAGGGCAGAAACTGCACTCTCATGATTGAACTTTAACAACATTAATAAATGTATGTATTTACAATCCACAGTAAGAAAAGATTTGCTTTTGCAGCCTTGAAGCCACAAGCTTCAGTTCTGGATAATCTGATATCACTATTGTGATAAAACTGTGGCTTTAAGAGGTGTACATTGTCCTGATTATTTTTATGAAGAAAGGTTGAGACAGAGATGCTGAGTGATCTGTTCCAAGCCAATAAAGAGAACAGCTTGTGAGGCCTTGGCGCTTTTTTTTCCAAATTGGAACAATATAAGCAGCATGAAGGAGTGGGGTCAAGCTCCCATAGAACCAGGATTTTAGTTTCACTTTCAGTAGCTGTTGGGGTTTGGAAGTTGCTATACATCTGTCCCTGCTACAGCAAAACAGGGTTCTCTCTCTCTCTCTCTCACTCTCTCTCTCAGAGTTTTCTCTTGATGTTCTTTCTTCCTGAACTGGAGAATTGCATGTGAGGCAATCTATTTTACTGGATTTGACTTTGCCAAGAGTGTGTTTATGGGATGTTACTAGATTGGAACAGTTGCTGTTTAGTAGTTACATAATCTATTTTTCTGTTAAGTTTTCCAGTAGAGTTAAGTTATTCCAATTCTTCTTTCTTTTGTTTGTATTTTAACTATAGTACAAGAATAAGTTATGTTTTCCTTCAAGCCCAGTAATTTGACCAATGGAGTTGCATCCAGAAGACACAGCCCTACACTTGCCTTTAAAAATAAGAAAGAAGTTGGGGTTTAGGCTGTCTTCTTAATATGTTTTTAGGGGGTTTAGCCTGGTCCATAAAACTATGAACATGCTCAGTAGCTGTTCCCCAAGCAAAGATATAGTTAGCCTTTCACTCTACATCTCCAAAATTATTTTATGGTACCCCATTTTATGATAACATTGAACCATAAACATTTAACATTTAACAACTCACGCACCATTCCTCCTTCACAAGTTTCTTTGGTTTGAGGTGTCAATCTTCAACAGCATCTCTAGCTTTCTTGGAAGATACAAAGGATGCATAAGCATGATTTTTTTTAACTGCCCGAGAGGCTAAACATACACAGAGTGAGATGGTTGCTAATCTGTAGACAAGGAATTATCTGGAAATCCATCAGGAAGTAGAAGTGTGTCATCATTTGTGGGATAGTTCCCTTCTGGATCAGGACTTATGTGACACATTTGTACATAGTACTGTGGTCTGCTGACAGGATCGCCAGTTGGGTGACTTCTTGTGCTTCTAAGTCATTTTTTCCTGAAGGATCATCCTATTTCTGCAGGTGATCTATGCACTCAGCAAATGTTCACTTATCGTTGATATCCTGCTGTGAACCTAAAGGAAGATTCTTGTTCTTTCTGTCAAGAGGATCTTTTTTTGAATCACAGGAATGCCATTCATTAATTCAAGTGAAAATTTGTCTTGGCTTAAAAATCACTGTGAACCATTGGCTTTGAACATTTCTGTGAAAGAGACTTCTTCCGCTTTGTTGTGACAATTGCACAAGAATGTTAGCATTCTGTATAGAGGATTGATGGAAATTTGTTCTATTGTAGAGTATAGTTGCTAACAGTTTGGTTTTTACTTCAGCGTATCTTTAATGTAGTTAGACAACTGCAATTCTTATTTAATATTAATCCATTCTGGGCCTTCTATAAGGTTCAGTCTTAAATGTCACTAAGGCACTTGTGTCTTGAAAAACTTTATAGGTTTGTTCTCTTTGCCGAGGGAAGCTTCAGGAGCTAAGTTCTAGCTGCAAGGTTTTGTTGGCTATTTTGGAGAGGAAAACGCTTTGAACTTTGAATATGAGCCTGATCCAACCTTGATTTAAACATTTCCTTTGCTGTGAATAGTTTTTGCTTAGCTATTTTCCTTGACCTTTTGAATTAGTGCTTCTTACAAGAAGATAAATGTCCGTTGGTCTTCAGTAGCATCTACTTCTTGAACAGTTGCAAACAGAGATGGTCTTTTTTGAAATTTTCTTGCCATAGATTGAAAGTTTCAATTGGTGTTTTGGCAAACCACTTGAAAATGGCTCTTCGTATGGTTTGGGTGGTATTCAGCATAGATTGCTAGGTATGTTTGATATTGATGTGGGGTTTTCCCACCAGAACTGTGACAATAAGCAATTGCGCAATGGGCACTTTGTTCCTTGTGACTGTCATCTTCCTGACTCATTAATAGCCCTCAGATTAACAAAGTAGAACATGTCATATTTGGTAGGTTGATTCCAGGACAATACTCTATCCCCTCAAAAGGAAAGTCGGTGCTGCTTTCTGCTGGTAAACTTGTGGAAATGTAAAGATTACTTTAGAAGGTAAACATTTGAAAAAAACTGTTGTCCTGTACCACCACTACAGTGCAGTCTCATTGGAACTCGTGTTTCAAATTTTCATTTTGGTAATGAGACAGCGTAGATCATTTATAGTGGATTCAGAGGATCCAGTGGCTTTTAACTGCACTAAGTAAACTTTGTCCGGTTTATAATGGGGTTTTATTTTCCGAAGAGTTAATCTTAATATGATGCTGAATCTTTGGCTATGTCTTGGCTGAGGAGAATGGCTTTAGCAGTTCTCATCTACAATAATATACTGACCTTCTCTCTGGTTGGCTTTGAATTGAAATCTGAAGCAATATGGTATCTGATAAACTGTTGGTAACATGATAGTTAATGCACAATCTGGTAGGAGCTCTCTGCATTTTTTAAGAGGGTCTGGTCCAAGTAAGCCTCTTTCCACCTTTCGAATATTTACAGTATGGGCTATGCTTACCGGAATGATTCCTTTGCTTCCTGCAGTTTATTTTTCAGCTTTTCTGCTTTATTTCCGCCTCTCTCTCCACAGTCTGTAGCAGAGGGCTTTCCTGTTGCATGGCTATATGATTTGTCAAGTCTTCTTTTCTAAGCTAATTTGTTACTTACTGTGGCCAATTGATTTTTTCATTTTGTTGTTGCTTGCTGTGATCTTTGATCTGGCCTTCTGCTGCAGTTGTTCAGCTCCAGAGGACTTTGACTCCCCAAGGTTCAATGCCGAGGTTGGCTCTTGAAGTCCATCAATCATTGGTTCCCTACCTTTGCTGAGCTTCTCGTCAGCTGCTCCTGGAGTTGGATCACTGGGCTGGTGTACCAATAACACTGGACTGTTTCTGAGTTTCATTTTAAGCAGGACCACTGGGTCCCCACTTCCGTGAGTCTGGTTACTGTTAGCCATTGCACAGATAGGTGCAATCTGCAGACTCAGAGTAAACAGTATCAAACTTATATTAATATAACTATTCATGACAAGACATAACCTGCTTCTGGAACTCTACGTAGGCTCCAGTTTCTTGAGATCTGTTGTCTCTATGACAGTTCCTTTCGCACAGTGGCTATTCGTGGAATGAATGTAAAATTTAACCCTTTATTCTAGTGTTGTGTGTGTTGTTATCAATCCACTGGGGTAGCACGGTGGCTCAGTGGTTAGCACTGCTGCCTCATGGCGCCAGGGACCTGGGTTCAATTGTAGCCTTGGGTGACTGTTTGGAGTTTGCACATTCACCACTTTCCTCTCACAGTCCAAAGATATGCGGTTAGGCAAATTGGCCATGCTAAATTGCCCATAGTGTCCAGGGATGTGCAGGCAAGATGGATTAGCCATGGGAAAAGGTAGGGTAGGGGATGGGTCTGGTAGGGTGGTCTTCAGAGGGTCAGTGTGACTTGATGGGCCAAATGGCCTGCTTCCACACTGTAGGGGTTCAATGATTCACTCCGGATACCATTAGGAACTTGTCCTTTTACACATCTGAGTTGCCAGACCTTTGAGAAGCTTATGTGGGGAGGAAAAGTAAAACCAAACTGGGTGATTCATGAAGGATCACAATCTATTATCTTCAGTTGAAATCATATATTCATTCTTACTGGAAAATGATGATGAGTAAGGAAGATGCTGCATTTAAAGTGACAAGATGCCAGTACTTGTAAGGAACATACAATATCAGTGTAGTGTCTTCATATGGTCAATCTTCATAGAAGGTGTATTTATTTACCACATATTGAATCACTTCTACCATAGTAGCACCGTTCATGTTACTGTGACCAGCTCATGACTTTGTATCTTAGACTTCAAATGTCTCAGGTGATCTTATTAGACTAGTGAATCCCTGCAGTGTGGAAAGAGGCCCTTCGGCCCAACAAGTCAACACCGACCCTCAGAGCATCCCACCCAGACCCATCCTACGAATCTACACATCCCTGAACACTTGGGGCAATTTAGCATGGCCAATCCACCTAACTTGCACATCTTTGGACTGTGGGAGGAAACCCATGCAGACACAGGGAGAATGTGCAAACTCCACACAGACAGTCACCCGAGGGTGGAATCGAATCCGGGTTCCTGGCACTGTGAGGCAACAGTGCTAACCACTGAGCCACCGTGCCACCCTTATAATGTTGTCCATTTATATATTCTTCCAGTTTTTTGTTACATATTCTGTAACTTCCATGGAGAATGTCCTATTTAAAAAACAAATCTTCCATGCAGAATCCATAAATCTTGCATCACATTAAATAGGACAGGGTGGCACTGTGGCTGGCACTGTGGCTAGCACTGTTTCCTCACAGCGCCAGGGACCTGGGTTTGATTCCACCCTTGGGCGACTGTCTGTGCGGAGTTTGCGTGGAGCTCCAGTTTCCACCCACAGTCCACAGATGTGCAGGTTAGGTGAATTGGCCATGCTAAATTGCCCATAGTGTTCAGGGATGTGTAGATTAGGTGATTTATAGGGGGATGGGTCGGGGTGGGATGCTCTGAGGGTTGGAGTGGACTTGTTGGGCCGAAGGGCCAGTTTCCACACTGTAGGGATTCTATGATCTATATCATCCACACTTATCCAACTATCCCTGAAATCAACAACCTGAAGTAGAGACATGTATTGGTTACAATAGGTGAAATTAGAGCTGAACCGTATCAACCAGCTGTAAAATTATAAGACTTGGTCTGATTTCCTATAAGATCTAATGTGGAATATGGAAATAGTATTTTCTCATGCAGATACTTACTTGAGATTGAAATATATTCTTTTATTCATTTGTGGATGTGGGTGCCACTAGCTGGGCCTTCATTTGTTGCCCATTCCTAGTCATCCTTGAGAAGGTGGTGGTGAACTACTTTCTTGAACTGTTGCAGTCCATTTGCTGTCGGTAGACCCACAATACCATTGGGAAAGGAGTTCTAGGATTTTGACCCAATGACAGTGATGGAGCAGTAATATATTTCCAAGCCAGGAAGCTGAGTCGCTTAGAGAGAAACTTGGAAGTGTTGCTGTCTTTGTTCTTCTAGATGGTAGCGGTCGTGGGTTTGGATGGTACTGTTTAAGGAGCAATAATCAGTTATTGCTGTGCATCTTGTAAATGGTACACATTGCTGCTACTGAGCGTGATGTTAAGAACAAAAGCATAAATTGCTGGAGAAACTCAGCAAGTCTGGCAGCATCTGTGGAGAAAAAACAGGGTGCATGTTACCCATTCTGAAGAATAGTCACTGGACTTGAAACATTAACTTTGTTTTCTCTCCACAGATGCTCTCTGGCCTTCTGAGTTTCTCCAGCAATAATGTTTTTGTTTCAGATTTCCAGTATCCGTGGTTCTTTGTATTATTATATAATGTACAAGAATTGATTTTAACTGAACAATGTAACTCTTTCAATTTCCACTCATTTGTAAAGAGAAGTACCAACTAGAATGACACAAATCTGTAGATATTTTCGATCAACCTGTTCAGAGGAGTAATGACATAGGTTTATAGCAGGTGAGACTTGAACCCAGGCCTTCAGATCCAGAGGTAGGCACATTACCACAAGAGCACTCTCACAGTCTGTATACTATGTAGTTGCAGGTCTAACTTTCTGCAATGCCAGGAAATATAATTCACTTAAAGGAGCACTGATTCCTTAATGACTTTGTACAGGTATTTTCTAATCAGCCTGTTCAGAGATGCCATTACACACCTCTACAGAGGTGGGACATGAACCCAGGCCATCTGGCCTAGAGGTAGAGATACTACCACTGTGCCATTAAGCTCCTAATCATTTTGTAGAGTCTGCACAAACATAATGAGGGTTATCAGCTCAAGTCTTAACTCAGCAACAATATGTCACATTTAAAAAGCTCAATTTATAGTTGCTACTGTGTGTCAGACAAGGGTCTGACACTGAAGTGAGAGTCAGAACTGTGTGAGAGACCAAGGTCTGACACTGTAGTGAAAGCCAGAACTATGTCATATTGTAAATATTCACTTTATAGTTGGTACAGGTAAAGACTTTTTTATGTACAAGGTTTTTTTCACAATTTCAATATTTATTTCTCAACTAATATCACTAAAACATGTTTTAAAATGAAGTCATTGGTGTTTATAGGAGCTTACTATAATCAAGATGTCTTTTTTAAAGTATTTAGTTGATTGTAAAGGGCTTTTAAGTAGCCTTCCATAGCCTCAGAGTATTGCAATGCAAATCCTTCTTTCTAAGTGACCAGTTATCAATATATCTGCTATTGCTTTTGGATTGCAAAGTTAGCAAATGCTAGGCATTTTCTAATCAATTTGTTCAGAGATGTTATTACACACTTGGATGCGGGTATAGTTACAATGTTTAAAAGGTATTTGGATAAGTACACGAATAAGAAATGTTTGGAGGGATATGGCCAAGCACAGGCAGATGGGATTAGTTTAGTTTGAGATTATGGTCAGCATGGACTGGTTGGTTGGAAGGGTCTGTTTCCATGCTGTATGACACTATGACTATGACTTGCCTTTGTTGTACGCCCTTGCATCTTTACTCATTATAAGTCTGAAGATTGTGGTTCACAGTCCTGAGCACAAAACCCACTTCGGCATATCCAAAGATGGTGGCTTTCACCATCTTTAAACTGAAATGCTGACTTCACTCTCAGGAGAATGTAAAAGACCCCATGGCACCAGCTGAAGAAGATCAGGGGAGGTCTATCGCAATATTGATCCTTCAAGCAACATGGCTAAAACAAAATGCACAGATAATCTGGCCATTATCACATTGCTCATTGTGGGATTTGAGTGCAAATTGGCTGTTGAGTTAGTTACATTGCAACATTGCAATACCTTAAAATACTTAATCAGCTGTAAAATGCTTTGGGATGTCCAAAGGTTGTGAAATGCAAAAAGGCAAAAGTTATTTCCTTCTTTCTATGTACTGCTGGCTCAGGACTTAAAAATGATTAATATTATTTACAAAATGCTTAAAAATTTTAAATGTAATATTACTTACATGCAAAGCTCCAGATTTCTCATAAACTATTCATGGCATCTTCTGGAGAGAACATCTGTGCCTCACACTCAATGGTGATATTACCATTTAAATTGACCTAACACTGCTCCAATTTAAGGATTAACTCTCAGATATGGAAGCACATAAGCCATTGGGTGATATAAGTATAGGATGTATTAATGTTGCAAAACTGCTTCCTGCTGTGGTTCAGTCCCAGTATTGTTGTAGGAACTGCAAACAGTGGTTTGAAGCTTCTGATTGTGACCATTGAGTTGGCAGCCACTCTACAAGATGACAAAGAATGCTCTGTATGGGGCAGTAGTTCGGATTTCATACAAAAACAACTATTCATTTACTTATTTTATAATTTTGTTTAATTTGTACTCACTGTATAAATTCTTCGGTCCAAAATATATTGAATTCAATGAAGTAAGGCAGCAGATCAAAGATACATTCTTTTTATATACTCTAGCACTGAGCCACAAGCATTTTGTTTTCAAGTCTGAGACCAATGAAGAATTTTGTTGGAGAAGTGTCTTAGGGGATTTTTCCAAGTTGTTGGGGTCACAATCAATCATTTTGGCAAGAAACTTGACACCATCAAAGATAAAGCTTGATCACTTGATTGACACTCAGCCCATCACTTTCAACACTCACCCATTCCACCACTTTGCACAGTGAAAGCAGTGTGTATCATCTACAAGATGCACTGCAGCTACTCACCAAGCCTGCAATGGAAGCAATGGAAAATATGCCCCATTACTGTGGTATAACCAAAGAAACGTCGATTTTTTAACCCACCCCCTCACCCTTCACAGTGCTACTGCAGCATTACCAAGTGCTTGGACCTAGTTACATAGATTTGTCTGACTTCTCAGTGCTGATTTCTCTGATTTGAAGAAAGAAATGCAGAAGCCAGTCAATATAAACTGACTGTTAATTTCAGATGCTGTTTAGAAAATAGATTAGATAATTCTCACTCACATGAGAAACTGAAGGAAGAGTGAACCAATGTAAAGTGAGGGATGCAAGGACCAGCATGATGAAGCAGAGTGTCGGTGTGAACTGAGGGAGCAGAGAGATGGTATGAATAGGGACTCGAGGTCAAAAGGAGACATTGCATGTGTGGAGTGAGGAGAATTATTTAGCTGGAGGTGAATGCCTCGATCTGTAAAGAACACTTTCCTAGTAACCTCTGAGGAAATGATGGATGGTGTGATTGATCTGTAGAAAATGGATAAATGTAAATGATACTTATTTATGCAAATATTTTTAGATTCTGAATCTGTTAGTGAGAGCCAGAACTGTGTGTGGAACCTGGTTTTGACACTGTAGTGAGAAACAGAACTGTGTGTGGGACTAGGGTCTGACAATTATTGAGTCATGAGTGTGTGTGGGACCAGGGATGTGAGTGAGAATTATCTAATCTATTTTCTAAAAAGCATCAGAAATTAACAGAAGGCACAATTTTTAGTGCAGAGATGTGTGCACCAATCTCAAGAGAATGGAAGACTGCTGACATTAGGAAGAAGTGTATATAACTACACGATTTCTCTGTATTCCCCCAAGTTACTTTTCCAGTTTTCTACAGAATCTTGTGCAGCATAAAATATTTCTACAGAGTTATTTACAACCTTAAGAATTTTAAAAAAACACACCTTTGCTTTCCATCCAATAAAAAGATTGCTATGAAAGCACAAAAAAAAGAAATTCTTTCCATTGCAAGTCCCAAAGACCATTTCACAGGGTTGGGTTATATTTGCTTCCACTTCCTGCTGAAGGTTCTACTTTTCCCATACATAGCTGGTTGAGTCATCAGTGATTTCTAGTTCCTTCCATCGGATCAATCTTTTCTCTTGGTGACAAAGCCAAGAATGGGTCAAAGAACTTCCAGGATACAGCAACACTATTGAAAATCACTGGAATATAAGAGCAATGATATGAGATCCTAGTGGTCCCACACACATTTCTAGCTCTCACTACAGTGTCAGACCCCAGTCCCACACACAGTTCTAGCTCTCACTACAGTGTCAGACCCCAGTCCTATACACAGCTCTAGCTCTCACTACAGTGTCAGACTCAGTCCCACACACAGTTCCAGCTCTCACTATAGAGTCAGACCTTGGTCCCACACACAGTTTTGGCTCAGCCTGCAGTGTCAGGCCTCAGATCCCAAACCCTTCTAACACTTCATTGCCATATCTGCAGAGCTATGCTACAAGTTAAAAATTCCCTGTGCAGATATTGGCATATTAAATGTAGAGCCTTATTTTCTTTCCCCTTTATGCTGTATCTTTGTTTCCAGAAATGCAAATGGCCCCATCTCTTTAAAAACATGAACTCTGCTACATCAGTCAGGCCTGAGAGAAATCATAAGTGCAGTATGGTTGGACATAAGCATGATACTGTCATACATGACAGAGATCTCCTGATACTGAGGGTATTCTGGGGAAGAATTGCTTGCTCAGGATTGTGATCCCATCATGACCACTCAGTGAGCAGGGTAAATCTTTCCCTGGGACAGATCAGCTGTGCGTATTTTTTGCTTGAAAGCACCAAATAATTTTCTTATCCAGCAGTTTATGACAATGTGAGCAACTGAACATTATGAACTTATTAGGATACAGTCTGCTAGAGTTTATGGACTAGAAAGTCGACAGTGCACCTGTTGTCTGGAGTGAAAAACTCATGCTGCAGAACCCAACAAAGCATATGTATGGCTGCACAAGAAAAGTCGTGCTCACCATCTGGGATGCTCCTGTGAAATGGGGGTTAGGCCCATGGACTGTGCAAACTGAATATCTAATGTCTGTTTCAGGCCCGATGACAGATTTTGTATTCTACTGCATGCCGCCATCTGTTTAATCAGGTGCTCAGCAGCAGCCCCAGATGTAAGCTGAAAAGATTTTATTTATCTGAATCCAATGTCAGGAGGCAGTAGAATGGCAGAACACCAAGTCTACAAGCCAGTGCTCACCTGGTTAAATTTGTACACGACTATTTACAGAAGGCTGTCCAAATTCTCTAAATAAAAATTGAAAGAACTGCGGATGCTTTAAATCAGAAACAAAAATAGAGATTGCTGGAAAAACCCAGCAGGTCTGGCAGCATCTGTGGAGAGAAATCAGAATTAATGTTTCGGGTTGAGTGACCCTTTCTCAGAATGAGTTTTAGGCTACATTCTCTGGACTGGGACTTGAACTGGAGATGCTCTGACATAGAAAGGAAAGTGCTACCCACTGAATGAGGGCTGCTACCTCCATGCTATAACATCTGTACCCTCACAATATAGCATCTTGACCAGCTCCCACACCATCACAACATCTGCTGGCTGACCGTGGCACTTAAACTATAACTGGTAGCTACCAGGGCATCATCTGCATTTTACGCAGGAACAACACTGAGGTTTTTGAGGCAAATGAGTTTACTGAAAATCAAGACAATAGATAACGGAGAGTTTGGTGACTGTGCGGGGGGAATAGGAAAACTGTGAAACTGAACAGGAAAGGGTGAGATGGAGAGCCCATTACCACAACACCTGGACTCCAGCCTCTGGCCTCCTTGTCCCACCCCCTCAATTAAGGATCAGAGTCAATCCAAGCTCTTAAATGGCAACTTAAATGCCTCATCCCACTGCTTCTAGTATTCAGTCAGCACTGGGGGCAGAGGACGTGGGCGAACTGGGTGGGGAAAGGAACTTGCCATGTGGGGTACAGCCCAGCAAAGCTGTTCAGTGCCTGGACCCAACATTGGGAAACAAGGTCCAGCAGGATGCCTTGCCTTTGATTCCACGCCCACACCACCACCCCACTTCCTGGTTGTTGCTCCACCATCCCAAGAAACCTCATCCTACTCTGCTGACCTATCACTGGATGATCCATTGCTGAAGTTTATGTAGACTGCATTGCAAATACAGGCTCTCACCACTACTCCTGGTGATGCCACTGCTACTGGCCCTGGCATCAGTTAGCAGTCCTCGGAAGTGAGATTTCCATCTCGCAGTAGGAAGTGCAGTGAGTTAATGACCCGGGAGGACCTAACAGACCCTGTTGTAGGGTTCCCACTGCCAATCAGGTACTTGATATCCTCAGTGCTCCTAGAGCATGGATTGGTTGAATTGCCATGAAGTTACACTGTGAATGACAGATCTCCAACACTAATTTGTTTCCACACATTTGATGGAGTTTAATGATTAGGTAATGCTTACAATACGATGAGGTGATTGAAACATTGTCATGAAACAATACAAAGCAACAAGCATCCACTTCACTCCTCAAGTTTGCACCGGCCTTTTAATAGAGCAATTTGTTAGTCTCAGTACTTTATCGGCCTCCACATCAGTTTTCCTTTTTTAAACATTTATTCAGTTTCCTCCTGTATTCCAAATCCTAACTATTCACATGTTAGACATTTTCCTTTGGCCACCTCTGGTTCTATGGCCAAACACCTAACCTGTCATAGAGTCATAAAGGTCTACAGCCGTTCAGCCCAACTTGCCCATGCTGCTCAGTTTTCACCATTAAACTAGTCCTATTTACTTGAGTGTGGTCCATGTCTCTCCAGACCTATCCCATCCATATATCGATCTAAATGTTTCTTAAATGATGAAATTGTACTTACCTCCACCAGTATGTCTGGCAGCCCATTCCAGCTACTCTTTAGCCTCTGTTTGAAAAAATTGCACCTCTGTACCCTTTTGTATCTCTCTCCTCTCACCTTAAACCTACCCTGTGCAGGTTTCTCAAACCCTCAAAGTGCAATGCCATCTGAGCTAACAAAGAAGCTTTCCTTTACATTGTGCGATGGTGGAGCCATCATCTCAATCGCCTATCAACCGAATCCTCTGTGGGAAGTACATTCCGAGGCTAAATTCAATAATGACACACAGTGCACAGCTATTACATTCAATATGTCCATTTCAAATTCATCAGCTGTTTTAGCTGGTTAACCACTTATTTTAAAGATGATAAAGTCTGCACTGAATGGGAACTGCAGTGATACAAATGTGCTAAACATTCATACACTACCTGATTCATATCATGACGTAATCTCCAGGCCCTTTATAGGATTTCAAAATTGTTCTTAACTCCAAATGGACGTACGTATTTCGTGTTTTTCATTAAAGAAATAGATTGTGTGCTGCTCTGCAATAATGCTACTGTACAATGTAGCATTTAGGAAATTGAAAAATCTGTGCCGACATTGTGTTTACCACCCTGCGCTAATCTTTACTGCCCTGAGCCAATAAAAGGTGTAGTTTGGCTGGAAGTAGAGATTCCCATACCAGCAGCTGTCCTTTCTGTGAAAGAACAGAGGACCATACAGCTGTTACACATTCATTCCCATAATACTTTGTTTGCCCATTTGGCCTAATCATGCTTCCTTTGAAATCATTTCATAAAATTATCATTTCAACTATGATATTTATGTTGTTACCGATTTTTGGAAAGCCTTATTTGAGGAATGCTGTATTTACAACATTGTTCTGTTGTACCATTACATTAGATATAAATTGATTTTAGAATTTATTGTAAGTTGAAATTTCAGCCTTGGATCAGTTGGAAGTACACATGCTTCCGAGTAATCAGGTTGTGCATACTGGTTCCAGAGACACTTTTTGTTCATTCATAGGATATTGGTGTTGCTGGTTAGGCCAACATTTATTGACCATTCCTCACTACTCAGAAGACAGCTAAGAACCAACCATGTTCGTGTGGGTCTTGAGTGATATGTAGGCCAACCCAGGCAAAGATGTCAGATTCCTTTCCCCAAAGGACATTAGTGAAACAGTTGGACTTTTTTTACGATAATCAACAGTGTTTGCGTAGTCACCATTAGGCAAGATTTTCATTCTAGATTATTTTTTATTGGATTCAAATTTTGTCATCTGTCATGGGATTCCAGACTCAGGAACATTAGCCTGGCGTTTCTGAATTAGAAGCCTAATGACATTACCATTATGCTATTACCTCCCTGTAATTGAACTCATAACCCCGCCCCCCCCGCCGCCCCAAATACATTCCAGTTCATTGCTGGGAGAGTGCTGTACTGTTGGAGTTCCCACCTTTTGGGTAAGTTCTCAAACCATGGTCCCACTGGCCTTCTCAGGTAAGGGTAAAGGATCCCATGTTGAAACTAGTTGAATAAGAAGAGCAGAGCAGTGTCCTGATGAACATCCACCCCTTCAATAACATTACCAAAACAGGTTTCCTAATTAGCTACAAAACAACCATGAAAACACTGCAAAGGCTTACACAAGATAGGGTGGGCTAAGGGAAAAGGTTGAAAATTCAGCAAAGCAGCCATAAGTAAATCAAGACTCAATGATTTAGCAATAAATTCCTTTGTCTATTCAATTATACTACGCGTTCATTTGCTAACTTTTAAATTGTTTTATGCTTTTGTTAATGTCGTGGTCTGAGGTACTTAACTAACAGTCACAAGAATCCTTCAAACAGCACAATTTCAAGTCCTGGATTGTTAGATTTATGAACAGGCCCCACCACTTACACTGCCAATCAAATGAAACCACCTATATTAACAACTGCTTCAGATCATTTGCCATCATTATAGGAGTCCAATGCATGGGTATTGCTTCAAATGCAGTAAGCATGCTGATTATTTTATTCAGACCGTTGGTTAACAGATTAAAAGTTTCAATGTTGTCAAGCCAAATCAAGTCCTTAGGCATCTTCAATCAGCTGTTGCCATCTGTAACAATTGTCAGAGTTATTTCTCTGCTATTATGTAGTTCGGGTTAATCATACTTGGCCTGTGTGGTAAATCAGATTGTATAAGCACACCTAATAGATTTGGTGGGACTGGAACTTTCCATTTTTGAAAGATAAATTATTTTGTCTTAAGCAAGCCAGGTAATGTCTCTAAGAAAATAGCGAGAGAAGTATTTTTACACGCGCCTGTGCAATTAAAGAACAGCCACAGGGGAGAACAGAGTTGAGAATTATGAGACGATCTTAGATCCAGATGGGCTTTGACATGGTTGAACTGAAAGGATGTTTCTTCTTATGGGAGAGACTAAACTGAGGAACACTGTTTAAAAATAAGGGGTGTCCCACTTAAGAGGAGAAATTCCCAAAGGATTGCAACCCAAAGGATTGCAAGTCTGGAAAATTGCCCAGGTATGTCCCATGCACATAAAGCAGGACAAATCGGTCCTTGCCAATTACCGCAACATCAGTCTCCTCTTGATCATCAGTAAAGTGATGGAAGGTGTCATCATCAGTGCTACCATGCAGCACCTGCTCAGCAACAACCTGCTTAGTGACGTCCAATTTGGGTTTCGTCAGGGCCACTCAGCTCCTGACCTCATTACAGCCTTGGTTCAGACATGGCCAAGAGAGCGGAATTCCAGAGGTGAAGTGAGAGTGACAACCCTTGACATCCAGGCCACATTCGACTGAGTGTGGCATCAGGACTCTAGCAAAACTGGAATCAATGGGTATCGGGGATAACTATCCAGTGGTTGGAGTCATACATGGAAAAGAGGAAGATGGTTGTGGTTGTTGGAGGTCAGTCATCTCAGGTCCAGGACTTCCCTGCAGGAGTTCCCCAGCATAGTGTCCTAGGCTGTTATAAAACAGAGGTTGGACCCCCTCAGACAACTAACATCAAAATACCCAAATAGGAGCGCATCGCCTCATAATCAGTAAAAGGTGTGTAACCTGCTTTTCAGCAACTTTTAGTGGTTAAATAAAATAAATCCCTGACACTCATTTTAAAATCAACAAGTAACAAGTTATTTCTCTAAATATAACAGTGAACAATTTGACTGAGCTATTAACAAATTAAATAAATCCCCTCTAACTACTATCGATTCCTGAATAAAAAAAATTCTAATGGTATGCTGTTCCAATAAATACGAGTCCCACCTATATAACGATAAATAGAATTTAGTCACTTGAAATTATAGCCAGCTTATGTGTCTTCTAGAATGCTCTGTGCCTTCTCCATTGATTCTTCTGTCAGGAATATTTACTAGATATGCTGTTGGTACCTTTTTTATTTAGGTGATGCTTTCTCAAAAACTTAGAGGACACTGTGAGAGCCAGCGATTCTCTCTTGAGAGCAGAGGGCTGTTAGTTCTGGCAGATGGCAGTTAGCTCTCTGGTCTTCATCCAACTGCCTGCTTCTTTTATACCCTTGATGACATAACAATATTTCTTACAATAGGATTGGTCCAAGTTGTCAAAACCATCAGATTTAAATTTAATCAGAGATAGTAGGAACTGCAGATGCTGGAGAATCCAAGACCACAAGGTGCAGAGCTGGATGAACACAGCAGGCCAAGCAGCATCATAGGAGCAGGAAGGCTGACGTTTCGGGCCTAGACCCTTCATCAGAAAGTGCCTGGTTCAAATTGATTGGCTAACTTCAAAGTTTGTAGACTTGGTAAAATCTGCTGCTTGGCCTGCTAACTGTATGGCCTTTTGATACAAATGTTTCAATTCAGGTTCTCTCTGTGTACTTGCAAACTTTCAAGCTGCTGCTCACAGACATCATTTTATATCGGTAAGCACAGAAGAAGCACATCATCTTTTAATGGGACCATGCAATGCTTTCCCGCTAGCATTTTACAAACGCCAAATTCTAACTTCTTGCCTCCCAATCTACAAGTACTGTACCCAACTTCGCAACAAGACTATTTCAGCTGCTTCATCAATGACCTTCCCTCCATCATAAAGTCAGAAGTGCACATGATCGCTGATGATTGCACAATGTTCTACACCATTCACAACTGCTCAGATACTTAAGTAGTCCATGTTCAAAGCTCTGGACAAGATTTGGACAATATCCAAGCTTGAGCTGACAAGTGCTAAGTAACATTCACATCATACAAATGCCAGGCAATGACCTTCTCCAGTAAGAGACAATTTAATTGCCACCCCTTGACATTCGTTGGTATTACCATTTCCTGAATCCACCACCATCAAGATCCTTGGGGTTATCATTGACCAGAAACTCAACTGGACTCGCCACATAAAAACATTGGCAACAAGAGCAGGTCAGAAGCTAGGAATACTGTGGCTAGTAACTCACCTCCTGACTCCCCAAAGCCTGTTCACCATCTACAAGGTACAAGCTAGGAGTGTGATGGAATACTCCCCACTTGCCTGGTTGGATGCAGCTCCAATAATACTCAAGAAGCTTGACACCATTCCAGGACAAAGCAGCCTTCTTAATTGGCACAACATCCATAAACATTGAGTCCCACCACCACCAACGCTTGCAGTAGTGGTGTTTTTCACCAAAGATTCTCAGTCAGCACCTTTCAAACCCATGAGCACTTCCATCTTGAAGGACAAGGGCAATAATTACATGGGAACAGCACCACCTTCAAGATCCCCTCCAAACTATTCACCACACTGACATGGAAATATATTACCATTCCTTCACTGTCGCTGAATGAAGCTCCTGTGTATTGAGAGCTAACTCATAGCAGGTGGACTGCAGCGGTTCAAGAGGTAGCGCACCACCACCTTCTCAAGGCTGACTAGTAACAGGCAATAAATTGCTGGCCGGCCATCGACGCCCACGTCCCACAAACGAATAAAAAATTCTAGAATTGTACAGCACGGAAGGAGGCCATTCATTACATCATCATACCTGTGCTAGCTTTGAAAGGACTATCCACCACTTCACTGTCATCATAGTCCAGCAAATTTTTCTTTTCACTTTTAAAAATTTCCACTGAATTTGCTTCTGGCATCCTTTTGGTTAAGGCCAGATTGTAGCAATTTCCTGATTGAAAAAAAATTCTCCCCATCTCCTCTCTGGTTCTTTTGCTAATTTTCTCAAAGCAGTGCCCTATGGTGGCTGATCTTTCTGTCAGCAGAAACAGTTTCTCCTTATTGGCTCTATCAGAATCCAATGCTTCCAAATCTCTGCAAATGTTTTCTCTAAGGAAAACAAATGATTGTATGAATAGGCAAGGCTGACCATTGGCAAGGCCTGGACCTTTTAAAGGAAATAGAAAGTAAAATGTTGACAGTGTTTCTTGTTTGGATTGTTAGACGTTGAATCAGTTCCTATTCACCTGCTCTTGTTTTAGTTCGTTGCAGTACATGGTACAGTTGTGCTGCTCTGCAGTCTTATCTCTATAGCTTCAAGTTAAATTTGTACCAATATTTTCTCATAAGGAATTATCAAATATTCACTGATCTGTGTTGATGTTTTACATTTCTTCTGTGGAAGATTTTTTTTAATCCTCAGGCCAAATGCATGATTTATTGGGAATATGCATAAAGGACTGGAACCAAGTTTATCTATAAAAAAGGAAACAACCTAATTAACTAGAACTGGAGAATTTGTTTCTTTCTTCATTCTCATTCTTCAATGAGTGAAAAATAAAAAATCCAAAAGTCAAATGTGATGGCATTCATTGATACTGAATTCAACTGGAGTCCTAATTTTCTATATATTTTAGATCAGCAGCATTTAAAAATATACAGCATAAAATATTGAAACATTCATATTTCTACAATACCTGCATTTTTATTAAATTAGAGAAAAAGAGAAGGAATATGCAGCGAAGAATAATTCATCATTAAGGTCCTTCAGAAAACTATAATAAACATATATTGCAAAGAGAAAAGTCCTTTTCGATAACACAATCATTTAGATTTTCTTAGAGTGTCATTATTGCTCTTCTACTTCCAACCTATATCTCTCTGCTGTATTCTACATCAGCAATTGAGCATGTTCCTTGTTCAGTGCTTCATTTAGACTCATCTAATAGATATTTCAGAATTGAAGAAAAGAGAACTGCCATTCTATGGAATCTTGCATGACTTCAGAACATCTCAAAATGCTTTGCCATCAATTAAGGATGTATTTTAAAGTGAAATTATTGTAATATTGAAATTGCAGCAGGCCAGTTGCAGCAAGGTCCTGCTGACAAACAGCAATGATAACTTACTTTTGATTTTATGATTTGAAGGAGAAATATTTGCTGGAACACCAAGGAAAAATTATTTACTCATTGAATGGTATCAGGAGATCTGTGCTAGGGTATGGTGTCTACATGAGAGAGGAGATGGAACTTCAGCTTAATGTCTGCTCAGGAAGATGGCACTTCATTACTGCATTCAACTATCAGCCTGGATTGTAGGCCCAAATCTCAGGTGTAGGATTTGAACCCACAATCTAATTCAGAAATGAATATAGTGGACCATGACTGCTACATAGATAATTGAATAAATAAGTGACTCTATGTTCAATGATCATTAGTGCCTTTGAAATGCGATCCATCTCATCCCATGGAGCTAAACTTTACAAATTGCTGAGTCAGTGAGCTAGTTTTGAACTTGCCAGGTGATGGGATTGGTATTCAATGAAAAAGAAAGCAGAGCATTTTTGTATTTCTGCGAAACCAGTTTTATTCCCGATGTGCAAGTTAAAGGCCGACTTCAATATTTTGTATGGTATGAACATTAACAATATTGTAGCTCACTGAGAGTGGAATGTACCTGCTCCAATGGTGAGAAGAAGGTGTGAGAGGCCAAAAATGTTGTGTAAAACTCCATTGGTTCAGCCTTTGGATGAGATTCCCAGGGCCAAACTGTCACTAGATTTGATAACCTGCTTTGTGAAAGACTGTCGGCAATTGACGAAACCAAAGCTTCAAATGTAGGCTGCTTTGTGATAATACTGGAATTTTTCCCACTTCTCCCTATGTGGCACAAGCCCAGGCAATGCTCAATAGCTTCTCATTAGAAGATAGGAGGACGATTGGTCAAAATGGCATTAGTAGAATTCTACCAGGCCAAATAGATCCAATTGTAGATACAGATATTTAGACTTCCCACCCCTGCTCCTACTCACCCTGTTAATCCCCACACTTCTGAGCCTTGCTTTTGGAGTTTGGAGCATTTTGAGAGTGCCCCTTTGGTCATATTGAGATGCCCCATGGTCCTCCATTCTTCAGGAATGCTCATCTCTCTTCTGGTGAAGCTGCGGGTTGAGCAATTCTGCAGATCCTCCCAATATCCTTAACTGAGGGGTGAACATAGAGGCAGCTACCAAATGGCCACCCCTGGAAGGTCCTGACACTCAGAACTTTTATAACTGCTTAGGATTCAGTGGTGAATCTCCATAAATAACAAGTTATCCAGGGGTATATAAATCAGGCAGGAAAAGATTAATCTGCCAAGTTGAAATGGTAGAAAGCACTAAGTTAAGGCACAGGAATGGGATTTGTGTCTCCAATACTAGATTTCCTTTTATAGTTTGAAGCTTTCACTATCTAAATATCATTAATAAAATGCATTATCAATCAAGTGATGTTGGGTATCATCTGTACTGCAGGCTTGTGCTTAGCTGAGTCCTCATGCATTGAACAGTAAAAGACTGCTTTTGTTGCTTCATTAGAGTCTGCTCCTAGGCAGATACATTTGTTGTATCCACATGACCAGATAGTGCAGACAATGACAAATCACCAAATAACTTTAAAGATAATGTATATTTATTCTTTGCCAAAAGGCATGTTTTTCACTTCAGTTAGAATCAGAAAAAAAAGCCCTTTAAATGTGGAGTAGTGTAATCGTTGAAGTAAAACTTCAGTGTCGGAACAACTTATAGTCAGCCGATTGCTCCTGTCATCATGGCCCTAGCACTGGTTACTGTTTCTAACTACATCAACACAATTGGGATCTTTCCATCCTTGTGTCTAATTGCAGTCATTGGGCTCTTGGTATAGTTGGGGTATAGATAAGTGGGGACTATATAATTAGTGGATAGGTACTGTTCTCTGCAATCGTGAGTGGAAGTCCCAAACATTGTATTGCTTGCCCAGTACCAGAGTTAAGAACATTTCCTTAGGGCTGGAAAAGAGCTTGGAGTGGGAGGGGAGGGATCCAGTGGCCATCATTCCCATTAGTACCATTGATAGGACTGGAAAGGTCATTCTACTGAAAGATTTTTAGCAGTTCGGAGCTAAATTAGAAAGGAAAACCTCTAAGGTAATGATCATGGGGTCACTACCTGAGCTACAAACAAACTGGCATACAGTAGATAAAGCTAAGGAATAAATACGTGGCTCAAAGATTGCTATGGGTGGACTGAATTTCAGATTGTGGGGCACTGGCACCAGTAGAGCTCTTCTGGTGGGACGGTGTTCACTTGAACCACGCTGGGACCAATGTCCTTGCAAATCACATAACCAGGACTATAGAGAGGGCTTTAAATTAATTAGATGGGAGGAAGCTTTTGAAGCGGGGAAATGTAGACTCACAAAGCAACAGGATATGGCAGTATTACAGGGAAGCTGTTAGGATAACCATACCTAGATTGAGACAGGAGGGGACAGAATGGACAAACGTAGAAAACAGCAGTAGATATGGTTGAAGGGGGGAAATGGTAAAAAGATATAATTAACAGCTAATTACCTAAATGAGCATTGTATTCAGAACAAAATAAATGAGTTAACAGCACAAATACTGGTTAATAGCTATGATTTTATAGCCAGTATGGAGATGTGTTTCCAAGGATTTCAAAGCTGGGAACTAAATATTCAGCAATTTGTGCTTTATTGAAAGGACAAGCCAAATGGAGAGGGTGGTGGGGTAGCTTTGTTAGTGCAATATGGGATAGGTATGACTGCAAGAAATGACCTTGGATCTTAAGAAGTAAAATTCCAATTGGTGAAGATAAATAAAAAAAAGGGAAGAAAGCACTGGCAGGAGTAGCCTACAAGTCCAATAACAGTAGCTATATGGTCAGAATAAATCAGGAGATATGAGGGTATGCAGAAAAGGTAGTTCATTGATCATGGTTGACTTTAATCTTCATGTAGTTTGGGCCAGTCAAATTGACAGAGGTAGATGTGAAGAAGAATTCATTGTATTTGGGACAGTTTCCTGGAACAACATGTTTTCGATCCAACTGTGGAGCAGGCTATTGTAGATCTGGCGATGTATAATGAGGCAAATTTAATACATAATGTCAAATAAAGCATCCCCTAGGAAACAGTGCCCACAACATGGTCGAATTTAACATTCAGTGTGAGAGGAACTTGGGTCAGACTTCAGTAAAAAAAAATCTGGAATTAAGAATCTAATGAAGACCATGAATCCATTGTCGATTGTCAGAAAACCCTATGTGGTTCACTAATGTCCTAAAGGGAAGGAAACTGCCATCCTTACCTGGTCTGGCCTACATGTGACTCCAGACCCACAGCAATGTGGTTGTCTCTGAACTATCCTCTGGGCAATTAGGGATGGGCAATGAATGCTGCCTAGCCAGCGACACCCACATCCCATGAATGAATAAAATAAAACAACTATGCTGAACTTAAACAATGGCAATTAAAAGGGATGAGAACTAGTTGGAATGACTGCGAAAGAAGTTTAGCAGCACAAATCGTTGAGGAACAATGGTAGATGTTTAAGAAAATAATTCATAGAAAAGATATGTTTCAGTGAGAAAAAAGGATTCTAAAAGAGGCTAAGCCAAACATCGTTAACCAGGGAAGTTAAGGATAACATCAATTTGGGAAAAAATACATACAATGTGGCAAAGATTAGTGGTAAGGCAGAGGATTGGGAAAGTTTTAAAAACCAACAAAGATGACAAAATAAAGAGGAAGAAGGTAAACATAGAGGATTAACTTGTAAATAAGTAAGTAATCATGATGGATAGGATCTTTAATGTATAAAAAGGAACAAGACTGGGAAAAATAATGGAGAACATGGAATAGGCAGAAGGGTTGAATAAATAATTTGCATTGGTCTTCACAATAGAAGACACTAATAGCATTCCAAAATTACTAAATAATCAAGTAGCAAGAGGAGAAGACGAAATAAATACAATAACTATCACTCGAGAAAAGTGCTACAGAAACTTCTTGGTAACACCTTAATTTAGAAAGGAAAAAAGACAAATAAACATGTAATTATAGGCCAGTTAGCTTAACAACTGTTATTAGGAAAATGTTGGTCTATCATCAAGGATGTAAAAGCAGAGCACTTAGAAATACAGAACATGATCAAGCAGAGTGAGCATGGCTTTACAAAGGGAATCTTGTATCTAACAAACTTAATAGAATTCTCTGAGGAGTTAGCAAGCTAGATAGATGAAGTTGAAACAGTGGATGTACTACATTTGGATTTTCAGAAGACATTTGATGATGTACCATATGTTATGCTACTTAATTAGATAAGAATGCATAGTGAATGAACATAGATAGAGGACTGACTAACTATTTGAAAACAGAATTGGGATAAAGGGGGCATTTTCATGATGGGGACCTGTAATTAATAGAGTGCCACAGAGTTCAGTGCTGGGACCTGAATTGGATGAAGAAAGTGAATGTACTATTGCCAAGATTGTGGGTGACTCAAACAGACTGAAGAAAGGATATAGACAAGTTAAGTGAGTGGGAAAAAAAATACTTGGCAGATGGAATATAACCTGGGAAAGTGTGAAGTTATGTACTTCAGCAGGAAGAATAAAGGGGTTGAACATTACTCTAGTTGAGAAATACTGCAGAAAGCTACAGCACACAGGGATTTGGGAGATCTCGTGCACAAAACTCTAGCATTCATGTTCAGGAGGTAATAGGGAAGGTGACTGAAATGTTAGTCTTTATTTCAGCGGAAATGGAATATAGAATAGAGAGGCTTTGTGCAATTACACAGGCACTAGCCATTGTCATTGCGTTGAATACTGCATCCTGGAATACTGGAGCCCCTTATCTAAGGAAAGATATTGGAGGCAGTTCAGAGAAGGTTAATTTGGCTGACCCTGGGTATAGAGAGATTCTTAGGTGACTGCACAGAATGGATGCAGAAAGGTCGTTTCACTCTGTTGGAAAGTCTAGGACCAGAGGGCATAGGTAAGGGGTCACCCATTTAAGACAGAAATGGGGATGAATTTCTTCTCTCAGAAGGTAGTGAATCTGAAATTCTTTACTGCAGAGGGCTGTTGAGGCTGGGTCATTCAGTATGTTTAAGGCTGAGATAGCTGGATTTTCAATCAAGAAGGGAATCAAAGGGTATAGGGGAAAGGCAGGAGAGTGGAGCCTAGAATTATCAGATAAGTCATGACTTCATTGAATGGTGGAGCAAACTTGATGAACTTAATGGTCAACTTCTGCTGTTATGTCTTAGGGCCTTTTGATTCACATTTCCTTGTTCCCAGTTGATCACATTTAGAAACAATGACTAAGTTGAATTGAAACAGTTATACAAGGAGAACTTAGGTTGGAAATTTATGATTTGAAATTTTGCTAGTTTTACTGTAGATTAACAATAATTGTGTTTTAAACTGTGAGAATTATACATCTTTTGCAAGGTCCTTTATCCCCAGAACAATCATGACCACTGACATCCACCGCCATTGTGTCACCAACTCTGCTCCTATCTCAGTCCATTTATTACTTTAACCCTCATTCCTGCCTTTGTTTCCTTCAGAATCAGCTTAGTCAACACATTCCTCTCCCATTCTGAACTCTCCTTAAGCTGTAGCAACAGCCGGAGTTCTGTTGCCTGTACATGAATTCATTTGAATTCATTCACAATTCAGCCTGAATTGGCTCACCTAATCTATCTCGAATTCATAACAGAGCAACTTTAAATTTCCCATCTTTGTTTTCAAGTCCCTGATTAGCTTTGCCTGTGACTATTTCTGTAATTTGTTCCAGACCAACAACCTTCCAGGAATTTTGTGGGCTTCCAATTCCGCCCTCTTTTGTATCCCCAATTTTCTTTGTGCCACTATTAGTAGCCCTCTAGTGCCTAGGCCCAGAATTTCACCCCACTCCAATCATTGCTCGGCTTTTTCTAATCTACCTGTCTTTTTAGTGGAGGTGATCTGCCCAAGGGCAGGTCTTCCGGGCAGTATGGTGGCTCAGTGGTTAGGGCTGCACCCTCACAGTGCCAGGGATCCAGATTCAATTCTAGTCTGGGGCGAATATCTGTGTGGAGTTTGCATGTTCTCTTCGTGTCTGCGTGATTTCCTCTGGGTGCTCCTGTTCTCTCCCACAGTCCAAAGATGTGCAGGTTAGGTGGCTACAGGGGTAGGGGTTTGGGTCTGTGTGGGATTTTCTTCAGAAGGTCAGTGTGGACTTGATGGGCTGAATGCCTACTTCCACATTGTAGGAATTCTACGATTCTCTGCTTATTGCTCTAGATTTCTGTGCTACATTCTCCTCTTTAGTTGCCTGTAGGGCCCTCCCATATAGCTAACTTAAACAATATGACTAGGGAGAAGAATACAAAAGGTGTTCTTCCTATGCTTTTTCATATGTGTGTGTAGGAAACACAAATCCTCATCCTGAAGGATACTTCATCTGTGATTGTGTCTCAAAGTGCCTTTGCTCACCATTATCTTGAAAATTCGCTAGCAATGGCCATAGCTTATAGTCCTGAGCATAAGGCCCTTACTTGGGCTTGGAGTGATTCGCAAAAGGTCAGGGATGTCTGACAGGTCTCAATCAACCCTACTTCACAATTTTCTTTGTGCGATCTTTAAAACCATCCACTTTGACAAGGTTTCTGGTCATCTACCCTAATGCATTCCTGTGCAATGTGGTATCTGTTTTTGTCTCTTAATAGACACTGATATTCCTTGGAGTATTTTGTGGCTTTAAAGTTGTGTTATAAATGCAAGTTGTTGCTGTTGAGGGCACAATATTCCATAGAACTGTACAGCACAGGAACAGACCCTTATTCTTGAATTTCAAAAGCAGGAGGCAGTCTTCTGACATTTTTGATGGTAAAATGTCATTAGCACCTTGTCTCCTCAAGATACTGAATTGATGCTCACAAGCAAATGGAAAACATCTGCACTTGAACTTTTTTTTATTAAACCGATGAGGTATTTAGAAGTGGAAATCCTGCAAAAAGACAAGAGGTCAGAGAATCTGAAAGGAAAGCCAGGAGGATCAAAGCAAATAGCAGTCGGAGTAGGTCATTCGGCTCCTCGAGCCTGGTCTGCCATTAAACCAGACCATGGCTGATCATCTACCTCAACACCATTTTCCCACAGGATTCCCTCATCCCTTGGTATCTTTAATATCTAGAATTCTATTGACTTCTGTCACAAATGTTTTCAATAACTGAGACTCCATTGTCCTCTGAGGTGGAGAATTTCAAAGATTCACCACACGCTGAGTGAAGAAATAATGAGTTCAGTCTCGAACTGGATTTTGGTTCTGTAAAAGCAGACATAAAAAGATATTGAGCAAATACTTGTGTTGTTGCAGGATGTAGGAGTTAGATTCCAATGAATACTTTAATTAAACCTAAGGTTCTTGCACCTACCATCAGTTTGGGCTTGAGGCTTGGTTCAAAAACGCATGTAGTATGAGCAATCATAGCTTTCCAGGCATTGTTGCTGTAATCAAGTGAGAATTTTTAATTTTTTTTTATGATGTTGCTTTGATTTATCAGAGATATTAAACATGTTTTACCTCACTAAAGTAAAGGATGAGGAAATGTTAGCTTTTAACATTTGTATGACAACATTGCATCCACTCATTTCTTCCTGGATATAACATTTAAGTGGCACAATAATAGCTTTTATCATTTTCAAAAATTAAGTGTTTTCTTCCCTTTTCTATGAACAAATCAATTTCTTCATGCATCGAATCCTTCCACTGTTCAATCAGTGTGCAAACTGTTTGATAGAGGCAATGTATTTGGTCTGTATACATCAGTGCTTCTTGACCTTCAATTAAAATATCTTGTTTTATTTTGCAGATGTACATTCAGACAACAACTCTTACCATATCCATGAGTTTAAGTGCTTCTGTATCTCTAGGCATGCTGTACATGCCTAAGGTTTATATTATCATCTTTCATCCAGAGCAGAATGTGCAAAAACGCAAGCGTAGCTTCAAGGCGGTGGTGACGGCAGCCACAATGTCAAGCAAATTGTCTCAAAAAGCAAGTGACAGGCCAAATGGAGAGGTCAAAACTGAACTCTGTGAAAGCCTTGAAACCAACAGTAAGTGCAAATTTAATCAAGTGCTGTTCTTATACGCAATTAACTCAGAGGTCTCTTAAAATCATCTGACCCCTAGAACATCCAGCTTATTGGTTACAAAGCATTTTGATTTCAGGAACATAACAAAGCATGAATTGTATCACATTCTTACCTGCGATCCAGATTGTCTTAATGCACCAAATGGACAATTGGAGCGAATTGGAGATGGTATCTCCGAGCTTTGCAATGTATAAGAGTAATGAAATCTGCCTCGTTAAGATGAATAGGCAAAACATGAAGAGAAAGAAATGTGCTGGATGCATGCAGTTGTTGGAAAATGCCATGATTTGTAGGTTTAGTTATTCCTGACCAGTCTTCGTGTGAATGGTCATCACTAAACTGAGGCGTTAACTCTGTTTCACTCTACAAATACTGGCTGACCTGCTGAGGGTTTTCCAAGATTTCCAACATCCGCAGAACTTTGCTTACACAACATTTTGTATACTTGTGTTGAGTGATACCAACCAGGCAAACCTAGGGTACTGACATTTGTTTCTCTGTGACACCATTAATTCTCACATAACCTTTAGAGAGATGATGTTTCTGGATGAATGATTTTAGTTGTGTTGAATAGTTTAAGGACCATAAAGATCTTGTGAATGTGCCAAGTATCAGATGGTGATCTTTTGTGAACGTCGTGTGCATCGAAATATTATGCAAACAGCTAACCCATGTCAATCAATTAATTTTGTTGCACCACTAGGTAATGATACCGTTTCTGAAAATGACTACAGCCAAAATGTTCAAAGAAGAGAAATTCCACCTGAAACAATGGGATAGATTTTCAATTTTTACATCAAAATTTTTTTTTGATGTTTTGGTGATTAAAACAGGTTGCCAACTCACTATCACCCATGTTAAACTATTAGGCAAGGTAACAGGTACTAAATTAAAGATAAACATTGTGCCTTTATGACGCAATCAAAATGAGTACTAGGGAGAAATTGGAGACTGGCAGGTCCTCATGATATTTATAACTACAAGGTAAGCTTCACTTGCATACCAGGACATGATATTAGATTTTTGACTCATTCCCAGGTCTCTTGTTATAATATTTAAGTAGTTATCCAAACATTCGGGATATTTCTGGAATGAGACTGTTGTAATTGTGTCATTAAAAAGAACATTTTAAAGGCTGTAAGATAATTCAGTTTGTTTTAACTGGTAAACGATTTACCCACTTGCAAATATCATTTTCAAATACAGTGCTCTTGTTCAATAAGCTAATGTGCTTATTATACAATCAAGCTGAAAACTAAGAAAACCTTTTTATTCCACTTTGTTGAATAATGCAATTTAACTTTGAATATAATTAGTTCCAAAATTTTTTTTTAAATCCACATTCTTAAGGTATGGGCAACATGAGCAAGGCTGACATTTATTCCCCATTATTGCAGTCTTCCTGAGTAAGTGAGAATGGGCTGCCTACTTAAACCACAGTAGTCACTATGTTAGAGGTACTCCCACAATGCTTCATTATGGAAATTTCAGGATTTTTTCCCCAGCAATGATGAAGGAACAATGATATTCTGAACTTGGAAGTGATGGTGTTTCCACTCAGCTCCTGCCTTTATTCATCTGTGTGAGGGAGGTTACAGGTCTAAGAACAAAAGAAATGATTGCAAGACCTCAGGCCCAACAGCCCCTCGAACCTGCTCTTCCATTTACAACAACTGTTCTGGTAGTGGTTCTTGTTTTTAGCTTTGACTCTAACTGTTCCTACCCACACAGCAGAACCACATTCTTAGTCTGGTTTATGTCATTGTATCAAGACAACTAGATCTCTCCTCTCCAACTCTAACCTCCTTTCCAGATATGAGGAGATATCCTAACCCTGACACCAGCAAGCAAGATAGCCTTTTTTCTTCCACTGGTGGGACATGGGCATTGCTGGTTGACCAGCATTTATTGCCCGAGTTGCCCATGAGAAGGAATGGTGAGTGGGACTTCATCTCCACAAGGACTGTGCGATGGTCGCTTTTACTGATACTGTTATGGAGAGATGCATCTGCAGCTGGTAGATTGGTAAGGATGAGATCAAATATGTTTTTCTCTCTTGTCTGTTCTGTCACCACCTGCCACAGCTCCAGTCTAGCAGCTATGTCCTTTACCTCGATCAACTCCATCACTAGTGTTGCTGCCGAGCCATTCTTGGTGGTGAATATTTGAAATCCCACACCCAGGGTACACTTTGTGCCCTTGCTACCCTCAATGCTTTCTCTAAGTATTGTTCAACATTAAGGAGGACTGATTCGTCAGCCAAGGGAGGACGGTACGTGGTAATCTGCAGGTTTTCATGCCCATATCTGGGACATTGGCTGTAAGCTATGATTCCGTGACTATTTCGGGCTGTTACTTGACTAGTCTAGAAGACAAATCTCCCAATTTTGACACTAGCCCCAGATGTTAGTGAGGAGGATTTTGCAGGGTTGACAGGGCTGTTTCTGCCATTGCCTTTTCCAGTGCCTATGTTGATACCAGGTGGTCTGTCTACTTACATTTCTTTGTTGAGACTTTGAAACAATTGATGCAACTGAGTGGTTTCCTAGGCCATTTCAGAGGGCAGTTGAGAGTCATCCACATTACAGTGGGCATGGAGTCACGTATAGGCCAGATCAGAAGAGGATGACAGATTTCCTTCCTTGAGGAACATTAGTGAGCCAGATGGGTTTTTCTGACAAAGGTTGGACATGGGGGAAAAGCAGGAACAGGTTATTGAGTTGAATAATGAACCATGACAGTAACGAACAGTGGAGCAGGATCAAAGGCCTACTCCTGTTCCGATTTTCTATGTTTCCGTAAAACTTGCTAGCACGTGGAATAGTCGAACCACAGGAAGATAGAGAAGATTGGAATAGAAAGAAGTGAAAATAGATTTAGATGATGAAGAAAGGATGGAAGGTCATGTGGAACATCACTACAATATTGACTAGTTGGTGAATACCTTTCTCCCAGATCACAAGAGCTTGAATTTTAAAAGGAACCAATTTAACTAGAATTTCTTAAATCAGCCAAATGTGAGATAATTAAGTTCTTCGCTACAGAAAAAAATAACCAAATACTCATGCAGACAGATTAGAAATAAGAAGTGAGTCCAAAATTATAAAAGTTTTAAAAGAAAGGTGCACTGATCAGTCTCTGAATTGTTGATGAAGAGCAGGCATTGGACTGGTTGCGTTGATGTTTACAGGTGATCAGTCAATTTTCGAGACTCCCGCTTTTTGGGTAAACCGATTACAGTTCCTTTGTCATGATTCCTTTTTCCACTAGTTTGCAGCACTTGGGAGTAATTTATTTCTTTCATTCTTTACCTCCAGTGCAGGGGTGTTTACTGTTGTGGCTTCCACAGCACACTAGGCGTACTCTTGTCCATAGCAGCCAAATAATAACATGCAGACTAAAGTTGAAGCTCTCTTATTCCTCAATTAGAAGTGTATAAAAAATGGAGTTAACCACAAAAATTGTTGACAAGAGGTGTCTCTCTAACAAGTCTGAGGAGTGGTGTGGAGAAATATTCAGCCACTTCATTATCTCAAGTCACTTTCAATTTGTTTGGATTTTCTTTCACACTTACAGGTGTTGCATTTTCTCAGTCCAAAACAATTTTTTTTTGCCAGTGAGTGACCCAATTTACACCAGCGGTTATATTGTCTCTGCAGCTGTTCTCTTTTTAAAAGCACATTTTGGAATTAAGGGCTAAAAACACCTGTAGTATTTCAGGTTTCAGATGCATCATTGTAATGTTTTTGTGACTTGTCCCCTCTGACCATCTGCTCCTGTTTAAGAGCAGTTTATTTTTACTGCAAACTGTTTCACAGTGAGCATGTGAGCTTTTCTGTCTTCACGTTTCCACCATTGTATGCATCCTTACACAGCCCTTGCTTGTTTATGGATTTCAGGTATTGATTTATTGTCACATGTAGGTTGAAAGATATCGTGTTTTGTCGCCATGATACAGTGCCATTTGCAGTTACAGAAAGAATAAAAGGAAATTACATCATAGAGTTCATCTTCTGTACAAGGGGTTCACAAACACAACTCCAGGCTTTTACAAGGTCTCCGCAAGGTGTCCCAGATCCCCACTCCAGGCATCGCCGCTGCCACACCGAACACTCACCAAATCTACTCCTACCGCAGCCAGGAGACTTCTTACGTGCTCCACGACCGCTGCAGCCGATGACCTGCTGAGTCCCTGAGTCCAGGCTGCAGGCCTACCACAGCCAGTAGTCCTGACATCAGGCACTATGACCGCTGCAGCTGACAACCCGCTGACTTTTCTCCAGCTTCGCCGCAATGTCAGAAGATGAAGTCATAGGATCCCTACAGTGTGGAAGCAGGCCATTTGGCCCCTTGAGTCCACACTGACCCTCCGAAGAGCATCCCACCCACACCCAAGTGCTGTAACCCGACATTCCCCATGGCTAATCCATCTAGCCTGCACATTCCTGGACACCATGGGCAATTTATAATTAGTCAGTCCACCTAACCTGCACATCTCTGGATGAAAGAAAAAGAGAAAGTTAAGGATGAAAAAGGGGAGAAAGAGAGAAGGGAGGGGATTTGCTCAGGAACACTACCTGGCGTGCCGGAGATATTGAATATCATCTCATAATGTTTATATTGTGCAGGAGACACACTGGAAAGGAAGTCCAGGAGCATGCTGCTGCAGTTCCTCTGTAGGGGTTTTGTTTTTAAATTTGGTCACTGAACGTACATCTGATTTTCAGATTCCTGACCGATTAGAATGAGCAGATGTGACGATTCCTTGGAGGGGGCACTCACTCTTAGGGTTTACTGACACAAGACCCTTGCAGATCAGGTCTCAGCTCAGATACACAACCCTCAGTGGCCCTGGGTAAACCAGGTAGTTTGGTTTTCCATTGGTGTCTCATGTGAAAAAAAAACAGCAGGTTAGTAAAGACAGCAGTGGAGAATCCGTAAAGAGAGCATTGAATACTTCAGCTGGCTGCAGATGCTCAGCCTCAGGGGCCTGTTGAGAAACAGGATCATTCTGGAGCAGTAACAGCAAAGGCGAGTTGTACTGGCAGGCTTTCCATGGGCACAGAGTGTGTTTGGTGATCAATTTGGAGGAGACGGTCTCAAGAAGAAATGTCACAATGGTCTCTGTGATGATGCCTTCACTTGTGGATAGTGTGCTGCAGGGCTTTGGTGAGACTACACCTGCAGAACTGCGTACAGTTTTGCTCTCTTTATCTGAGGAGTGATGTTCTGGCTATGGAAGGAGTACAATGAAGTTTCCCTGGACTGATTCCTGGCCTGGCAGCACTGATGTAAGAAGAAAGACTGAATTGGTTAGGACTATATTCACCGAAGCTTAAAAGAATGAGGATGATCTCATAAAAGTCTATAAAATTCTAACAGGAATAGACAGGATAAATGCAGGAAGGATGTTCCTTAACAGGATAGATGCTGAGAGGTTGTTTCCCAAGGCAAGGGAATCTAGAACAAGAGAACACTATCTCAGAAAAAAAGTGTCGATCATTTAGAATTGAGGCAAAATTGCTTCACTCAAAGTATTGTGAATTGGCTACTTCAGAAGTTTGTGGATGCGTCATTCTTATATATATTTATGGCTGAAAGAGGCAGTTCTTCGAAATCCATGAAATCAAGAGGTTTGGAGAACCAGGATGGAAAGTGAAGTCAAAACCCAAGATTAGGGATAGGATTTCACTGAATGTTGGAGCATACGTGGCTGGCTATGTGACCTCTTCAGGCCTCCATCTCTTGTGTTCTTGTATTCACATTCCAACAGTGCCTTCAATTGCCAAGACTGCAAGCCCTGGGATTCTCTCCATACATTTCTCGATCTCGCTAACTCATTTTCTTCCTTTAAGTTACTCCTTAATATCTATCTTGCTGACTTTTGGTCAAGTGATCTGGTATTTTCTTTATTGCTGGTCGTTGTACATTGCTCACAATGCTCCTAAGAGGTGCCTTGAGATGCTTATGTTAAAGGTGCCGTGCAAGTGTAGATTTTTGTTGCTGTTCATCCGAGGTAAGATAGCATAAATGCTGCCATCTTGATTGATGGTGGAAAGTGGATAAGGCATGCAATTCTTCAATGTATTGCAAGGGACCTACAGTCAGTGGATACCACCTCCAACGCAGCATAAGCACACTCTCAGAACAAGACCTATGTGAAAAGCCCTTTATTCAAAGCAAGGAAGCAGGCACGAAGTTTAAGGTTTTATGGTATTTTGTGTTACTGTCATTTCTACAAGCCCTTCAATTGTTGCTGAACTCTTGCTTTGCTTTCACTAATGAGAGCCTAACGGGAAACCTCTGCACCTACAGCTAAAGTTGAAACCTTATGTCAGGATCATTGTCAATGTCACAATTTAACTGAGCAATTCTTCTCTTCTGAGGAGATTTCTCACACACTGAAGCACAGGCATTGATGTGTTGAACCCAGTTTCCCAACATATCTGTTTCTGCACTTTAACTTTCTGCAGTTTCCCAAACTGACTCACTATATGAAGCTAAATAGTCCCCTTTACATTGTGACTGAGATTTTTCCCAGCATTTTTCCCGGCACTGTACAACTGCAATTAAATTGTTGAGCAGAGTTTGCATCAATTATTCAAGAAAGAAGTTGCATCACTTTAGAAATGAACCAATTAATGAACGACGTTTTTGTATTTTGTCAATGTTGCAATGCGAAATATTAGGAAAGACAACATAATAGCAGAATGTGAAAGGAATGAGAGATGAAACTATTGAAATATTTGGATGCTTCAGCCACCAAGATGAAATGTGTCATGCAGCTAATTTGTTACAGCCAAACACCACAATATACTAGATGGTCTGAGTCAATCATGTGAAATAGATGATCTCGACTTAGTCAAAGGTTTCAGGTTCAAGGTGTGGTCCAGAGACATGAGCTTGTATCCGTGCTGAATTCCCAGTGCAGAACTTGAGGAGTGCTGCGTTGTCTGATTATCGGATTAGATTAAACTGAGGCTCTGCCGAGCCTTTCAGGAGAATCTAAAAGATCCCATGGCATTATTTTGAAGGACCACTGTCAATATTAATCCCTCATTTAGTATCACTCTAGAATAAACAGATTAACTGCTCATCATTCCCATGCTATTTATGGGACCTTGCTCTGTGCAAATTTGCAGCCAGTTTCCTGCATTTTAACAGTTACTGCGCTTTAAAAGAAGTACTTTTAGAGCAGTACAGCACTTCAAGCTTTATGAGATTGTGATGAATCTTTCTTTCTCTTTGTGATGCTGTTGTGACAAAACTGGTGTGAACTACTAGATGGAAAAATTGTAAATACTATGCCTTCTTCTGTATTTTTGATTGGAGTCTGAAAAAGGAAAAGAACTGTTTTAAAGCTAGGATTTGTTGAAATTTTAGTGCAGCTTTTTTAAAAAAGTAAGTGATCTGACACTAATTGTGAGTGCTGCTTACACAGTTGCTGGTTCAAGCAGTAGTAGGAGAAGGTGCAGACATGCTGGAGTTGAGGATAAGGACAGATAAGGGTTCAGCTACCAACATGTAGCTGTTTGATCTGTGGACACTTGACCAATTATCAATGACAAAGGCCTTCTGCTTGCCAACAACTATTTGGTTCCCAAGTAGCTGAAGAGCTCAGAGCTATGAACAAGATAATGAGAAGACATCAGATCTCCACCAGTTCAGGAGCTCTCTCTGATCTTTGCAGTAAAAGCTACTTTCAGCCTGAAGAGATCCAATTTATCTTTCCTTTAGCAGTTGCCATATTGTGTGACTTTTAATGTATAGGTCAAGAGCTTTATAAGTGTGGACAAGTTACTCTCTACCTCTTGCAAACTAGTGAAAGCATGCAGAGAAAGAAGATAGAAAAACAGCATTCTGATCAGCACAAAAATCACCTCAACAGATTCAGTGAACTACTTTCCTAGTCTTTCCCTGTGCCCATAACACCCATGTCTTTTTTTGCTTGTCTGTTTCTGTCTGTGTGTGCGAGAGAGACTATAAGGAGTTAGAATATTAACTGCCAATGGTTCATAATTGTTTACCTGTAATCATTCCTATTAAGCATGGAAACCTAGTCCATGCTTTTTCACAACCTGTCTTTGATACTTAGGTAAATTATGGGAGGGTAGGATAGTTTTTACATCCTCTTTTGTCATGACTCTGAGAAGCACACAAAATCCCTCTCCTAACAGTAGTTATTTCCAATTAAAGTATTGTTAGTTTTCAGAGTAACAGCATTGGACGATTGCATTTGTTTCTTACATTTATATTCAGTTTCACAGATAAAAGTGAAGGCTTGTAACACATGTATGTGATAAAGCTGTTGTAAATGATATTTTACATATTTTAAGTCAAAAACTGGAGTTAAGACGTGAGTTCTATGGTCAGGCAGAACTGTAATCTACTCCTTTATATTGGAGCTATGTTTTAGCAGCGCCTGAAGTGCATTGTGCACAGCAGATAGCACTACAAACAATAGACTTCGTGATGAGCAATTAAATCTACTTATGTGCTCTATTGTCTCAGACAAAAATCCAATGAATAGAACCAGAATTTTCAGTGCTACTTAGTTTGTGCCTAATATTTGGGTCATGGATTATGTGTTTTTGGATTTTCACTTTCAATATTTTTAAAGAGACTTTGTCTTCAGAAAAAGTACTTGGTAAACCTTATGGTATGAATGCAATGAGCTGCACACTTTTCTGTTACAGTTAGACTGCATGAAGCTGTGAAATATATCACTGTGTTCGTAGATAAAATATTTATTTTTGTCAAGTCGAGAAGCAACAGTCTCCTTCAGTGAAATAAAGCCAGACATGGACAAACCTGCAGAAAGTGAAGCTTGTTATAATTCCACTTCATATCCTCAAATTAATCTTTCCAGGTTTGATCAATCTTCACTATTTTAATACCAATCATAAAAAAGTCTACAAAGGCTCCAAAAAGTTATGGTAATTGCCAAAAAAAAAATCGCCTCTGTCTAATAGGATTTCCTAGCAAATGTTGGGAAGATCATCCTCAAACTGGCACAGTAAATAGACATGGGAAGCAGGTACATGGCAAATCCAATGCAAAGTTGCACGTTGTCTTTTTATGCACAAACGTTACATCAACATTCTGGAACTCCCAACCTGACGGTATTATTGGGAATAGTTTCACAGCTAACAGCAGTTTGAGAAGAAAGTCCAGCACCACCAAAAGCAACTTTGTCAGTAATGTCTACATATCCTGAATGAATGAAAAGAAGCACTTCCAAGTTAATACATCCAAAATATGTTAAACCTGCATTTAACAAGTTTGGATTGAATTCACAGCTAATATTGAGGAATGGCAGAAATAACAAGGATACTTCAGGAAAGAGGGTGAAATTTTCACATTTCTTTTTAAATTGCAGGTGTGGAAGTGTCAGTTGCCTTCCTGGTACATTCTCAAAGGCAGTAGATGTCTTCTCCCTGATGGATTTATGCATAATTGCTATTTTACAAAGAAGAGGAAGACCATTTGGCTTTAAAATAAAATTCTATTCAATTATTCAACTCTCCCACTCATGCTACACAAAATTACAATTTCTTTCCCCATGCAAGAAAATATCAGTTGCCTTTTTAAAAATCACTAATGAATCAAGTTCCACCACTGTTTCAGGCAATGAATTTGAGATCATAACTTGCCGTGCAAATAATTTCTCCTCCTCTTATTTCTGGTTCTTTTGTTAAATTTCTTAGAAGTATTTCCTCTGGTACTAATGGGTTGTAACCTTTGGTTTCCTGTCAATGGAAACAAATGGTCTCTTTTTATTAATCCTATCAACTCCTTCACAATTTTGAAGACCTTAACTAAACTCACAGCTGGCCCCAACCCCAACTGTAATCTTCTCTGTTTTAAGAACAATCCCAACATTTGCAGTTTTATCACATAACTGACGTCTTTCTTTATTATTGGTTGTTCAAATCTATCTTGTGTATCTGTCCTCAACAGCTTCTTCTACCAAGACAACATATATCAGCTATAGCAACCATGCAAACTGACTTGGCTAAAATCTAAAGTAGTCTGAAGGGACTGCATGTATGAAAATGAACCCTCGTGTCTCATCATTTGGAAAGTGCCCCGACTGTACTACCTGCTGTGAGGCTGAGGAAGAACAGCCCTCAGTGACATCAGATGAGGTGTTCCCATGTGTATTCCAAGACACAGGTCTGATGACAAGAAAATCTAAAGAGGTCATCGTGCAATCGGCAGTTTTATTTGGCAAAGAATGTCGGCCAGAGTGAACCCATGCCTGTTGTTCTCCTTGTAAGTCTTGTGATTGTGCAATTTTTCATTCTTGTTCAACTTAGTTTTGAAAGGCTTTCTCCGCCCTGCATAATGCAAAAAAAAAGGGCTTGTTGTATGTACCAACTAGCTGGATTGCAACACTGCGTGGCACTTAAATAAATGCAAAAGGTTGAAGCATGTTGAATTTTTTATACAACAGATGTATTTGTAATAAAGGAATGTTTTGCAAATTCAGAGTTTTTTGAGTCGCAGGTTCAAGTGTAATTTAACGTGACATCTTCATGCCTCCTGGCAAAGACGCAGAAATAATTTGCTTCTGTTTTATTTTAAGACCTATCAGCCGCAACAAATGGACATCATTAACATGTACACTAGCGTTGACTATCTTCAATTATAAATTTGGCTACAGTTAGGAGCTTGGGATCAGGAGTAGGCTATTCAGTCAGACCCCTCAAACCTGCTCATCATTCAATTAGATCATGGTTCATTGATGGTTTATGGTTTGGAAAATCGAAGACTTAGTAAAGACTGTATAACATACATTTTCACTTTTGTTTTTGGCACATTTGCAGAAGGTCCTGTCTTGGTTAAAATTTATTTAAAATGGCCACAGGGATTTGAGACATACATCAGTTTCACCCAAACTCCAACTTGCTTAATAATATGGTGCTATTTTTCCATTAAGCTTTTATTTCATTAATACATGCAATGCAATGCAGGGCAGCTGAGAAAAATCTATGAGAAGTAGCAAATAAATACATTAATATATCATCTTTAACCTAGTAAAAGATCCCACAATATTTTAGAGAGCACAATCCAGCTGTCAGACAACTCACAAAAGCAGAAATGCAACCATCAATTCTGTGGTGACCACAGTATAACTGCAGTGAGCATTTACATGCAGACCAACTAAATGCAGTGTCACAATTGGCCTTTGTATCACAGGCGGAAATGGTGTAGAATGAACTATGGTGTCCAGGGTGAGTAATAAAAGCGATAGACCATGTGGTTGTGCATTAAAATATATTTTTCTCTGTAACAACATCAAAACTTGTGGTAAATTAATACCAGGAGATCTGTGGCTGTGCTACTGAGCATAAGAGAACCACACAAAGACTTTACTAATGGGAGTACCACTGCTTTGAGGCTGTGGAAATTAAGTCAAGGCATCTTCAGTCGTATATTTAAGGTCAAAGAAACTGAATAAATAGCCCAAAATTGTTTTGGTTACAATTCGACCTCACTTAAATCTGGTAACTTTAGAACATTTTACTGTTGTCATTTGAATGCATTAAATCCTGAAAACATTTAGCAAAGTTTTGAAGAATAAAGGAGAGACATCAGCAAAACCACAAAAAAGGCTACTCACCCAGTATCGGCTGAAGCTACCCAACATATACCATACCGTTGATTTAAAAAAAAACATTGCATTAGGTTTTGCTTACCGAACAAGGACCAAATTGGCAGATGCCATTCTCTAGGAAAATACACGTGAGGAAAGAACAAATTATATTTCTGAATTAATGTAATATTGCATTAAGCACTCAGCTGCAGCAACAGAAAGGAATCGGTCGTATTTTCAAATGGAATTTATTAAGTTTACAAGCTCAAAGCCTTTCACCCATGTAATGAATGCTTCACAGTTTTATTGTGGCACAAAACAGAATGATAAGCAACATTGCAATGCGATCCACTTTATGTTTATTCCCTCATTTCTCCAGTCAGTGCCCCCATCTGACAAGAGCCTACTAGTTCCACTTGGCGATGTACACACATTTCCACACTTCTTAAGAGAATATGCATTAGTCATAATCATTCCTAGCATGACACTGACAGTATAAGTTCTGCATGAATTTTGGTGGCGCAATGGCAACTAATTCTATATGGTACATGATTTACACTGAACATTGTGAAACTGGTGAATGTAAGCAGTGGTGGTGGAGTGATCCTATGTTAACAAGGTGTGTACTGGAATGTAAATGGCTTCCAGTTTTGATTTCTTTATTACAGTGGATCCCTAATAAAATTAACTCCACTTACCAAAGAAAAAGTTGACCCTTAAAAGGCACTCAATCTTAGTCCGGTGGGCGTGGCATCCAGACACTGCACTTAAAATGTTACACCTGCAGCCTGGTTGCAGTTAACACATTGATTTGAAACCTGCTGGGGGGTCATAGTTTGGGTGAGAACAACTGCCCTGACCAACACAAATCAGGCTTGCGGTGGCTGTGTACACCATTTTAGTGGGAGGGTGGTAGTGGGGTTTGTATGTTAAGGGCTGCAAAGGAGATGGTCTGCCTCAACTATTGATGGAACAGCAGTGAACACTGCTACAGTGAGGGCCAATGTCCAGTTTCGCCTTCCTTCCTAAATGGGAGGTTAGCCAAAAGAAAATGAAGAGAATTAGAATGAGTTGATCGCAAGTAGGTTCCACTGTAATCGATATTGTTGATATCATTTGTTAAAGAACGATTGAGTAAATACCCTGAAATGTTTCTCCTGTATTCATCTGGTATTTTTTATTGAAATTAATTGACTAAAAGTTATTGAATTTTTATTGTTGTCTTTCTTTTCTGCACTTTCTTCCTCACAAAGGGTGTTTGGCATTTTGCTATATTGTAACTGTGTAAAATATTATATGCCATTTTAGCTTGCACACTGAATATAGTGAGGATTCTCAAAGTGACATGTTACTGGACAACATGTCATAGTGTTAATAGATTGGAATCATATGGAATCCAAAACAAATGCATCAAGTTTGTGAGAAGTCAATTTAGAAAAGAAAGCAGGAAAATCCCGTGACCTGGCCAAGCCAACAGGTAGTGAATCTTGGGATCAACTAAACTACAACTGGATGCCTTTGGGGATGAGCTTTGAGGAGTCAAATGCAAATCAAATTTTCTTAAAGAATAATTAATTGACTTTAGTACAATAATTCTTATTAGTAACAATAATAAGACCTGAAACAGAACATTTATCATAGAATTTCAATAGAAGACATGAATTTCAGGCAAGGCATAGATTTTCCTTAAATTACTTCATTGCCTGCCAAGGGTCAAAAATGGAGTTGAATGGTTGAATGGCCTTTGCTTGTTCCAAACCCTCTAAGTACATGCAAAATAAGTGTCCAGCAAAGGTTCTTGATAGAAGTGAAAGTAGTTTGCACGCATTTTGTAGAATTTCCCTTCTCTGCCCTCTTTGCATCATTATCTTAACAAATATATCCTATACAATATATACACACTGATCATAAGGTGATGTTCTTCTCTCATTTAACAGACTGAAATGCATTGGATTGATTTTTTTAAAAATTGATTTAATTTGGCATTGATTTTGTAGACTAACTTCCATTCTTAACTCACTTCGATTTTAGTTCTCAGATGTCTACCAATTTAGCAAGGCAAGAGATGTTGCTCGCAGTCTAAATTCCATCCTGCAAGCTTAAAAAAAATTGGTTGCACCCAGAAGTCATGGATTCAAGGGTGTGGGAAGGGAGGAGATCCCAATCTTGTTCATTATTTATCTGCCCTTTCAACAAGTACATGTGTATGGAATCTGCTTCAATTTGCTGCCCTCTATTGGCAAGTATTCTGGTAAAGCTCACAGTCTAAATTTGCATTTGAAGGATTGCCAGTTGAATAGAATATTGGATGGCAAAAGATACCATGGAACCTTACCTCAGCAAGTACGCAACATTTTCAGGAAAAAGTGGTAAGAAAAATAAATACTTATACGACAGATTTTTAATTTTTTTCTTAAGAACTTCTTCAGTCAGCAATCGAACAATGAAGAAAGTGGCAATTGCGAATAACTGGATGCCCATTTATTTCCAAAATACTTTGCTTGTGAAATGTGGTGATTTAAGGATCCAACAACAGCATATATTTGGGATTCAGAGGTGAATTCCCATGACCTACTCGCACGACATAAGGAATGATGTGATATTCGCAACCACGAGAACCTCACTTTAATATTAATCCTGCAACTGAACAACGAAAAACCTTTACTGCAGCATTTTAGACGATGAGCTATCCTATACAGCAAAATGTTTGTATTTTCCCTCAAACATAACTTCATTAGATATGACCTGAATTGTAGAAGAAATGTTGTCCGATCCGAAGAGCAATATAAATCACTGAAGAGACCAAAACCCGATTGTGTCTTAATAATAACAAGCATTGCCGCGCTGATGTATGGCTTTACATTGCCATAAGCTTCAGTAGGGGGAAAGGAGTCGCAGTCTGTGTCCAAATACCTGCCAATGCTGCTCTTGACCTAGAGAGTAGGAGAGCGGAAAGACAAAGCCAGACTCGACTACTCAGCTGATTTTTTTCCCCTCTCTTGTCGAGTCTAGACACTGCACTATGTAGTATCATGTTCAATTTGAGCTGAATTAAATGCTCTCACCCAGGGGGAAGGGTGCAATTGGTCAGAGTGCTAATTGTGAAAGAGGTTTGTCAGAAAGGGAAAATGATCCGAGGTCTCTGCTTTTTATGGCAGTTCCTGCAGGACACATAGTTGGAGACACGTTAGTAAGGAAAGAGCTACACTTCACTCTAAAGTCCCTCACAGTGGATTACTTTTCCAATACTTTTTTTAATCAACGATTGCACATAAGTAAAAACAATAGAGGTAATGTCCCAGACATCAGTTGTTAATGAAGCAGTATGTCAAGTCATTGTTTTCACCAGAGGAGTGAAAGGGGGTAAATAAACTTCAAAAACTGCAGAGAAACAACTGATTTCTTGATTTACGCAATGATTCAAGTGGTAAGTATGGAAGGGATGTTGGCCAGTGCTGCATTCTTGAAAGTTACATTTATAAAGGTGTGTGTGTAAAATGAAGAAAAACACAAGAATTTATGTAAATTTATCAAGATAGGCTTTGAATGTCTGGAATCCCAGAAGTCCCAAGTTGGAGATAACTCAGATTTTCTCTGGTACGTTTGCATTTGAGACATTGGGAGAACACTTGCTTTTAATGCTCATGATGCAATCTGTCTGATTCTCTTTTTTTTATTGGAATTGGGTGTGGAGTTCTGTAATGAGCAGATAATGTGCTCTGGAAGTTTAGCACACAAGCAATGAAGATGGAAATTTACCTGCACCAGCATGAAGCACTTTCATTTGCTCAACACTAAAGTTTCATGTGAAAGTTGGAACTCACTCTGAATTGAAAAAAACAAAATAAGAGTTGTCTCCTGTGTCCAATCAAGTCTGCTCAGGCCTGACACTGGATTCAACTACATTTACACGGCAACTGCAACATTTGTGTGCACTAATGCCCTTTTGTGAAAAAATGTTAGAAGCTTCTTAAATTTGCTGTGAGCCCTATCATCTGTAATTATAGGGCCATATTTTGAGTAACATTCCAATCAGTCTATACAAATAGAACAAAGAAACCATATGTGCAAAATTCAGCCCTGCCTGTGAAAATTCAATTTGGATTCAATTTTGTACAAAGACAATTTGCAGAGCACCTTTCATATCATCAAGATGTCTCAAAGAGTTTTGTAGGCAATAAATCATTTTCAAGGTATTGTAACTGTTGAAACGCAGGGAACTGTTCTTCTTGAGATTATGCGCCTAAGGGAATGTCTGAACCACAGCACCATGATGTTCAACATGTGTAGGGCAAGGAGGCTGGCCCTGAATCAATCCCGTTCAGAACTGCGAAATCAAGCCTTTACTGCTGGCAGCAATGTGATCCACACTTGGCAGTCATTACAACTAATCAAGCAACCCTGGTCCCCCAACCCAAAGTGTCTGGGTTGCTGTGGCGTGTTGCTTCATGCACATTGTAATCTAGAACAGCGAAGTGATGTGTCACAGAGGGAATGATCCCTTGGAAAACTGATAAGGGAAGTGAGGGGTGGATATGTTTGATGGGTGGCATCCTGCTGGAGGTCGCAAAAATAACGAAGTGTAGTCTTTTGCAGAGGCTGGTGGAGCACAAAGTGAGGAGAACCCTCTTATTGTTCTAAGAGGGAAGGGAAAGGGTGAGGCACCATCTTGCTCTCATGTTAACATTTCTGTCTTAGGTCTGTTGCAATGTTCCAGTGAAACCGAATGCAAGCTGAAGGAACATCACCTCATTTCCGCTTGGACACTTTCTAGCCTTCAGGAATCAGTCTTCTATTACTATTACACATTTGTCCACCTCACAATTCCCACTGTTTTGTTTACCATGGTTTGATTTCAGCAGAGCTGACCTGTTTTCTGCTTTTAACCACCTACCATTAACATCTATTCTGCATCTATATATCTCCTCAACTACCATTGGCACTCCCTTTGCATTTTGCTCTGGATACCCGTACCATTTATTCCACCTCTTGCTCCCTCTGTTAACAGCATAAAAACCATCAGTTTCTAACCTCCTCCTGTTCAAAGAAGCGTTATACTGGACTCAAAATGCTATTTTTTTTGTCTGTCTCAATAGATGCTGCCTGACCTGCTGAACTTCTGCAGCAGTTTCTGTTTTCATTTCAGAGTTCCAGAATCTGCAGTATCTTTGAATCAGCTTTAGATGATGGTTGACGGCTGAATATTGATCAGGACACTAAGGAGAAATCTCATCCTCCTCTTTGGAACAGTGCCATGGGATTTTTTTACGTTTATCTAAGAGGGAAGATTGTGCCAGGGTTTAAAATCTCATGTGAAAGGCTTTACTCCTGACAGTTTAGCACCACTTCAGCTTTATCATGGAATATCAGCCTGCGTATTGAGATCAAGTCCCTGATATGGGACTTGATCTCTTCTGACACCAGTCTGAAGTCTTGAAACAAATATAAATTTGTAATTCAACATGATAGATGTGTTTATTAGACAATGTTAAAATGTATCTAGCTCTCAGTCCTTTAGTTGTGATTGTTGATATTCTGTGTGCTTCCTTGACACTGATTTAAAAGCTTAGGGGCTATCGAAAGGGCAGTTTATCTCTGGTAATACTGGTGTTGATTTTTTTAAATATTCTCTGTTGTACAGTTGTCAACATTTCTTACTATGACGTGCAATTTCAGTTATTTTCCCTAGTGGGGGCTGAGTGACTCCTACAAATGTTGCCCCTCAGCTTGGGTTCATATTGCTTCATGCATTAAAGTGAATTGAGCATTGAATTAATAAGAACATGAAAATTAATCAAGTAAAAATGGAAATGATGCTTATGATCCACTTCAGACCTGAAGCCAGGCAGTGCTCCCATATGTTGTGCTTTGTTGTAAAATATTCAGCTACAAAAGTAATTCTATAATTCTCAACAATATTCCCTTCTGTAAATTTGAAAGAAAGTGTATTTCATACAGTCAAAATATACATTTCGTACAGTCAAAATTTTCAAATTCACGAAACAGATACATAGCCAGAAATAAAAACACAATCCAAATTAATTCCTTTCTGCGCATCATAGAAGAGTTTGTTGTTAAAAATTCTTCATGATATTCAGGGTGCACTGGTTGGGGTAGTGCCATGTTAATACAGTGCAGCGTGAAGTAGAGTCTGACTTAATTGAAAACCCTAGGACAACACTACCTAAGTTTTCTTTCTGAAGTGTATGAGACCCATCATCTGAAGGGTATGAATAAACATCATGGCTAATGGATTCAGTGCCTGTGAAGCATCAATGGATGATATGAAGAGAGTCAAAAGAAGAAATTGCTGAAGAACTTCGGCAGATCTGACAGCATTTGTGGAGAGAAAGCAGAGTCAACGTTTTAGGTCCAATGACCCTTCTTCAGAACCAGTTGTGGAAAGACCAGCTAAGTCTACACTTAGAAAAGGGGATACAGTGATCTAACACTCATATTGATAAGGGGGCAGTCACTGAAACTACTAACAGCCTGAAAGAGGCTGTAACATTTTAGGAATTTTTGGAACATTTTTCTGTGGGAAGAATTTGGAAATCAGTTACAAATAAGTGCTGGGTTTTACATCACAATGGTTTCACTCCATATTGTATTTCACTTGATAGCTGTATGGTGCAGCTGCTGCAGCAAGACTTCATTTCTTAATGGAGGAATCATTGCAGATGTCCATTAAAGATACTATGTGAAATACTGTAGCTCCCAAAAGAGCTCAGATTGAGACAATGATTGTGAGTAAACATATTCCAAATTTTAAGTCAAGCCTATGCCCCAAACCCTTCAAGATTTTGAAAAATGTAGGAAACTATTCTTGGGACCTAAATTCTAAAGGTGGGAGAAGGTAGGTAGTTTTACTGACAGGCAGAATGTGGAAGAGAATGAGAGTGGTAGACTTCCCCTTTTTGTGAACACAATGTGGTGGGGGGGGGGGTGGGGGGGGCGGTGTCTGTAGAAATGTGAAAAAGGCACAAGAGCTCACAGGCCAGTTGGATCTTGGTATGGAAGCTGGCCTAGCGAGGGAAAGCACATTCATTTCAAGCCAAGAATTAGCCAGAACAGAGATAGTAGGAACTGCAGATGCTGGAGAATCTGAGATAACAAGG
>NC_063349.1:12229072-12334884 GCF_021869965.1 Rhincodon typus
TCCAGCTCTACACCTTGTTATCTCTAATTAGCCAGAACAGAAGGATTCACAGTGGGATAGATTCAGACTAGATCAAAAGCTCAACATTAGGCCTTGAGGAAGATGCTGTGGGTATTAGCAGCAACAGAATTATAATCCACCATAAGCTTCAGCCTCATGGCCCAGCATTTCCCATACTCCACTATTACCTTCCAGGTGCTAATCCTGGTTCAATGATGAGTGCAGAACAGTAAGACAGAAATAGCATCAGATATACCTAAAAATGAGGCACCAATCTGGTAAAGCTACAACAATGGACATCATGCGAGGCAAACCAGCAGAAGCAGTCTGCTATTGCCGAAATTAAGAAATTTCACAACCAACGAACTGAAGATTCCAAGTCATGTCACATCCATTCATAAATAGTAATGCAGCATTAAACAACTAATGGAAGGACAAGACTTCATGAAAATCCATCTTCATTGATGACAGAGTGCAGCACTTCAGTGCAAAAAGTGAGGTTGAAGCATTCGCAAACGTCTTCAGCCAAAGTTAATAAATAGATGATCCATTTAGGCTTCCTCTAAAATATCACTGACGCCAATGTCAGAAGTCACACGACACCAAATTATAGCCCAACAAGTTTATTTCAAATAAAAAGCTTTCGGAGCACTCCTCCTTTGTCATGTGAAGTTGGACAATAAACTGGTATTGTGTGACTTCTGACTTTGTCCACCAACACCGGCACCTCCACATCGTGACTGATGCCAGTGTTCAGCCAATTCACTTCATCCCATTGCCACTTGTGGGCTTCCACCCAAGCCAGGCACAATCCTAACTTGGAAATGCATTTCAATTCCTTTTCATAAGTGGGTCAGAATCCCAGAACACCCTACCTTACTGTACATGGGAATAATTAACTGTGCAGTTCAACATGGTTACCTGCCTCCATCTTCTCAAGGATAAATAAGGATGGAAAATAAATGTTGATCACACCAATGGTGTTCAGATCCCATGAATAAAGAAGACCATAAAGGCAAAGCAGAGAGAATCAAGTGAACTCAATGACAGGACAGAATATTAACTTTTTTGTCCATGAGGAAGAATCAGAAGTAATTTATGCTAAGTCTTGATTATATTTTTTACTCTTTACATCCACTTTCAGTCTGCAAAGTACAGCAGTTTCAATTTCTTCATCTAGCCTTTTCTCTGTAGGTGTTTTTAATCTGCCCACTAAATGATTAGATAAGCATACATGAGGTGGTATACAAAAGAGATAATTTTCAGCTCAAATTACAAATTTCCCTGTTCTTCCACCCCTGGATTATCCAATTGGAGACTATGAACACATGTTTGAGTATGAAAGCCTCAGGGTGTTTATGGGAGTATGCAGTACCACAACAATTTATTTCGCTTTTGCAGCTAATATAAAACATTGTGCTGAAACTTTCATTTCCCTGTCTATTGTATATGTCATAATATGGTTTCCTCCAAGAAGTGAGATTTCTTATTCTATAGATTTTTTTATTTTTGGTGTACAGTGCATCAGGTATTAACCCGTTGCATACACCTGACTCACAAGCACCATATGCTTGTATAATGAATATAAATGGCACACACAGTAAATGGGAATATTCAGCTTGGTGCTCTTTGAGTACAAGGAAATGAATGACAGAATGCATCTCAGAGAAAGAACAAATTTGGTGACTAGTTCTAATAATGTTGTTGGAGGCTTAAGTGTCATGGACACTATTTTGTATTGGTTGTATCAAATCTTGCAGAATATGGTATTGTATTGCAGATCAATTTCCATTTAAACAACTGATGTATGGAATTAGAAATGGAATTAGATCACAGGTAGGCAACAGGAGAGGAGCCACCCTAAAGAACTGTCCTGCCACATTACCATATAGTTTGGTCATTCATGCAAAGATGAAAAGAACACTGATTCAACATCTTTCCACATTCCAATAAAATATTTTGGAAATGTAGTAACATTTGTTATCCATTTTGTTGTAAAGTGGAGGATGACCCCACCCTCCCCTGTGAACTGAAACCAAAACACCCAAAGAGGAGCACCTCACCCTATAATCTGTAAAAGGAGTGTGAAAAATGGTGTAACCTGCCTTCCAGCAACTTCTAGTGGTTAAATAAAATTAATCCCTGACACTCACTTTACAATTAACCAGTAACAATTTATTTATCTAACAATGAACATGTTGACTAAACTATTAACAAACCTAATAAACCCTTTCTATCTACTAATTATTCATCTAATAAAACAAGATTCTAATAATATGTTGTTCTAATAAATACCAGTCCCACTTACAAAAAATAAAACTTTTTAAAAAGTAGAATTTAGTCTCTCGAAATTACAGCCAGATTACATGTCTTCCAGAATGCTCTGTGCCTTCTCCATCTATTATTCTGTCAGAAACACCTCCTGTGTTGATTCTTCTGTCAGGAATATTAACTAGTTGTGCTTTTGTACCTTAGAGAAAGCACCATCTAAATATTAAAGATTTATACGAGTCTGTGAGAGCCAGTGATTCTCTCTTGAGAGCTGAGATATGAGCTGTTAACTCTGGCACATGGCAGTTAGTTCTCCCATCTTTGTCCAACTGTCCTCTTCTTTTATACCCCTGATGACCTATCAATTTCTTGCAATCAGATTGGTCCTAGGTAGTCAAAACCATCAGATTCAAATTTGATAGGTGTTTTGTTATTTAAGTGTCTAGTTCAAATTGATTGGCTAAATTCAAAAACCTGTTGTCTTGGTAAAAGTGCTGCTTGGCCTGCTAACGGTACAGTCTTTCAATACAAATGTTTCAATTTGGGTGCTGTCTGTATTTGCAAACTTTCAAGCTGCTCACAGACATCTCCAAGCATAGAAAAAGCACAATATTTTAAAGGGAATATGCAGTGCTTTCCATCTAGCATTTTACAAACAACAAATTCTAAATTCCTGCCTCCCAATCCACAAATACTCTACCCAACTTTCTAAAAATTTCAAATGAGATTTGTCAGGAAGTTTGAGAGGAGGGATACATGAACTAGAGTAAACCATTTGGCTCTCTGGATCGCTTCTGACATTCAAGTAGAACACAGCTCAGGTTCAAGTCCTACCTGGTCCAGAGGAGCATAATAAAAGCTCTGAACAGGTAATGAGACAAAAAAAAAACATCTGCCCTTGTTCTGTCCCTGCCTCTGAGGCAGGGGACCAGGTTTAAATCTCAACTATTCAAGAGCTGTGTATTAACATCTCTGAACTGTTTTTTTAAAAGAAAGAGTCTGCCTTATCTCTTTAAGGGCTCTCGTGGTGCACTGTTAGCAACCCTACCTCAGAGCCAGGAGGCTCAGGTTAAAGTCCCACATGCTCCAGAGATGTGTAATGAAGCCTCTGTACAGGTTAATTAGAAAATATAGCCTTAGTTCTGCATCCCTTGATTCCCTTACCTACAGAAAATTAGCATCATCGGTCTTGAAATCTACAATTGTCCCAGAATCCTTTTTGGGGAAGAGAATATGACGTCTTTACAGCTCTTTGGAAAAAGGTAATTCCTGATCACCCATAGCTTGCTTTTAATTTTTGTGTCCTTAGATATTCTTTCTTTCTACCTTGCCAAGTCCTTTAAACATTTTCAACATCTTATTCAGATCACAACCCATTCTTGTACTCACAAGGGAATAACAGTCAAATCTATGCAACCTGTCCTTTCAGTCTTCAAAACTTTCAGTGTCATTCAGAGAATCTGCATTTACCGTTTCCAATTTTAGACTCTCCTTCCTGATATTTGGTGCCAAAAGCAGAATGGAAACAGTGCTTAAGAAAAATAACATATTCTGCTTCACAATCCAGTTTCCTGATGATGAAAGCCAACATTGCTTTGGCTTTTTTTTTTACTTTTTGTATCACTCCTTCATTTTAGTCTCATTTCATTACTTCCAATTTTAGGTTTATTTTATTTGACTCCTAATATTAGTTTCCATGAAAAAAAAATACAATTACTTTAGTCAATCACTATTATCCTGTTCATTTTACTTAACAAAGCATTACATTAGCATATGCACTTTCTGCATCAAGACTCTCTTAGACAGCTAGATCTCCCTGAGACATTCTAGACATTTAAGGCAAGCAAACAGATGCTGCAGGTTAGGAAGTTAAATAGCTAACTATCTCTGGCTGTGCAGGAAGCTAAGGATATGGAGATTTAATGGTTAAAGTAAGAGCAATGACATTCAATTCAGTAAGTTAAGAAATGGATATAATTGTGTTTAATCAACTTGTTACGACACATCTCTGGGACAGGTGAGAATTGAACCTGGATTGTCCTGGTGCAGAGCTGGGGTATACCAGAAGAACCTTAAACAGGAATTAAAGCACAGAGTGCAAGTATTTAACATGCAACAAGGCAATGCTCTTTTGACTGGTATCATTCATCTATTCCCAGAGAAAGAATTATCTTTTCAGAATGTCCAATAAATTGACATGCTCCTAAAGAAGAGGACAGGATATAATCATTAGGTGGTACACTTGTTTGAACATTTCTGGGTTGGAGCATTCAGACAAATATAAAATACTGCACATGCTGGAAATCTGAAACACAAAGTGCTGGATAAACTCAGAGGAAGGGTTAGCATGATTCTATGTGACTTTTGTTCAGAACTCAAAATGCTCACACTGTTTCTCTCTCCACTGATGGTGCGAAACCTGCTGAGTCTCTCCAACATTTTCTGTATTTGTCTCTGGGTTAAAATGTTGTGGATGCAAACCACAAACCAGATGTGAGCACAAAATCTAGGCTGGCATTCCAATGGAGTATTCAGGAATTAATGCATTTTCAAAATTGCCAACTCTTAGATGAAACACTGAGGATTGAGGTGCCTGGTGGATGTTAATGATCCCATTGGGTTGCTGGGAGGAGAGCAAGGAGAACGTCCTTTTACTATCTTGCATAATTGGCCTTATTTGAGCAAATAATGAAAAACACATTGGCTGCCTCAGGGGAAAAAAATTAAAACGTGGAAGTGATGGAACTGGTCTGCATCCACCTTGTATACCTGAAAATGGGTCACCACTTCAAAACCTGGACTATCATTTCCAAGCTTTTCTTTTCTTTTCATCAGTGATATCTCATTGCTGTTTGTGGGTTGTGACTGCAAACAAAATGGCTCCTGTGTTTGTCTACATTTACACAGTGCATGAAGTATGTTGAGATTTTCTGCAAGTGGTGACATGGAGCTGTGTAAGTGCAAGTCCTGATGGATTCAGTGGCAACTTATTATTTTACAATGAAAAGTGCAAGTAAAATAAGTATACCAATATAGATAAAACTGTTTTTGTTGTTTATAAGATTTTTGATCAGGTCCCTCATGGCAAACTGGTCAAGAAGGTAAGACCCCATGGGATCCAAAGAAAAGTGGCATGTTAGCTGAGAGGCAGGAAGCAGATGGTCGAGGGATGTTTCTGTGACTGGAAGTCTGTCTCCAGTGAGGTTTTGCAGGGCTTCGTGCTGGAGTCCGAGCTGTTTATGGTGTACATTGATACATTTTAATTCCAAATTAAAAGACATGATCGAGAAGTTTGCAGATGGCACAAAAATTGGTAGGGTGGTAAATAATAAGAAGGATGGCAATAAGTTCAAGAGGGTATCAATGGTTGGTCAGCTTGGTCATGACAAATGAAATTCAACCCAGAAAAAAAAAGACAAGAATTAATGCCTTCTGGAGGGTTAACAAGGCACAAGATTACAGTATAAATGGTAGGACTCTGGAAAGTACTGAATGTCCGAGGGATCCCTGAATCCGCAGGATAGGTAGCTAAAGAGGTTAAGAAGGCATATGTGATTCTTGCTTTTATTGATGAGGGATAGAATACAAGATCAGGGAAAATTATACAAAAACTTTGGCCACAACTCAAGCACTATGTGCAGTTCTGATCACCACATTATAGATTACACTAGAGAGGATGCAGAGGAGATTTACCAGGATGCTGCCTGGGCTGGAATGTTTGAGAAATGATGAACGATTGGATAGGCTGCGATTGTGTTTCTTAGAGCAGTGAAGTTTGAGATGTAGCCTGACGTAGATGTATATTATGAGGGGCATAGATAGGGTGGATAAGAAGACACTTCTTCATGAGTAGAAGAGTCAATAACCAGGGGCTGTTGGAAGGCTAGGAAGAAAGTTGAGGAGAAATGTTTTCATTTAGGGGCTGGTGGGAGTCTAGAACTTGCCTTAAAGGGTGGTTGAGTCAGGAAATCTGGTAACATTTAAGCAGGATTTAGATGTTTACTTGTGTTGCCATAGCTTCCAGATCTAGAAGCTGGGAACTAGAAAATGGGATTGACCAGTACAGACATAGTGGGCCCAATGGCTTCTTCTGTGCTGTAAAGTCTGAGGTGGTGTTTAACTCTGCAGCTGCATATGAATCCTTTTCCTGTCAATTAATGATTAAGACCATATTTCTGAAAAATAAACCTTTTTAATGAATGATTAAATACTTCTCACCTAAGAGTGTAGGATTTTTGATATTGTTGCTTCTGGCAGAATGCCTTACAAGGTGCAACAGGTAACGCTGCACATTCAAACGATTTTCAGAAATATTTGGATCTATAAAATTCAAGAATAAAAATGACCTGTTCAGATTTTCATATATGTCTGACATCACTACTTGTCTGGATGTTGTATATGAACAAATGTCTTCCAGTCTTGAGTGATAGATTCGGAACAGTCATTTTGAGTTGCATTTTCAAATCCTACTTTCAGTCACCAGTAAACATGATAAGATGATTGGATAAAGCAGATGACTGAACAGTATACTCCTTTTGTGAGCATTTCCAAATAAAGGAGACAATCTTTGTTCTGTTTACATCCTCGATCTTTCATGGCTTACCCAAAATTCTGCCTATTTGTCCCACCCAAACTGCTGTTGGTAGTAAAACTCCAATCACCAAATGACCTGTTGTCTCTTCTTAGCCTTCTCTTTGATCCCTCATATTGTTTCATCCACCCTTTCTTCCAAATTTTCATTATCTACTGCCCTCCTCAAATCCCACTCCAGGTTTCTCACCTACACATCCTACATATTTACTTGGGCCTGCCTCATCCTCTATGATCTCAGTTTCCATCTCCACTTACCTTGCACATTCTCCTTTGATATCACTGCTATCATGCCCTTCCCTAGCCTATCGCATTTGTCTAGAAGCCATTGTTAATTCAATATTGTTAATTTTCATCACCCCTCTACTTCTATCACAGACTGGGCTGTACCTTTCCACTCATATCCCTTTATCCACTTGCAACTCCACTCCTGTCTGTACCATTCCAAGAATGAACAATCCCCAAATGGACCTACAACTCTAATTTTGAACTCTAAAAGTCTCCATTTGCCATGGCACTTAGTGCAAAGGAACATAGGACTAAAAAGCAGGATTTGGCCATTTGGACCTTTGAGTCTGCTCTGCCATTCAATAAGATCATGGTTGATCTGGTTGTTGTTTCAACTCCATTTCCTTGTTTGTTCCTCCACAACACTTGTCTATCAAAATAATCGGCCTAACTCTGTTTTGAATAAAAGTAATGACCCAGACTCTACTGCTTTCTGGGGAAGACAATGATTATCTAAGAGTTTTTTTTTAAAAATCACCTCATCTATATTTTAAGATGGAGACCTCTTATTCTGAAACTGTGTTTCCTAATTCTAGACTCTATCAGTATGTATTTCTGGCCTGTATCCTATAAAGTGCCCTTAGGATCTTATGTGTTTAAGTAAGATCACTCTTGTTCCTCTAAACTTGGTTATAGGCTCAAGTTTTCAAACTCTCTTCACAAGCCCTGCATCCCAGGAATGAGTTGTATTAAGCTTCTCTGAACTGCCTATAAAGCAATATCGGGTTGAATTTTATCAAAAATTGACACAGTCAGTTTGGGAGTTTCATGTTTGAAAGTCTTCGATCAGTTGAAAATATTAATTTTTGTTCAACAATGGCAAAAGTGAAGAAAAACAAACAAAAAAAACGCATTTTCTTCTGAGAACCAATGGGGCTGCTGGCCTTTTGAGGACCATGAAATTTCCAGTCAATGAATGATCGTTGCATCCAGCTCATACCTTCTGGAATTGGGTGTCAATTGAGCACTGTTTGGCTTGTCACACTTGACATTGCACTACTCTTTCATGCTAAAACAGATATTCCTCCTGTTCAATGTTCTCATCTTCCTCCTTGGAAGATTGCTGTCACTCTCCTAGCTCTTCAGCATCCATCACATCCTCCCTTTCCCAATCCAGTTATACAGAACAGAGTATGGAAGAATTACGCAGTAGACTCTGCCTGGAATAGCCCTGGTAGAAGAAAAGCCTGCATCACATTTACACTTGGCCTCAGTCAGGGGTTGGGTAATGGAGCCATTGGCCATTGTCGCAGAAGGTAGCCCTTGTCTCTGAGTAGCCATCTTTGTAAGGCATTTACCCCTTGAAATGAAGCAGGATCATGAGCGTTCTCATGGGTATAAGCTCCAGGAAGCTTCAAGGGTAACCGGAACAGATTTCTAAAATGTGGGACTGATGATCACAGATGACTCAACCATCGATGGTATGGAATGGTTTGCAGCTGGTGAAGTCAGCTGTGTTACGATGTGGCACTCTTAACGCAATATGCATACAGCCCTGCGCTTGGGGGAAGCCAGCTATGTTGGCAAAAAGCACTGACCTTGTCACAGGGAAAGGAGATGAAGCAGTGTAATCTGTCACAAATTGCATTGTTTATAGCTTTGATACATTTAAGAACTGAGGATGTGAGATCCCACTCAGGTCCCAGGTGGATCCTTGAAAGCAGCCAGTTGCATAAAGGTTTAATACAGCTGTCATCTTGACGACCATATACTCCTTCAGGTTTCAGGTCCCACTCCAGCAGATGATACAGTTTAGTGACGGTGTCCTGGGGCATCCTCAGTCTGTGACAGCAATGTGTCTCAGTCATCTGGAGGAAATTACATTGAATATAATAGACTTTGAGCCTCCTCTGCATCATCAGAGGAAGTCAACTGTGATTTCTTCATGTGGAGACTGTCTGGCAGCTGCTGGAGATTGCTGTTGTTCCTAGCCTTGCATTTAATCCTCTTCAAATTCTTTGGACATTTGTTGCACTGTTGTTACAGCAATGATAACGTTTGCAGTAGCTGGATGCATAGGTCATTGTTCCAATGAACTTGTGTGAAGAACATTAGGTTCAGGACCTGTCCTTAGCAATGTGAGCAGTCAGAATTCATATCACTCTCAAACTACAGCATAGCTTAGATTTTGTTACAGTGGGACATGAAGGACACTGAAAAGGAGGGCCATGGAATGCCTAGACATAGACCTCTGATATAGTGGACCTCACTGCAATGTAAGCAGCACAAGCCATTTTGCACAAATACAGAAGGAGATTATAAATGTGGTAAGATTACTGAAACCTTGATCAGCCATCCTTATGCCCTCAAATCACACCAGAAATTAGGCAACATTGGCATGTTGCCAAAAGAAATTCAAGATGAGAAGAAATCAGTTATATTTTCAAAGCAAAATTGATGCAGTTGAAAATACTCTACACCTGCAAGATAGGCAGCAATGATGGAGAATCCCACTGCCTGGCCTGCTCAACTCTCCATGTGACGGTGGAAGGATATGAATAAATATGATCTGGAGCAAATAACACCAGTTCTATTCCAGATGCATTTATGTGCTGAGGATTGGGAGATGCCACACATCCCCCATTGCTCTTTGAACAAACCACTGCTGTCAAAATTGAGGGCAGCTGTAACCTTAACAGCCAAAGAAGATTGGGATTGACACCAAGTTCTTCTGAGTGCAAGTCTTCATCCAGCAGATTGCAAAGTTATATGATGATGGTCTGGGACATTCTGAGTCAGCAAGTGCACTGCCTTTTAGGGAGTTAAAGAAAATGACAGCATGGTCTATAGCCCAGAGATCTCATCATCCTCCTCAGCCTCTTTGGATCTTCTTCTGCTGCTTTGCCCTCTGGAGGTGGTGCAGCGGTGGTTGCTGGGTCTGTTGACCTGGATGTAATTGCTGTTTCCTTCGAATGTTATCCTCGGAGTTGGATCCATGTTGCAAGGGCTCTAGCCACAGTGATCTCCATGTAAATGTCTGAGCAGATAATCTGTGGGAAAAATCACAGTTCTTTTGAAGAAACTCCTGAGTCCTCATATCCAACACAATGAACCCTCATATTATGGCCTCACACAGTATGGTGTGAAGGCTTCCCAAGGAGGTCATTTTTATGCCTCCGTTAAGAAGCTGTAAAGTATGTAAGCTTAACCAGAAGGAAAACCAAGTATTGCTTGAGACTATAATACTGAATGTGCATTCATAGCATCCCTATAGTGTAGACAGAGGGCATCCGGCCCATCAAATCTGCACCACCCTCTGAAGAGAAACCACCCCTCCCCATTGTCCCACATTTTTTACCATGGCTAATCCAGCTAGCCTGCATGTCCCTAAGGCACTATGGACAATTTAGCACGGCCACTTCACCTAATCTGCGCGTCTTTGGACTGTGGGATGAAGCGGGGGCACCCGGAGGAAACCCACGCTGACAAGGGGAGAATGTGCAAACTCTACATAGACAGTCACCTGAGGGTGGAATTGAACCTGGTCCCTGGTGCTATGAAGCAGCAGTGCTAATAACCACTGAGCCACCAAGCTTCATTTTGGACAACGTAAGTTGAAGCTAGATGGGTGGTAGTTCTAAACCATTACTGCAATTGCCCCAGCATTTTCTCAATTTCCAACATTTTTACTCTGCTCCTGAAGGAAAAGGAACAGCTACTTTGCCCACTTTGCCAATGGTTTCAGTATTTTGTGTAGTTATTGTACAGTTTACTTTTAATCTGACATGGCAAGATTCCGACTTCCTTTCTGAGGAAGTGAGTTGCAGACTCCAACTGTGATATGCGATTATCCCCAAGCCCACTTCATGTTCTCATTTTTGTTGCTGTTTTGGTGATGTTTCAGTCTTCCCCATTTTCCACTGATCCCTTTTGCATAAGTATTAATGTTCCCTGTTTACTCCCAAAACTGTAGCTTTGGAAATTCCTATGTCCTTGTTGGGTCTACACCCTTCCATGTCGAGGCCACAGTTACTGTGATGTTATGTTTCTATTCTGCAGGACTTGGTGTTGTTGTTACTGTAAGGAATGTAACACACCCCAGATTTCTTTCTATTTCATTCATTCATTGAATGTTCTCTTGCTGCAGAAGGTGTGGCTATTTCATAGAGAAATTTAAGGGGGTTCTTGTATGTTGAATACAGTACGTCGAGAAAGGTTGCATTCAGAACCAAGATACTTAGATCATTGGTGAAGGGGGTGTTACAGTGATTTGTAGAGTGAGAAACAGTCGTGATAAATACAGCTGGGACTTGGGAATTGACTTTTGCTGACTGATTGATGTAGACAATTATTTTGCCTTGAGTCTGAATTATGGTAGTAGCATCAATCACCTACACATCAATGTATAATATGTCCCTGGAAAACATTCTAAATCCTGTATTAAATCCTCTTATAGCTGCTGGTTGTTACGTTTAAATTTCTAAATGCATTGTGTGTTGAACAATTGATTAAAGCTTATCTGCTCATGTGTATCTGGAGGGATAGTTGTCTCTGTGATATAATGTGATTGTTTGCCCAGCTACTTTAGGATCTACCAGATAAATATCATTTCTACTGAGCAATGGGGTTTGTGTGTTTTGTGAGAAACTTTCTGCTCAAGGTGAGCTACCTGTTTACAACAGAACAACATAAAGGGTTAGTTATTACTTGTTAACATTAAAATGAGGCTAATGGTGTCCATCATTACTTATGTGGGGAGATTCAGGGCGGCACTTAGAAATTCAAAAGGCTGCTGACTGAAATGTGTCATTCTGCCATTAGCTGGTTGGAAATGGTATCTCTCTTTCTACCTTGTATATTGTTCTGAAAGAGCTCATTCTTCACTGACTGAAAGTTACATGGGAGCTTGATCAGAGTAAAGAAGGAGGTAGCAGGAGACTGACCTGGGACTAATGTGCCCCTAACAGTCTAATAAAGTAGGTGATATTCATGTTATCTGGAAATAGTTGTATTAATGCAATAAACCTCATCTTTTTACTCAACTAGACCCTTCTCGTAAATATCATCATCCACATAAGACCACTTCTGGCTTGAAGGAATCAGCACACAATTTCCCCAACTATGGAATTATATTGAACCTTGTGAAGTTACTGTAAGTGTTCAATAAGTACAAACTAAGTTCAGCATAGAAAGCTAAACATTGACCATTCCAGTCTAAGTACAGCTATTTAAACCAGCAATACAAATATAAAATACAGCTAACACTGGAAATCAGGTATAAAAATCAAAATCCTGTAAATACTTAGTAGGTCAAGCAACATCTGCAACATTAAATAAAGTTACAAGTTGATGGTCTGTCAAGAGGTGTCAGTGAGGTACAATGTTAACTAAGTGGAATTTTCCCATGTCTTGATAGATGTGGGCAATGGTGAGAAATGTGGCAAACTACAGTGCAGAAGATCCACTCAGCACTAATTCAGGCCAACCCTAGCTAGATGTCATGTTGCCAAGGTGTCTAGTGAGTTTTAGCTTGGGTGGGGCAGGTGATCCAGCTACCTATATAAACTACCCATTGCTTTACATTTGGACAGGCCTGAAAATTCAATCTTCCTTAATGTAACCTTTTTTTCAGAAAAATGTAATATCCAGTGGATATCCTCAGTTTTGCATTAATACGAAATACATCTGGATAGAGTTAAGAAGGAGGTACAACTTTCAGGGTGCATTATGTTCTAAAATTACAGTGGAGAATTATAGTTTCGTAAGGATTTTAAGAACCACAAGGGAAAAATATGTGATGGTTTAGTTATCCTAAAAATGATTAATGTATTAATTCTCTTGGCTATAAGTCAGATATTAGTGGAATAAAGTACCCTACAGTGTACTGACAAAAAAACTGCACGATTGCAGTTATATTTTCCGGATGAGACACTAAATTAAGGTCCTACCTTGTGTAAGTGTTTCAGGACCTGGAGTAAACGTGTGATGATGTCATGGGACTTCACATCACTGAGCATAAATAGAGTATGGGCACAGTGAGAACACCAATGCATACTTAGGAAGCAACAATCTAGACCACAAGACACAAACACATGGACATGGAAGCTTGAAGAAGGAAGATTTATCCTTGTCTCACATAATAATCAGCAACAGTCTGGTATATCTGTCACTACCACATATATATTTAGTAATAGATAATATTAATTTTACATCTAAGTCTGAAGACAGTTCTTGGCTTTGCTTGGTTCTTAACAGGTCTGTCTTAAACACAAACACATGGTGTGGCATCAACCGTACGCTAAAAATTGTGTTACCTCTAATGTGAATATAAAAGGTTTCTAGTTACTGTCTTGAAGAAGAATTCTCCTCGGTGCCCTGGCCAATATTGTCCCTCAAACAATATCATCATTATGTGGTCATTATCTTATTGCTGTCTGTGAGTCCTTTTTATCTGTAAATCATCAACCACATTTACAACATTCTAGCTGTGACTATCTGTTCCAAAAATACTTAATTAACTGTGAAGCTCTTTGGAATACACTGAGAATGTGAAAGAAACAAGTTCTTTCTTTAATGAGATTCTGAAACCATATATTTTCCATCACTAAGATGGCCTATTTCAACCTGCATAATATCCCTCATCTCAATCCCTGCTGCAGCTCATCTGCTGCTCAAACATAGTCATTATCTTAGACTTGAAAACACCAGTGCTCTGTTATTGACTCTCTAGCCTGCAGCCTCTGTAAACATGAGCTCATTCAAACCTCTACTACACTTATCCTAATTCACTTCAACCAGTTCTCCAAAGGTCTTTGCTTATTGACCGACAACAGTTCTCATCAACAATGCCTTGATTTTAAAATTTTCATCTGTATTTTTGAATCCCTGTAAAACCACACCTTTCTTTTTCTCTGAAATTTCCTCCAGCTCTGGAAAACTCTGAGGTCTCTGCATTTCTCCAATTCTTGTGTTCTATGTGTCCCAAATTTGTATCCACTGTATTCCTTCTGACAAACTGGAACAGGAACTTTGTGCCATTGACACTATTGCTGTCATCATTGGTGAGAGTCTGTTATTTCTGTCACCTACTCGCTTCTCCGTTCTCCGCTCCCCTCTCCACTTTGCCTGCTGCCCAGCTCTCTGCTTCACTCAGGGAGCAGGCCAGTGACTGAGGATGTGGTGAGGCAACAATGGTTCAGTGGTTTGGAGTGAGGCAGCGAGAAGGTTGACAAGAGGGACAGTTTCATGGCAAACTCGATTTGACTCAATGACGTTAAAACTAACTAACTAATGCATGGTTATTTCAATTTCAAAGGCACAGAGGTACTGTGATTTTATACAAGAAGACAAAACTTATAAGTAGAGCCAGTTCTAATGTTAACAAACTTTATTACTAGCCTCTTAGGATGACAGAAGGTGAGAAAAATATATTGAATGTTGTAAGCAGCTTGCAAATATAGATGTATTTTCACTTTTTAATATGTAAAAAAAGACACTCACTCACTCAATTGTTGGATATGTGTCAGTCTAATCGAGTTTCATGGAGGATTGTCACTGGGAGGCCAAGCAAGATTTCTCACTGTATCTTAACAAACCCTACAGTGCCTCTCTAGCTCAATGTAGCCCCATCCCAATAACCATTCCCTGAACAACTCGCCACTCACCAGATATCCACCGGACTATTGGCATCCCTTGAGCCAGGCCACCTTTAAAAGGCTGCTGTGCATCTGTGCATTCACAGGCATGTTGAAGCTGCTCCATCTATTGAAGGAAGTCTTTCAAGAAGTCCCTGAGTAAGACCTACTCTTTATTCCATCACAACTGGCATGTGAATGCTGCAGTCAGTGTCATTCATGCCACTTCTAACCATTGCTGCAAAGCCTTCTCTCCCAGCGGGATGGGTACAGAAGGCACCTCCTCACCTTCTGATAAAGACAGTTCTGAGTCCTCTGAGGAAGCATCATCAAGGCTGCTTCCTGCACTTCCACAACAGCCCAGAAACTGACATCTTGGCAGGAACCTCAGGTTTAGAAAATGTGGGAGCACCATCTGGTGAGTGCCTCAGCCACAGCTGGCTGGGGGGAGAATCACTCCAGGCCCTGGCACTTGGAGGGCTCCCAGAGACCAGGTACCTGCTCAGGCTCAGGCAGGACAGGGCCCTATGGAGTCAGCAACCAGGGATCCCATCCACACACACCAGGAGGAACAGGAGCAGCAGGCAGCAATGTGGGAGGCAATGGCCCATACTGCCCACACGCTGCAGGAATGCAGCTCTGCCTTGGGCACCCGTCTGCCTCAGCATGCAATCGCCTGGCTGCCCCTACAGACAGGTTGGCAATGCCATGGAGAGCCAGGTCCAGCTCCCTCAGGGTCTGCTGGAGAGACCACAACCACACTCCATTGCCCCAGACACTTGTCCTCGGGATCTAAGCCATGGTTACAGAGGCAGGGGTGGAGGGTCAGCAAGCACTGCAGGTGCCCCTTTCTCTCAGGGAGACAGGGAGGAACCAAGGGACCTCTAGCCAGAGGCGGAACCAAACACAGGCCCCTCAGAAACCTCTCCTCAGGACACTCCAGAGGAGGCCAGGCCCTCCAGCTCCACTGTCACCCTACCTGCCTTACTCAAATCCTTAGATGTTCTAGGTGATGAAGGTCCACTTGCTTATGACAATAAGACCCTCAACATGTCAGGGCTGTCCACGCACAAGTGTCCCCAAGGCTCTTCTGACCAAACCTCCAGGCCAACAGGCTGCACAACTGAGCAGGTTCCTTCCACCCCTACTGCAAAAACTGGGATAACACTGAGACATAAAAAAGGCTTTTGGTGGCACGGGTGACACAGCACAGTATGTCCCATATTTGTATAAGCATCAATGGTTTTGCAATACATTTATATGCTTGAGTCTTTGGATAGCCCTGAGTATAACTGTACTAGGATCAAGCCTAAATTCAAGGCCACTAGAACGTATCAGAGATGAATGTCTTTGCTGAGAACCTGCTGCAGCAATGTGGGAGCAAGACGAATAATGTGTGTATAGGGCAATGACTCTGCTGGCATTATTGCCTCTCTTAGTCAACCATCCGTATTCTCTCCCTGGCCTCTTGGCCAGGGAGATGAGGTGATGGCATGATGAGGTGGTTAGCAATGTCTGGGATAGGGAGGTGTGCAGCACACAGGGAGCCAATGTATTAGAATTAGGGAGCAGGAATAAGGGAGCTCACAGCGCCCTGTACAGTACATGGGTCCACTTTCCACACTCTGAGTGTGGTTGCAATCTTTTTCTTCCTGATTTCCAGAGCAATGGATGGTGACAATGAGCAGTCTTCAGACAGTGGTTTCCAGCCTCTGCCTTTATATATCAGTGAGGTACCAAACATCCAGATTCCTTTCCCGATAGCCCTTCCCCTGAAGGCTTCACAACTCCTGAGATCCCTACCTACCCCTCTGTATGAGTCTGCTCCTGCTCACCTTAACCCCTAGCCCTTGGCATATGAGGTCATCATATGGTATGATCAGACACTGTCCCCCTTGAAGCCAGGGTGCTCCAGACTGTGGATGAATGCCCCCACCACATGACATTTTTCATTCATTTTTACCCTATCTCCCCCTTACAAATGCATTTGTCACCCTTCACAATTGTAATTGCCCCTTCTCCCCAACATGCAACCACAATCCTGAAGGATAGGTTCCTGAATCTCCTTCCATTGGTACTGGCCCCTGCTGCCACTCCATCTCTTGTCTGCTTACTTTCTCTGGGCAGACCCTACAGAACAACTGTGGTCCAATCACCCCACCGCGCAACGTAAACATCAGAAGTGCCCAACCCTTGTCTGATGCCCATGCCATATATATGCTATATCTCGGACTGGCAGCCACAGAGCTGCATGACTTTCTGTGACCCACTCCCCAGGCTGCACAGGACTGGATCCTTTCACCAGGAACACACTGACTGGGGGATGCCCGACTGGGCAATCATCTGGACTGGAATGGAGGGCTGCCTTGCCTCACTATGCTGTGAACCCCTGACTGATAGGTGCCTCTGCAGACAGCTGGCACATGGTGCTGGTGTGAGATTGATAGTAGCACACTGCGGCATGGCAAGAAGTCCAGCCCATTGACTGATGAGCAGCAAGCCAAACTTGTGTGACTGCACTAATTGGCAAAGCAAGGTAAAGCAGGGATGCTGGGAGTATCCAGATAGACACAAAGTGAGTGAGCGCTAAGAGAGCAAGTGAACAGGCAAGAGATGCAGCCTGGGTCAGCTGGGTGCCCTCACTGCCTGTCTTTGCAGCAGCCTTTCAATGTTTGTTGCTGATGCACCCTGAGATGTAGCTCTGCTCTTCATTAATGTCTTCGAGGTAGATTGGAAAGCCGCCATGGAGAGGTGTCAATGTCCCTGAATGAGGGATGGGTACAGCTGATGCCGTCAGATGCTGTTGTGTGCTGATCAATATGGACGCTCTGTTGCAGTAAGTTGCCAGGTGCAACTGTGACTCCTATGCCAAGAATTCCGAACATCTGCTTTGCTCAAGGTGAATGGCAGGATAGGAATCTGATTTGATTTGATTTGAATTATTATTTTCCCATGTACTTGAGTACAGTGAAAAGTTTTGTCTTGCATGCAGTACAGCAGATCATACCACACAAAGAGACACAAAGATCATAGGGTGATTGAACTGAATGAGAAATACAAAGTTACAGCTGCAAAGAAGGTGCACAAAAAGCAAGATCAACATTAGATTTGAAATATGAGATGCCCAATCAGAAGCCTAATAACAGTGGGGAAGAAGCTGGTCTTGAACCTGTTGATGTCTTCTTCCTGACAGAAGAATTTGGAAGAGAGTATAACAGGGGTGGGGGGGTGGTTTTGTCAGCTAACTTTCTGCGGCAACGATAAGTGTAGATGGAGTCAATAGAAGGGAGGTTGGCTTCCGTAACGGTCTGGGCTATGTTCACAGTTCTTTAGTTTTTTACAATCCTGGGCAGAGCATCACAGAGCAGGCTGTGATGCATCCGGATAGAATGCTTTCTATGGTGCATCTGTAAAAATTGGTGAGGGTTTTTATGCACATGCTGAATTTCTTTAGCCTCCTGAGGAAGAAGAGGTGTTTTAGCCTTCTTGACTGTCGCACCAACATGGGTGGTCCAGGACAGATTGTTGGTGACCGTCACTCCCAGGAAGTTGACACTCTCGACCATTGATGCAGACAGGGGCGTGTCCTCCTCCTTGCTTCCTGAAGTTGATGATCACCTCTTTAGTTTTGCTGACACTGAGGGAGAGATTGTTATCTGCATGTTAATGGGTGATATGTGCAGTTAATAAGACCATTAACATGTAATAATCCTTAATCGGTAACTTGCTGCTCCTTAGCAAGAATCTCATCTCGATGCGAGGAACTTAGTTAAAAGATGCTGAAAGTTACTCCTGATATTGAGATTGGATTTGCTGGATCTCGCATAATTCCACTGTAAATCTTGCCATAGCCACGTCATTCAGGCTGCTATAAGACTCTGCCCTATTTAAATGCATCAGAGGAGTTTAAGCAGAATTCTGCATAATGGTAATATTAAAACATGCTCCTGCAATCACAGTTGCAGTACAGACCTTTGTAGTCAGGCCTTCAGCTGTGTAAATCTTAAGCTTTGGAATGCTATAAACAATCTACGTATTTTTATCTTTTAAGACACACAATAAAAGTTACTCCTTTTGCCCCAAGTTTTAATCACCTACTCCAATATGTGATTTGGCAGCCTCCTATAAAATGTCTTGAGGTGTTTTACAATATTAGTGGCTCCAAATAAATAACATGGTTGTACAGCATGTCATTGTATTGAAAATACCTTTTAAGATGAAACCAACTTTCACTCGTGTTTAATAAAGAGAACAAAAATTGCTTGAATTAATTCTGGCAAGAGAAATGAAATAACTAACATGAGGGGAGGAGAATAATTTTGACACCTGAATGATGATAATGTTCTATTTAACGTAGAAGTAAAAAAGGATGTAGAGTGAAAGATACACGCGCAGAACTGGAAAAGCCAAATTGAGATAGATGTGTTCTGGCTCAAATAGAATAGGCCAAATAGTTTACAATCAGGTCATGCGCACTCGAGTAGAATGCCAAATAAATTTCATCCTTTAAGATGAGAAGGATGTGTCAAAGGATTGAGTTTTGTCGATAAAATAAAACAGAAACTTAAAAAGTAGCAAAAGATCAAACTGGGAGAACAATGCTAAAAATAATCATGTGAAATACAGAAATTGCACTGGAGATGTGAAAAGGAGGCTTAGAAGTTTAAAGGAAGTGTGAAAAAGCCAATCATGCAGAAAAGAATTAGTTGAAAGTTTTGTAAGCTTATAAAATGTGAAAGTCTACTTACATTGAATTAGAACTGCCCGGGAGTGATGGTGGTATCATAATTGTGTAAGACAAAGGTACAACATTAGTTATTAAATTAATATTTTCGGCTTTAACAAATTATCTTCAAAGAGAGCAAGTAGGTGGAATTTTGGATGGTGTGTATGTTACAGATGACTATGGAAAGGAATTTGTTCTGAAAGATTAACACCGCTGAAGCTGGATAATATCTCTGTCAAGACAGTTGAAAGAGGTCAGAAAGAAGGTGGCAGAGGTTCTACTCACAACTCTTCAATCCTCCTTAAATTGTGATGAGAGGCCTATATATAACTCCTTTTTAAAAAGGATATATTAATGTACTTACTTACCAGTAAATCTAACAGCAATTGTGAGCAAAATTTTATCATACATAATGCAATGTACAATTTCTAATCATTTAGAATGTGCATCAGTTGAAGACAGCCAATATAGATGTAGCTGTGGAGAGAAAGCAGAAAGGTCACTGGACCTGAAACGTTAACTTTGCTTTCTCTGCACAGATGCTTCCACACCTGCTGTGTTTCTCCAGCAATTTCTGTTTTTGGTTCAGATTTCCAGCATCTGCAGTTTTTTGTTCCATTTGATATCACGGTAGATGTACAATGGGCAAGTTATACTTTTGAATAAGTGCTTTATTGGATGAATAAATAGCTGTGGTGTGTACAGGTCTTCACATAAGAAGCTTCTCTAAAAGAAAACACAGCTTCATGGGTTTATTAAGTTAAGAAAAAGAGAAAATTGACGTGACAATGGAAACAAAAGAGAGCGGTTATTTCACTACAAAAGTATACAGGAAATCAACACATACTGAGCAGGTCTTAAACTATCACAGCAACCACCCCAACCCTCACAAGAGGAGCTGCATTAGGACCCTGTTCAAAAGAGCCGCTACACACTGCAGCACATCCGATCTGCAGAAGGAAGAAGAACACCTCTACAAGGTCTTTACCAGGAATGGATACCCCCGCAGCTTCATCCACAGATACTTAGCGAACAGACAACACAACCAGGATGCAACAAAACCTGAAACAGTAACCACCATACCATTTATAAAAAAACACCTTTGAACTAACAGCCAGACTACTCAGACCACTAGGAATCATGACAGCACATGGACCGACAGCCATACTGAGGCAGCAACTGACCAGGGTTAAAGACCCAATAGATACCATGGACAGGGCGAATATGGTTTACGAGATACCATGCAGAGACTGTACAAAACACTACATGGGACAAACAGGCAGACAGCTAGCAACCCACATCCACGAACACCAGCTAGCAACTAAACGACATGACCAGATGTCCTTGATTTCAATACACACAGACAAGAAAAACCACACCTTCAACTGGGACGACACTACTATCATTGGACAAGGCAAACAGAGGACAGCCAGGGAATTCTTGGAGGCTTGGCATTCATCCGCGGACTCCAAGAAGCACATTGAATTAGACCCGATATACTGACCATTACAATGCACAGCTGGAACCGGCACCTACTGAAAACAGCAAAAACCGGACCATGTAAATTCGAACTGGCACAAGACAACAGCACTTCGCAGGAGGCTCCACAGCACTGAGGATGTCACCTAGTAAGGGGACGAAACCTCTGCTATCAAACCTCCCATCTCAGCAAACACACCAACATCTACAAAGAGAAAAATAGTTTGATCATTGGTTGATGGATGGAAAGCGAAGACTTAGAATAAGTCGGTGTTTCTTGGAATGGAATAAGATTGAAACAGATGTAATTCAGCAGCCGTTGGTCATTTCACTCAGTTGTTTAGTGCAAACAATTTAAAATGATTCTGTCTGTGACAAATTGAATTCCCTTAAAGCTCTGCTTACCAGACATCTGTGGTCATACTTTGAACTCAGATATTTGCTTCAAACAATAATGCAGCAGATACAATGCCTGTACCTCAATTTCTTGGCTATCACATCACGCTGACAGTGGCAGTCAACTCAAAGTATCAAATGAGGAAAGAGAAATTATTTATTTAAATAATGGTTAATACATGAAGAAGCCACAATTTTAGAATATGCAAAGGGACCACTATCTATCTGTTCAACAGCACAAGTTTGAACAATTAGAGTTGCAATTTTACAGGTAAAATGTGCATTAGTGTTCAAATTGCAACTAACAGATGACACCAAAAGACCAGGATCTGAGGAGTTCTCTTAATCACCAAATTGCTCTGACCAATCTTCCAAGAGATTCATTTTAATCAGAGTTGAGATGATTTCTATTGAGATAATGAAGTCTTGTTCCTGTATCTGATTCTCAAGGACTAGCTTGTTAAAAGGAAAAGGTTAGGTTTTCCCTGTCTGATCATTCCAAGATTTTATAAGTGTATTGTTAGGACTTACTTAATAATAGATTCCAAAATTTTCCTGAGTATTGATATCCGGTTATCTGGCCTGTAATTGCTTATTTTATCCCCTCCTTACTTGAATGTTGTCATTACGTTCACAAGCTACTAATCCACTGGGAATGTTTTAGAATTAAGAATTTATGAAAATCATCAAGGTTATATCCACTATTTATGTGACAACCTGTTTAGAATTGGAGGATGTAAGCCGTAAAATCCTTGAAGTTTTTTTGATTTTTATTCCCTAAGTTTCTCTAATACTTTTTCTCTAATATTAATGACTCTAAGTCTGATACTTTTATTAACACTTTGGTTATCCTCTATTTCTGGTATGCAATTTATGTCATCTACTTTGAAGATAAACGTAAATATTTGTTCAATGTTTCTGCCCTCATTCCCTTATTTCTTCATTCCCCACGATGATTTCTCCTATCATTGCTTCCTAAGGAATTAACATTTGCTTTAGTTACTTTCCTTCTATTTATGTACCTGCAAAAACTCTTGCAATTGTTCCGATGTTCCTGGCTAGTTTACACTTAAATTCTATTCCTTCCTTTTTCAACCATGTTCTCCTGCCACCCGTTTAGTTCTCCTGTGACAGCTGGCCAGCAGAAGGTATTGGTAAGAGAAGAATACTGAATTGACATTGGTCAATCAGATCAAGGATGTTGGTGACACAAATAGCAAATCTATCTGACAGCAGACAGACCCATTTGTCCACAAGTACTTCTGTGCTCCACCTGCAGGAGTGCTGAAGACATTACGCAGCTAGACATGTTTTACCAATTCCACCAGGAGTTCAGACTTGCCATCTAGTCTACTGTTGGCCCTTCTACATCATCCACCTGCATCTAAAACACACAGTTGAAGTCACCAACCATAATGGCTGGGTGGCCGGTCTGAGCTACAGAATGTTGCCAATAGCATGCGTTCAATTCCCGCACTGGCTGATGTTATCATGAAGAACTCTCCTTCTCAGCCTCTCCCCTCGCCTGAGGCGTGGTGACCCTCAGGTTAAATCACCACCAGTCGTCTCTCTCTAATGAGAGAGTAGTCCTGTGGCCTGGTAGGACTATGGCCACTTTACCTTTTAACTTTTTGGGCAACAGTTTTGCACATAATGTCTTCTATGAGGAGGTGCCCACTTACAACTTCCTTAACTTTAGTGATGGTGAAGTTTCTCCCCACAGCAGAATACCCAGGCCAGATAAATGCCCATCACTTTTTTTGATTACCCTTTGCTGGTTTCTAAATCTCTCCAATCCTCAGTTTCCTAATTTTCTTCACATCAACTTAGACCTCACAGTACCTTTGTCTTTCCTAGAGTAGATCTTTCTTCTGAGCCTTTGCTTTTGTTTGGTCTATATTTTGGTTGAACATTTTGAATTACTTCTTTAAATATTGTTATTTAATTTTAGTTTCTTTATCCACTCAACTGTAACTAGCTTACTCCTCTTATCAATGTACGTGACTTTGTTTAAACTTGGGATCCTTGTCCTGTCAATTATGTCATCCTCAAACTTAATAAGGAATGTAATCATATTATGATTGCTACTTCACAGATGATCTTGCTCGCTACCTGCCTATCCACCCATTTTTGTGTTGTATGCAAGTTTGGCTATAGTACATTCACTTCCTTCCTGCAAGTCATCAATATATATTGTAAACAGTTATGGTCCCATCACTGATTCATGGGTTGCCAACCTGAAAATGAAACTTTTATTCCTAATTACTGTTTCCTTCCCGTGAGCCAGTTCTCTATCCATGCCAATATCCAACCTCCAACACCGTGGACATCATATTGTATGACTTAACCTTTTGTGAGGTACCTTGCTAAACACCTTCTGGAAGTCCAAATACAACTTCCCCTCTATCCACTCTGTTTGAGCCTTCCTCAAAAGGCCCTAACAAATTAGTCAGACAATGATTTCCCTTTCATGAACCCATATTGACTCTGCTTGATTAGACTATGATTTTCCAAATACTCTGTTATTACTTTCTAATAACTAATTTCAATACTTTTCCAACAATAGATGTTACGCTAATGGTCATATCATTACCCACTTTCTGCCTCCCTCCCTTTTTCATTAGGGATACCATATTGGCACAACATTGGCATTGGCACAGCTCAGTGAAGAAGTCCAAGGGAGATTTTGAACCCAGGATAAGACAAAAAGAGTAAATGCAGGATGTGTATACATTGTCATCCTAATTTTTTGCTTTGTTAATTTACTTGTAAAGGAATGCGTGTCACAAACAAAAAGAGGCATGTTCACCTTCATTCTCCATGTGGGGAGGTATTAAGGTCCTAGTAAAACTGGACCAGACTGGGAAAGAAATTTTAAGTTATAACGGCAAAGAGACTGCAACTTTCTCTCTCCCTGTCTCATTTAACCTCAAAAACCAGTGGTCTGGTGAAAGAGCAACTTGGGATAATAACAATTCACACAGAACATTAACTGAAGCAAAGGAAGTGGTAGAGGTACTAAATGAATATTTCGCTCTTGTCTTTACTAAATCTGAAGAGGGTGAAAATGGTTGAGTTGAAAATGTGGGTGTTGAGCAGTGATATAGTAATAGATAAAGAAGAAATGCTCAGAAGGCTGGCAGCACTCCAGGTAGAGAAGTTGCCAGGCCTAGACAGGGTGCATCTGAGATCGCTGAGAGAGGTAAAGGAGCAAATTGTGGAGCCATTGACAGAAATTTTCCAGGCCTCTCTGAACACAGGATTTGTCCCAGAGGACTGGAGGATTGCAAATATGACACCGTTGTTTAAGAAAGGGTCAAAGGATATCCCACAAAATTGCAGACATATCAGCTTGTCATCAATAATGGGAAAACTGATGGAGGCCATTATATGGGATAAGGTAGATATACACTTAGAGAAAAATAAATGAGTGTGAACCAGTTAGCATGTCTTTATCAAAGAGCAGGTCAAGTCTGACAAATTTAGTTGAGTTCTTTGAGGTGACACAGGCAGTGGATGAGGGTAGTGCTGTGAATGTTGTATATTTGAATTTTCAGAAAACATTTGATATGGTGCTACATGGTAGGTTGTTTAGCAAATTAGAAATGTTTGGGATTGATGGTCCTTTAGCAGCATGGAATAGAAGTTGGCTAAAGGATTGGAAACAGAGAGTAAGTATGGATGGGCATTTCTCAGACTGGAGACAAGTTGAATGTGGTGTTCCCTAGGGGTCAGTATTGGGACCCTTGCTTTTTCTGATTTATATAAATGATTTGGAGATGAGTGGTCAGGGCAAAATCTGTGATTCTGCAGATGATACTAAGCTAGGGAGAATAATGAATTGTGAGGATGAGTCTGAGGGAATTCAGAGAGACATTGACCGTTTGGCCAAATGGGCAGACACCTAGCAGGTGAACTTCAATACAGAGAAATATGAGGAAATGCATTTTGGTAGAAGAAACACAGAAAAATACAGGGTCAATGATATAACTTTGAGGGCAGTACGGGAGAAGAGGGACCTCAGAGTTCACGTACATGATTCTCCTGAAGGTGGCCAGGCAAGTTGAAACAGTTGTTAAAAAGGCTTAAAGGGTTCTTGAGTTTATAAATAGATGCACAGAGTATAAAAGCAAGGAAATGATGCCACACCTTGACAAATCATTGGTCAGACCACAATTGGAGTATTGTGTTCTGTTCTGGGCATCTTATTTAAGGAAGGATGTTAAAACTCTGGAGAGAGTTCAAAGAAGATTTACTGGAGTGATACTAGGAATGAAGGATTTTAGATACAAGGAAAGATTAGAAGGATTGAGTGTATTCTCCTTAAATCAGAGAAGATTAAGAGGTGAGCTTATTGAGCTGTTCAAAGTTATGAACAGGGTAAGGAAGGATATTCTATTTCCTCTAGTCAGTATGTCAGTATCTCGGGATCACAATTTCAAGATTGTCAGCACAAGAGCTAAAAGTGAAATGAGGAAAAACCTGTTTACTCAGAGAGCTATTAGGAACTGCAGATGCTGGAGAATCCGAGACAACAAGGTGCAGGGCTGGATGAACACAGCAGGCCAAGCAGCATCATAGGAGCAGAGAGGCTGACGTTTCGGGCCTAGACCCTTCATCAGAAAAGGGGGAGGGGAAGGGGGTTTTGAAATAAATAGGGAGAGAGTGGGAGGCGGATAGAAGATGGATAGAGGAGAGGATAGGTGGAGAGGAAACAAACAGGTCGAAGAGGCGGGGATGGAGCCAGTAAAGGTGAGTGTAGGTAGGGAGTTAGGAAGGGGATAGGTCAGTCCAGGGAGGACGGACAGGTCAAGGGGGCGGGATGAGGTTGGTCGGTAGGAGATGGAGGTGCGGTTTGAGGTGGGAGGAGGGGATAGGTGGGAGGAAGAACAGGTTAGGGAGGCAGGGACGAGCTGGACTGGTTTTGGGATGCGGTAGGGGGAGGGGAGATTTTGAAACTTGTGAAATCCACATTGATACCATTGGGCTGCAGGGTTGAGGATTTGGAATACACTGCCTGGGAGAGTGGTAGAGATGGATTCCATAGGAGATTTCAAAGAGAGCTGGATATATATTTGAGAGAAATGAAGTTAGAGGGCTACCAAAATAGGGCTGGAGAGTGGGGCTAACTGGATAGCTTTTTCAAGAGATGGTACTGACAGGATGGCTTGAATGACCTCCTTCTGTACTGTAAAATTCTATGATTCTAACTCAAAATCTACAAATTTCATCACGGCTGCAGAATATGAGTCAACAATTAAACTGTTGGCTTCAGGTTTAAGATCTCACACCTCAAAGGTTAATGGCAGGACCCCGAACAGTATTGATGTACAAAAGGCTTGTGAGGTTCAAGTCCATAGCTCCCTGAAATGGCCACACAAGTAGATAGGGTGGTAAAGAAGGTGTGCCTTTATTGGTCGAGGAATTGAGTACAAGAATCAGGATGTCATGTTTCAGCTTAATAAGACTTTGGTCAAGCCACACTTCAAGTATTGTGTTCAATTCTGATCACCACATTACAGGAAGGATGTGAAGGCTTTGGGAAAGATGCAGAAGGGGTTTATCAGGATGCCGACTAGATTAGAGGGAATGAGTTATAGGGAAAGGCTAGAAAAACTAGGGTTGTTTCCTCTGGAACTGAGGCTGAGGGGAGACGTGATAGAAGTTAATAAAATTATGAGATGCATAGACAGGATTGACAGTCGGTGTTGAAATGGTTAATACTGGGGGCATGCATTTAAGGTGATGGGGAAATGTTCAAAGGAGATGGGGGTGAGTTTTTTTACAGAATGGCAGGTGTCTGGAATGTGGAATCTGGAATGGAGGTAGATACAAGAGGGGCTTTTAAGGGGCTTTTAGATAAACACATGAATATGCAAGAAATGGAGGGATATGGACCAAGGGCAGGCAGAAGGGCATCATGATCAGCACAACATCGTGGGCCAAAGGACCCATTTCTGTGCTGTACTATTCTATGTTCGACTGTAAGCACTTTTTAAAAAAAATCCTACATCATCTATTCCTCCTGCCCATATCAGGTATTTCTTTGTAAAATTATTACTTGTGTTTGTAGGTGTATTTAATATTGTGGTTTTATTATTTGTCAGGGTTAGTAGATATTATAATTCCTCTTTCTTGCGCTCGAGAAAACTTTGTTGTGTGGCACCTGCATTTTGATTATATGAATTGCATATTGATTGAAGTGTGATAGCTGAGTGCTATGAAAGAAATAAAATACTTCATTGCAACTAAGTACGAACTGGTTAAAAAAAAACAGAAGATCCAACCACCCTTCCTCACATAATTATAACAGGACAAATGCAAAATGCCAAATTTAAAGTAATCACTACAGTTTGTACTATGAGAGAAAAGGATGCTGATAGGTTAGCAAGTCGACCTCATAATGATGGAGGAAGCAAAGGGAAACCATACGACCTTCAGCTCACAGGTAATTCTTGAGAAGTTAAAGATTTGAACATATTCCTTTGCGTAAATGTGCGCTGTTTTTAACAAGCTTTACTGACAATCTTAATTTTTTTCGGTGCAGTTGTCAGTACAATCAGGATTGCTCATCAAGTGCTGTCCAATCATCCGACCGTATCAAATAGCAGATGTTTTGTTTTCAGTTATGCATGTGGATGATGGTTTAGTATATGGTCTCTATTCTGCTTGATTCCATCAACCAATTGCTGGCATGTATGAACTATAGACTTGGCATTGCACCAGCACTGAAATGCATTCACGATGTTGCTGCTTTTATGAGGTAGGCAAAGTGTCTTTCTAGACTGATTACAGCATCGTATCAATGGTAAATACCACTCGCTTACCAGTGGATACTAGAAGTGTAAAGTCTTTAGATCCAATGGAAACAGAACTTGGCAAGTGCTGTGATATACAGAACTCATAGTTCAACTTAGTCAATACAGAACTCTCTACTCAAACAAATACAGAAATTTTCTCTGACTGCATGACCCCGGGGAGGCAGTACAATACCTTAATAAGGTAGCAATGAGTCTCATACAGGCAAGACAAACACATATTTAGATGCTAAAAATACAAAGGTGATACAGAATCCAATCCAGGTCCGACACAAAAATGTAGAATCCTAACCAAGCAATAAAAGTAGTTGTTTATAACATTGCTATGAAATACCAGGTCATTTTTACATGTCCTAATGATTTGTATGTGCTTCATTAAACTTGCTTTTATTCATCTAATTTCTATGACAGACAACACAAATAATTAATTGGGATAAATGTTATATTTTTAAATGTTCCATGACGCTCAGTGGAATTTTTTGTTTTGGTTTTATTCAACAATCTTCCTTTTAAAATTATGCACCTTGTTTAGAAGGTTTACTGAGATACTAAGTATGTTTTTACATTTCATTAAGCATCAAATTCAAAAGTTTCCTTAGACAGCCATTAAACTACTCCCAATAGGCATTATACTCTTCTTATTCACAAGAATGCATTTCATTATCTTTAATATATTGAGTCAATGCTGAAGGAAGAAACTCTCTGAAGCATTGCTTAGAATTTACTGTCAGAAATCACATGACACCAGTTTATAGTGCAACAGGTTTATCTGAAAACACAAGCTTTCGGACCCTCAGTCCTTCTTCAAGTGTTAGTGAAAGAGTAGTATCAGACACAGAATTTATAAGTAAAAGATCAAAGGTTGGATCAAAGCAAACGATAGGATAGAGCCCAAAGAGAGAGAAGAGCAGTTGGATAGACAAAGGAGTTGATAACAATCTAGCTGGAGGGTGAGTAGCTGTTAATGGGAACTGTTAGTGATTAGCAATTGGCAGTGTGCAATGGCAGGCTATGTGATAACAAGGCCTGGTGTGTGGGTTTGGGGGCTAGGACATCAGAGAGTTTTAAGGCCCTAAAATTATTGAACTCAATATTGAGTGCGGAGGGCTGCATGGTCCCCAAGCGGAAAATGAGGTACTGTTCTTCCACCTTGTGCTGAGCTTCACTGGAACACTATAGCAAGCCTGAGACAGAGATGTTGGCCAGGGAACAGGGTGGTGTGTTAAAGTGGCAGGCAACTGGAAGCTCGGGGTCATTTTTGCGAGCAGAACGTAGATGTTCAGTGAAGTGCTCGCCCAGTCTCTATGCTTCATTTCCCCAGTATGGAGGAGACCACATTGTGAGCAGTGAATGCAGTAGACTAGATTCTGGGACGTGCAAGTGAAGTGTTGCTTCACCTGGAAGGTATGTTTGGGCCCTTGGATACTGGGGAGGGAGGAGGTAAATGGGCAGGTGTGACACTTTTGCTGATTGCACGGGGCTGTGGGGTTGGGGGTAATGTTGGGGGTGAAGGAAGAGTGGACCAGGGTGTTCCGAAGGGAACGGTCCCTGTGGAGGGCGAACAAGGGAGGGGAGGGGAATATGTGTCTGGTGGTGGCATCTCGCTGGAGGTGGCGGAAATGACGGCTGATGATCTTCTGGATGTGGATGCTGGTGGGATGGTAGGTGAGGATAAGGGGAAACCAATCGCTGTTGCGGGAGGGAAGAGAGGGGGTGAGGGCGGAAGTGTTGGAGATGGGTCAGACCTGTTTGAGGGTCCTGTCGACAACGGTGCTGGTTCCCAATCTCTGCATGGGTGGTGGAAGGTATATGCCTTGATAAATCCCATTGGATTTTCCTATATCATCCAGAAACGGTCCCAGATATGCCTTACCATTTAGAAGTTAAAACACACCTTTCACCTCAGCAGAAATAGTAAGAACTGCCGATGCTGGAGTCAGAGATAACACAGTGTGGATCTGGAGGAACAGGCCAGGCAGCATCAGAAGAGTAGGAAAGTTGATGGGAGTCCCAACCCGAAACGTCAACTTTCCTGTTCCTCTGATGCTGCCTGGCCTGCTTTGATCCTCCAGTTTCACCTCAGTACCACCGTTTCTGTTGTGATGAGGGCTACCAGCATTTCCCTGTCTCCCGTGGGTGCTCAGTGTTCCTCACTCCTGTCTTGGAGTTAAATAGGGAAGTGTTTCTGCTGGAAGAGAGGTTTGTGGAGCAACTCATAATGGTCAGTCGGTGTGGCTTCCTTCCTGGACCCAGTCACTCCCTGCTCCCCTCTGTACATACTTATTGGGAAGGGTACAGTATTTTTGAACACCTCAATGAGAATAAGTTCATGAAGGTTTTCGTAAGTGCTTCTGTCTTCGTTGCCTGTGTCCACTGGTCAAAAGCAGCTGCTTAAGCCTTTCAAGTTCCATGTACAGGGAGTCCTGCTATAATGTGTGTTCCAGCAATGTGAATTGGCTGTAAATGCGACTGTTGAGTAGGGGTACACTTCTTCTAAACCACGAACTTGTGTTGGCTATAATGAGCTTCCATCAGTGACTTACTGTTGATATTTTAGAAGATGTTTTTAGAAAGTATTGCAGGAAAAAAAAAATTGGATTTCAAGATTCTCCTCATCCTGGATAATGCAGCAAGCCATCCTCCCACCATTGGTGAGCTTACTGAAAACATCAAAATGCTATTGCTACGCCCAAACACAACCTCTCTCCTTCAACCCACAGACCAGGGTGCAAATAGCATCATTTAAAGCTTATTATTTAAGGCGCACATTTAAGAGGCTGATTGTAGCCACTGAGGGGGATAATGTCAGTGTTCTTTAATTTTGCCAGGGCTTTAACATCAAGAATGCAATTGACATTATTGTGGAGGCCTGGGGTAGTGTCAGTAAAGACTGCTTGCATGTAGTTTGGCAGAAGCTTCTCCCAGACTTTTTTTCAAGATTTTAAAACCTTTGATCTGTCAGAGGAGCTCCTAAGAATCAAAGAACATTGTGTTGATCTTGTGAAGCAAATTGGATTTAAAGAAGTACAGAGTGAGGATGTTGAAGATTGAGTCCCACTGTGAAGCTCTCCCTGCAGCTGATCTACAACAAATTGTCACTGAGGGGGATGTGGAAGCTGGAGATGAAGAAGATGAAGCCCAGGATGCAGAACCATAAGAACTTTCCACTTCTGTTTTGTCTTCTATCCTGAGGGAAATTGAGAAGCAGTTGTAGCTCTTAGAGGACAACGATTACAATGCAGAATGCAGCAGAGTAGTGGTTTGTGGAATAAGATCTTATTTGGCAGTATGAAAGAAGAAAAAGGGCAAAGCAGCAAAAACTGGATGTTTTTAAGCCAATCCCCAGGAAACAGTCAGAAGACAATGCAGCACAGCCATCCACTTCTGGATGAATTATTTTTCTCCCTATCCCTGCAACCACAACTGCACCTGAAGGTGGTGATGATGATGATAATGATGATGATGACCCTCAGCCCCTGCATTAACAACAGGGCAACCTCAAAACCTCCTCCCCCATCAAGTCACCTTGACATTTTTTCACAATAACATGTTAAATTTACTTTTATTTCATTATTAGATATGAATTAAACATTTATTCAAACTATGCTGTCCTTTGCGTTAGGCTTTTGAGTGATTTTTGAGCGAGTTTTCGTTGTCTGGCCCTAACCTCACTTCTCCCATAGGCCCCGTTATTTCTACAATGTGATTTTCTACAACACAATGTTGCACAGAAATGCAACTATTGCGTTATAGCAGAATCCCTGAGGATATGGAAATTTAACTGGTATTCCTCCAGAATTAACTAGAGGTATAAATTCTGACAATGTTTTGCACTGACTGAGTATCAGTGGCACTTTACTCATGCAAGAGTTAGTGAACGTTGTGCTGTTTTTCCAAAAGTCTACTTCTGCAGTAATGAGAGCTAATATTGGATTGGCCACTTTAATTGATGTCCAACCTGTTCAAAAGAGATAAATAAAGCTCCATCTCCCTCTGGTCAAACTTAAGAATTAAATGATCAAACCAAGTCAGCTCCAGCTTTAGTATTTTTATGCATCGCAGGTTCCTGTTCCACAGCTTGAGTGTCTCAGTTCTACCTTTTTCCTGCAGTTTGTCCTGAAATTCCATATGTTCTATCTTTGCACTTCCCTCCTTTGCCCATTTCTCTCTCTCTCTCTTTGTCTTTGTTTCTCTTTTTATGGAAATTCTAATTTCCACGGCTCCAATTTTAATCTCTCCACTGTTATTCTTATCTGTTTCATTATCCTTAGTTTCCACCTGTTAACCATTGGCCACCCCTTTCAAAATTTCAGGTTTTCAGCCAAATTCTAATCCCAAGCACCTCTTTAAATCTTTTAACTGTTTGAAAGACAGTACATCTAAATCCTCAAAAGTAGCTTCCCTTAATTCAGCTAGGAATGCATTGACATCAAAAGAATGCAAACTCAATAAAGTCTTTGCAGTTTCCACTGTTAAAAATTGGTTCAAAGTGACAATTTACTCAATTAATTATTTTTGTTTCTTCTGTGGATTGAAATCTTGGTATGAGTCTCTAATGCTAGGTTCTCCAATTTGTTAGCAATATAGAGGGGATTCCCCAAATCATTAAGCTCCTTGAGAAGGGATGAACTAACTCCCCTTGGGCTATTTATTTGCCCCCTTCCCTTCCCATATGCAAACAGCCCTTTTTAAAAGGAATCAATTTAACTAGTCTTTCTTGAATTAACAAAAAGAGTACATTTCTCTTGGTTATTAAAAGCAAAAAGAAACAACAACACTTTACACATAGGTGTGAAATAGGGCATAAGTCCAATTATTGAAAGGTAAAAATAAGATCCGTCACGGAAGTATTTGTGAAGAGCTGATAAGATGTTATTGTATCTGTTATTGGAGGGCAGTGGTTCGCACTGATTTTGGCAGTTAAGCAGTTGATTTTGAGTCTTTCAGTTTGGTTAAATCTCTGTTGTTATGCTTCCTTTTGACAACAACTGAAATTCAGTGTTTGCAGTGAATAAGAGAATCTTCTTTTTGTTTTACTTGAAGTGCATGGATGTTTACAATAGTTGTTCTAAATTCTATGGGCCTCATAGCACTTTAGTCCACACAGCAGGATGTCTGGTCAACAACACACAGACAAATTTTGCAGAGATAGTAGGAACTGCAGATGCTGGAGAATCTGAGATAACAAGGTGTAGAGCTGGATGAACACAGCAGGCCAAGCAGCATCAGAGGAGCAGGAAGGCTGACGTTTTGGGCCTAGACCCTTAATTTCTGAAGACAAATTTTGCAGTCAGTTTTTAACCTTTTTCTTCGTAATTCTTGGAGGGAATAGGTGGGTTTCTGCAAATAGTCAGCTCCCTTATGAACTTGACTTTTTCAGTTGCTTCCTGTTTGATGTATGACGTTCAATGGGCTTCATAGATTTTTCCAGGCTTTCACTGAATTTATATCCAAATATTTTTTTTCCTGTGGCAGTCTTCATCTGAAAAAAAACACACATTTTGAAATTAAAGGTAAAATATGTCTATAAATATTAGAACATAGAACATAGAACAGCCCACTATGTTGTGCCGAACTTTTACCCGAAAACCTAAGGTCTATCTAACCTTCACCCCTACCTTATACAATCATCCATATGCCTATCTAGTAGACGCTTAACTGCCCCTGATGAGGCCGACTCCACTACCCTCTCCAGCAAATCATTCCATGCCCCTACCACTCTCTGAGTAAAGAACCTACCTCTGACGTCTCCCCTCTCTCTACCTCCACTCACTTTAAAACTATGCCCCCTCGTAATAGCTACCTCCACCCTAGGGAAAAGTCTCTGGCTATCCACTCTATCTATATCTCTGATCATTTTGTACACCTGTATCAAGTCACCTCTCATCCTTCATTGTTCTAAAGAGAAAAGCCCTAACTCTCTCAACCTTTCTTTGTAAGACCTTCCCTCCGTTCCAGGCAACATCCTGGTAAATCTCCTGTGCACCTTTTCCAACATTTCCACATCTTTCCTGTAATGAAGCGGCCAGAACTGGACACAATACTCCAGATGTGGCCGAACCAGGGTTTTGTATAGCTGGAGCATAACTTCACAGCTCTTGAACTCAATCCATCTATTAATGAAAGCTAACACACCATATGCCTTCTTAACAACTCTATCCACCTGGGTGGCAGCTTTCAGGGAACTGTGGACGTGAATCCCGAGATCCCTCTGCTCCTCCACACTGCCAAGAATCTTTTCGTTAACTCTGTATTCTGCTTTCAGATTTTTCCTTCCAAAATGAATCATCTCATACTTTTCAGGGTTAAACTCCATCTGCCACTTCTCAGCCCAGCTCAGCGTCCTATCAATGTCCCTTTGTAACCTAGAACAGCCCTCCGCACTATCCACAACTCGACCCACATTCATATTGTCCGCGCACTTACTAATCACCCTTCCACTCCTACATCCAAATATTTGGTGGGCTCAGATCAAGCAAAATTCTGTGCAATAAGCAAAAAGTTATCAAGTCAATATCTCAGAATGTCGGTTAATGATATATCTAGACCATTAGTTATAAGAGAATTAATTGCAGCCAGGCTTATAATGTTGTTTATTACAGCGTCAACCATATATCTCTTAAAGCTGAGTCAGAAAATTGTGGGTTCAACTCAGAGCTTTTCAGTGATCTAAGCCCAAAGATACAGGCTTACACTCCAGTGTAGTATGGAGAGCACACTGAACTGTCAAAAGTTCCAAGTTTCAGGTGAGGCTTTAGATTCTCAGGTAGCCTGAGAGTTAAGATTTCATGTCACCGCTACAAAGGGGAGAAGAGACCTTTACCCATCTCCCCCCATTATCCAGCTGCTGTGTATATCTCATGATCACATTGTTGTTGGTGGAAACTTGCTTTCAGAAAATTGGCAGCTGCATTTCTTATATTACAACTGAGATAATAGTTCAGAACTACTTAATTAACTGTAAAACTCTGGGTTTGCTTTGCCGCCTGGAACCACAATAAAATCTCACAGACCACCAGGTGGGAGCATTACACATGTATGTGATGAAGGAGGGGTGTGGGGCTGGGGGTGGTGCTTGACCCTCAGTAGATCCTCAAGGCATTTAAAGCTAAATGTCTGATAGTTCATAAAAGTACATAAATAGACCAACATTGTAAAACTCAAGCAATGTGCATTGACTTCCTGCAGGGCTAGATACATCTTCAGAGTTGCACTGTCCTTTGTGCCATAATGCAAGTCTATAATCTCAAACTGAAACAAATTTAAAAGGATAATTGATCAGTTTTAATCTTGATTTAATCCACAGGGTGTTTTTATAAAAAAATCTGCATGTGGTAACAATCAGCATTTTGATTCTTTCTGACGAAAATCATTTTTTTCAAAGCCTTTCAGCTAAAATGAAACAAAAGCAGCTGCGTTGCAGTTGGAAGCCAATTATCCCTACATTAGGGAGCAATTGTGTTGACTCTTTAATGCTGGAAAATTTTCAGACAGTTCACATTGAACTCTGAAAATTGGCAACAAAAAGATGGAATGAGTGAAAGAAATGTCAAGATCACGATTAGCTCACCGTACTAGTAAGAAGCAAATGGTATGGAAATATGATTGCTTAGACAGAAGACACAATTTACAATTCTACAATTTATAGAATTGCATGTATACTTGTATTCTTATATTCCATTTTTGGGATTCAATCCATTTCTCTGTATATTTTCCATTACGTATCAATTCACTCCGCAATGATATTATGATTGACCTGACTTAAACAGCACCTTGAGGTGATGAATGATATATTCTAACCCACTTTGTGAAAACAAAATTCTTCAACTTTTAAAAGTTCAAGGTTGTACTAATCAATGATCGACAGGCAACATGCAGAGTCCAATGTGGATAAAAAAATAATCTGACTTGCAAAACTTTGTGACTTCTATTTCAAAAATATATTATTTTACAATTTGTTCTGAAACCGAAGGAATTTGTTCCAGAATTTTACCAAAAAGATATTTTGCAGTACTGGTAGCCCAGTTCCTACCCCTTCCTCATCCTGCCTCCCTAAAATCACAAGGATAAGCTAAAGGGGCTTACTTTCCTACGTTTTAATGCTGCAACATAATCAGTCTTCGTGAAGATTAGATTGGTAAAATTCCAGTTTTATACTGTATGCAATCTGTGGTGCAACTAGCCACACTATGTTGACACACTACTTCGTGTTATTGCTGTTCTGAGTGGTTTTGACAGTTTTCACACTGTCTCCAAGAATGACATCTGTTGTGTAAATAACAGCAAAAGGAAATCAAATACTGTTTCAGAACTTCATAGCAGCTGGTATGACACTAGAAACTTAGTTCCTGGGTTATGAATAATCAGCAGTGCTGTGAGGGGAACTATCTTGTGATGGTTATCTTCATGGATTAGGGATCACACTCGAAGGAGGATGTGAAGGATGATGCTGTAATTCTCATTAGGGAAGAGAGGATCTGAGAAGATTTGGTAGACAAACAAATTAGCCATGATCTTATTGAATGTCAGAGCAAGCCTGAGTGGCCAAATAGTCTGCTTCTCCTCCTAGTTTGTATGTTAGGTGTTCAAAATAATGTTGTGTCCAGACAGATTAGATGGAGAGAAACTGTTCCTTTGGTGAAGTAGCTGAGAACCAGAGGGAGCTGAGTTAAGGTAAATTTTTTTAAAACATTCACTCACAGGATGAGTGCATGGCTGGCTCGGCCAGCATTTGTCGTCCATCCCTAATTGCCCTGAGGGCAGTTAAGAGTTAACCATATTGCTGTGGGTTTGGAGTCACATACAGTCCAGACCAGGTAAGGATGGCTGTTTCCATCCCAAGGGACATTAGTGAACCAGATATGTTTTTCCAACAATCGGCAATGATTTATGGTTATCTTTAGACTCTTAATTCCACATTTTTTTTAAACTGAATTCAAACTCCCCATCCACCATGGCGGGATTCAAACTTGGGTCCCCAGAACATTAGTTGTATTGCAAAAATACCAAAGGCAACATGAGAAAACCTTTTCTTCATGCAGCAAGTGGTTAGGATAGCTAATGTACTTCATGAGAGCACAGTAGAGGCAAATCCAAATGTGGCTTTCAAAACGGCATGTTGATAAGCAGGTAAAATTTTTTTAAAAATCCATGGTTACGGGGAAGGGCTTAAAAGTGGGACTAAGTGCATTGACCCTGCAGAGAGCTAGCATGAAGCTGACGGGCCAAATCGTCTCCTGCTGTGCTATAACCATTCTGTGATTCTAAGACTAGTAATCCTGAGCTTTGGATTCACACTGCAGAGAACGTTGGTTCAAACCTCACAATGGCTATTTCAGAATTTCAGCTCCTGTTAGAAGAAAGACTGAAATAAAAAGATGCTGAATGTCATAAGAAGGTGAATATCTGTCTAGACGCCTTATGTGATAAAAGAGACAACAAGGTGCAGGGCTGGATGAACACAGCAGGCCAAGCAGCATCATAGGAGCAGAGAGGCTTATGAGATAAAACACTGTTTTGTTCACTTTGCCATATATATGACTCAAAATCCACGCCAACACAATTAACTCTTAGCTGCCTTTTGGATAGACTCAAAAGTCTTTTGGCTGTATCAATATTTCAAAGAGAAAATCAAAATCATGTTCTCAAGACCGTAGGGATGTGCAATAAATACCGATTTATCACATCTCAAGAATAAATCAGAAAATCAACAGCACACTGGAGTACATTGAATATTTGTGTTGTGTGTGCTTTTTCTTTCACTCAAGTTTATCATATGTGTATACACCAGCTACAGGAGGATAAAGAAATCCATGTTTTAACATCACTTCGGCTTTTGATTTGAATGCTCCTTATGAAATCTTCCCGTTTCTTCCCAAGAATTTCACACATAACTGGAGCATCAATTTACGCTAAAAGCACAGCTACAGCTGCCAGTGGAAGGCAGCATCAATCAATGAGCAGTTCTCTATCACTGACTCAGTCACCCTCGGCCATTGATTTTCTTCAATTATCATTAAGAAATTGGATCATGCTTTTTGGTAATCGCAGGTAAAATTGTCCAGGCAGCAAAAGGGCAGTGAGCAGTGTTCTGCCTTGTGCTTCAGCAGGGAGAGGTTTGCTTGCTCCAATGAACGGTTAACCCATGCCCATTGATTGTAATATGGGTAGCGTGCCAGCTTGATGATGCCTGTTCATTTGTCTCCAGCCAGTGCCAGCTATTCAGTTGACAGGATAGCACGGGTGCTAGCTAGCTTGCTAGACGACCCAGGCCACTTTGACCTATAGAAGAATGACTATGGGCACGCAGAACAAAATGCTCATTGCATTGGGAAGCCTGCCAGAAAATCAGTGGCCAATGTCAAGCAGCATGGAAGAATCAATCTAGAAACAATTTGAGTCTTGCACCAAGCTTGGAATACATCTTTTCTGCCGGTGAAGTTATGACTAAATCCATTCTCATGCTCGGGGACATTAAGGACTGCAGATGCTGAAAGCCAGAGTCTATAGGTGTCAGCATCAGAGGAGCAGGAAAGTCAATGTTTCAGGCCGAAACCCTTTGTCAGGACTAGACGAAGGGTTTCAGCCCATATTGGTGACTTTCCTGCTCCTCTGATGTGTCTGACCTGCTGTGCTTTTCCAGTTTCACACCTGTAGACCATTCTCACCCTCATGGGATGATGCCAATTCTGATGGTCAATGTCTCAGCTTTCCTGGTGCTACAAACAACAGCCACCTAAAGTTCATTTGTTCAAATGGAAACACAGCTTACTATCCACACCAAAGTCAGCCTGTTGCCTCTTAAATACATACTGCTGTCATTATTCCTGTAACTTTGAATGAACTCACAGCAATCTAGCAATGTGTTCTGCAGTAGTTTATTAAGATTGTAGAGGCAGCACCTTGAAGGAGTGATGGTGGCTTTGTGGTGAACAACCCTGCTGATCCCTTTCTCTGGAGGACATCATTCATGTTTCTATTGTTTCCATTCTATCCATGCTCTTGTTGTGGTCTGACAGCCAGCCCAAACTGCAGATGCTGTTGCTGACATAGTGCAATCCGGAGTTGGACCTTTTGGCTCCAGGGTTGTGCAAAGTCATCTTGTCAGTTGGAATGCAGTTTCTAACAATGAAAATCAGCAGCCTTTCACTGTCTTGGGGAGAGGACATGGGGGGGTGGGGGTCATTAGCTCAGTTGGTTGGGCAGCTAGTCTATAATGCAGAGTGATACCAACAGCATGGGTTCAACTCCCACACTGGCTGAGGTCTCCATAAAGATCCTATCATCTTGCTCTCACTCCTCACCCAAAGTGTGGTAAACCACCACCAATTGTCTCTCTCTAATGAGCAAGCAGCACTATGGTCTTCTGGCACAAAGGTAACATGATCACTGGCATGGGTTAAGGCACACAGCAGCACAACAACACATGGGAATGGATAAAAGTGACTGCTTATTGTCCTATGCATAATTTCATTTGTAAATTTGGATACAAGGATTCCTCTAGAATGATCCAGGCATTGATAGTTTTGTTTCAGTTAAAAGACTGTCCTATTGTATTTTGTGCTGCAGCATAGCTCTTTTCTTGTTATGCAAACTGTTGCATGGGTTGTATATCAGGGTCATGAACTACAAAAATCATCAAACACTTGGAGAATAAAGGCAGCAGCCGGCAATTTTAAAAAAACAACACAACTGACAATTCACCTGCGGGTAGTTGATGGCCCTTTTAAATACTGCTCCTGGGACGTTCTTCGTGCTCCTGAATGCATGCTGTATTTACAAAGATAAAGGCCACAATTGAGGTGCGGGCTCTAAAATAGAACAACTGGCATCAAATTAGCATTGTAAATGTGACAAGTCTATGTGCCCAGCCTATACTCCAAAGCAGATGCAAATGATTCCAATGTCTCACCCCTGGAGAGCTGACAGTAAATTTATCAAAATCAGTCAACAATAGGAAACGTTATATTGAGAGAATTTCTGTAAGATGTAAAACTGGGATAATTTATTAAAAAGGTTTTTGAAATTATGAAGAACTTGATTGTGTGGGCAAGGAAAGAATATTTCTTTATTTGGTAAGTTAGTGATGAGTGTTATGCCTCACTGTGAGAGCATGCCAGAAATCAAGCCCCACTATTCCCAGAGATGTCACAGCAGGTAAATGGGATGAGTGTTGTTTGGTGTTTGTTGGTCAGCATAGACATGATGGGCCGAATAACTTGTTTCCATGTTATATTGACTCTGTCTATCTATCTAAAACTTAATGATTTTTAAAATATACAGAATTCCACAATTTACCTTACTTTCAGACCAAGGTTGACAGAAGGCATGGACCAATTTTCTGTATGTCACATACACACACACACACACACACCCTCTGAATTCTCATCTGTAACTTGTGTACAGCCCCAAGCTCTTCAGCTATATGTGAAATAATTAAATAGTTGTTGTCAGGAAGAAGGCCACAAACCAACCAGCTATCCATTGCCAGCTGAATTCCCACTTGTGCACAGCCTTGGCTCCAGCTCATCTATGCCTTCTCCTACTGATTTTTAAGGAGAGGCTGAATAAGCTGGGACTTTTCTCCCTGGAGTGTAGGAGGTTGAGGGGTGACCTTACAGAGGTTTATAAAATCATGAGGGGAATACATAAGGTGAATAGCAAAGGTCTTTTCTCTAGGTTAGGGGAGTTCAGAACTAGATGGCATATTTTTAAGGGGCAACTTTTTCACACAGAGGGTGGTACATATGTGGAATGAACAGCCAGTGGAAGTGGTAGATGCAGGAACAGTTACAACATTTAAAAGACATTTAGACAGGTACATGAATGGGAAATATTTCAAGTGATGTGGCCCAAATGGAGGCAAATGGAATTAGTTTAGTTTGGCAAACTTGGTCAGCATGGACAAGTTGGACTGAACAGACTATTTCCATGTTGTATGACTCTATGACTCCACTGCTTGAACCAGCAGCTGTGTAAACAGTGCTTACAATAAACATCCGATTACTTGCAGTAATCCTTCAGCTATCCTTGGCTTTAAAACAGCTCCTTTCCCATTTTAATCCAGGATTAAAAATACAGAGAAATAAAATTTATGATCTTTACATGAGGGCATTAATTTTGTAATTGAAACATAACAGAAAGAACTTATCTAAATTGCATTATATAAAGAGTTGTTGGAAATACCATACCATATGTATAAAACAAGGTTTTTGCATCATTTACTTGGAATTAAATGAATTAGGTGCTGAAGTTGGCCATTCTGCCCTCGAAGCAGCTCTGCTATCCAACGGGATCACAGCTGATCTGTTGGTGTTCTGAATTCTACATTTTTGTATGTCTCCATAAACATTTGATTCCATTGCTTGACAAAAATTTATTTCTGCCTTAAAATATTCAAAGACGCTTCCTCTGCCACCTTCTGAGAGAAAAGTAAATAAATATTTGAAGTGGAATAAGATGTAGGGCTTATGGGAAAGTGTAACAGTAGGTTAATTGCAATAACAAAGAGACTGCAGAGACACAATGGGTCAATGACCTCATTCCACATAGCGAACATAGTGTTTTAATAGGTCTGATATTGTGTCAATTTAGTATCATCTCAGTGAGATTGACAGCTTTTTCACTACAGAGCCTGGAAGCCAATACTTTTACTTTCAAAGAGGCATCTATTGCAGATGGTCTATTTTTCATTGCTCTGTATTGTTAGTATTGCAGTCATGGGGAGGGAGTACATGGTACATCTATCAGTCAGGACGAGAGAATAATAGTTTGTTATGTAATAGCCTTATTTATCTTGCATTTGAAATACTTTTTGTTGAAATTCATTATGGGTATTGATGTCCGAATTATGTTTTAAGTTGACTAAGACCAGCACCTAACGTTATTTACCTTGTGTTTGAAATACTTTTTGGTGAATGTCATTGTGGATATAGATATCTGAGTTATATTTCATGGTTGAAAAGTTTGGTGAAGTTTTTCAACACATTAAAACCTACAGTCAGTATTACAATCTGCTGGTCATGAGGTAAAAAGTAAGAAACAAATCTCGTCTGCAATCACTTCCAATCTGCCAATTCCAGTTTGAAAAAGTGAGGGACAGTTGAAAAACCTACTCTCAAGGACTGGGTCCAGCCATAAAATATATTTTTTTAGTTGTGTGTCTCCAATTTAATAAGGGGTTTCATTTTAAGATTTGTGATCAGTAATTCCTGGCCCACAAGAGATTTGGCAATTTAGCAGCTGAAAGAATGCAAGTATAGATGAATCTGTCAGGTAGCACTACTTGTGGGCCAGGAGGAGCAGGAACGCTCCCTATCTCCAGATTGGTGTATCCATCCCTGCGATCAAACCTGATAATAGGCTGATCCAACCCATCCCGTTCAGAACCTCAACTTGTGATCAGATCCCACACGATCAATTGCCTCCTCTCCTACTGTCTGATCAGAAGCCACCTACAATCATCACTCTCTCATGCAATCGAATCTCTGGCTCAAATGGAACACACCTTGAGCGACTTAAATTCCCACTCCCTGAATGGATGCCTAGGTAAGTGGGTCATCCATGTATTCAGATCTTCCTTTGTGATCCAATAGAAACACCCTTGTAGCATCTGACTTCGGCCACATACGATCCAACCCCTGTGTGCGATACATCCCATCCAATTCAGAGTTCTGGGGCATAACCTTGTGGATGTGATAAGGGTCTTGTTCACACTGGCTGAAGATCTGGTGAGATACTGACACTGCCCCCCACCCCAAGATCTCCAATGATTGCCTCTTATTTGGGATGTGCTGCTGAAGCTTGTGCTACTCAGGCACTTGGCCAGTCCGCCACAGCATGTGCTGGGATCAAAACCTACAGTCGGCAGTCCCAGGCACAAAGACCTGCTGATCAATCACACACCAGCTGCTCTATTGAGTATATCCCAGTGGATACACAATGATTCCTGCTGGTTTGACCCTCCTACAAGGTCTGTAATTGCTGAGGGACCCAAACTCAGATGAGTTACTGCAGGAGGGGGATTTGTACAGGAATAGGTCAGCAACTCCCTTCCCAATCTAAAATTCCTTCATCTGGCACCAAGTGCTTTGAAAAAGGGACACCCAATCCCTCAGGAGCCTGCTATTAAATACACAAGGGCTTGTTGTCATGCTCCTTGCATGAAACGATCCCCACCACCGCTGGGGCTATATCAACAGCAACAGAGTGAAGCCCTTAAGTAGACATTAATTGGGGAGGCTTCTTCAGTCGTGGGGTGTGGGCATCATTGGCTGAGCCAGTATCTATTGCCCATGCCTAGTGCCCTTGAGAAGGCGGTGGTGAGCTGCCTTCTTGATTTGCTGCCATCCGTATGCTGTAAGTAGACCCACAGTGCCGTTAGGGAGAGAGTTCCAGGATCTTGACCCAGTGAGGGTGAAGGAATAGCGATGTATTTCCCAATCAGAATGGAGAGTGGCTTGGAGCTGAATTTGCAGGTGGTGGTGTTCCACATATCTCTTCTCCTTCTAGATGGCAGTGGTTGTGCATTTGAAAGGTGCTATCTAAGGTGTATTTAACCAGATTGGAGTGCCCCACCCAGCACCCTCCTGCCTACTTACTTTCTTCTGCCACCAGACCTGCCACAATCCAATGCCCAATTCCCAAAACCAGGGAATGGCTTGCCTCTGTCTACTGTCAATCTGTAACTCTCTCTCTATTCTTCAACTGGATTCACATCGCTCCATCTTTGCCATGCTCTTTAACCCTTCTGACAGTTGGCATATGCCCAACTTATCTCTTGTCGCATTCCTGTCTGTCTTCCTGCGGTCCAGTCTGACTGACTTAACAGGAAAACCAAAAAAAAATGTAAAGTTGAAATCTGCTCCTGCCGTTAGATTCAGCAGGACCTATGGAAATCGTATAGTTCTGTTTTTGCTTCCAGCTGCTAAGTCTCCCCATCTGTCCCCGAGCCAGTGGTTATCGGGACAATAATTAAGAATGTGAGTGTATGGAGTTTGGCTGCAGATCATCCATGATTTCATTGATTGGTGGAACAAGCTTAAGGGTGATGTTAAATGACCTTCACCCTTCCCTGTATTCCTACCAGTGTCTTCATTCCAGCTTAGACTATGTACCCCTATTGTACCGTGTGGCATTTCAATATCTAACTTCAGCATGCCTTTTAGTCTCTCGATCTGAAACTACCAATTAGTGCAGATTCACGCTGTGAGCATGGACATTTGTTGACACTGCCCACATTTTATTTCAACTTCAGACTCTTAACATTAGCAGAGAGGCATCTCTTTCATCCCATCAGCCTGTATTCAAACACAGATCACACAGAATGAGAAGTGAATACTCCAGCCCAAACCATCCCATTACTCAGTGAGTCTTTGAATACATCCTTCCCCATGGAGGAAACATGAGCGGTAGGGTGCTGATGGAACAGAGAAATATCCAGTCGAAAACACCAATGGTAGTGGAGAAGAGAAAAAATATCAATAAAACTTTGTTGGATGTACAGAAGCTAAGGTTTTCAATGCGACCTGCATAATTCTTCAGGCTGATAACACTACTGTACTAGTAAGCAACTGCAAGCCTGCATGCACTAATTATTTGGACATTAATCTCATCAGCAGTGGAATATGAATAATTGAAAATATTACGTGCTTCAATGTAAAGTTACTAGGTTATACAAAAGTTATTAAAAATTATGAAAATTTAACATTAGCAAAATAGGGGATGGTATGATGGCCCAGTGGTTAGCACTACTGTCTTGCAGCACCAGGGACCTGGGTTCAATTCCACCCTCAGGCAACTGTCTGTGTGGAGTTTGCATATTCTCTGCGTGGGTTTCCTCCAAGTGCTCTGGTTTCCTCCCACTGTCCAAAAATGTGCAGATTAGGTGGATTGGCTATGGGAATTACAGCCATAGGATAGGGGGGATGATCTTTGGAGGGTCAGTGTGGACTATAATTCTAAAGTGTCTGTTGATGCAATTAGACTGACCTCTACATTTTATGTCTCTATCAGGATGATGGTTTTGTCATCAGCTCATAATAGCAGTTTAAAATTCAGAATAAGTGAGGAGGGAGCAGGGTATTGGTTGACAATGTTGGCTGATGATAACATCCAGTCTGTTCATCCTAGACTTTACTGGAAATGAAAATCGGTCGAAACATTAAACAGGAGACTAACTGATCTTATGTTTTATCAAGTCAAAATCATCACATTCGCATGCACCACCAAAATAAGAAGTTGGTTACTTTAAATTCTGACTGCTGCTGAAGGAAAAACCAATGAAACTTGGAAAGAGTTGGCACTGGCCTGAACTGGAGGACCATTCTAAGGTATAAAAGGCCAGTTATTAGCTCTGGCATAGTGGAGAGAATCTTGCAGCTGTCTGTAGCTTTACTGACTGAATTCAACATGTTGAAAATGATACACATTACTGTCTAGTCTGTCAAGTGTCTCTTCAAAGGCAGATGGTTACCCAGTCTGGATAGATGACGTAATGAAGGTTTTTTTTGTTATGCTCGCAAAGGTGACCTTACACTGACTGGCTGGTCGAGTTAAATCAGTTGTGATTGTTTGTCACATCAAGCTTGTCAAATCTTGCTTTTGTCCCGGGAATAGATGAAAGTTTTCGCAGAAAAAGGTCCTTTCCTTTCAAGTCAACTTGAAACTGGCATCTGCATCCAGACGTTGTCAGTCGAATCAACGAATGAAAATGAAAGCCTTCTCTCAGTCCTGCAGTTTTATGGGATGTGGGCATTGTTGGCAAGGCCTTCAAGAACTGCTTCAGCTCATGAGGATTGTACATTTTCATAGCGGTCTCAATACAACTGAGCGGCTTGCTAAACCAGTTCAATGGTTAGTTCAAAATCAATCACATTATTTTGGTTTTGGAACCACATATAGAGCAGATCAGATTCCCTTAGTTAAAAGGCATCGGTGAATCAAATAGGATTTACAAAAATTCATTAGCTTTATCGTCACCATACTAACTTCTTATTGTGGATTTGTTTTTTTTTTGAAAACACAGAATTCCGATTCAATATGCTTGGTAGATTTGGACTGACATCTCTGATTTAATTATCCTGGCCATCAAGATTACAAGCCTAGTGACCTAATCACTACACTATTATTCCTACTGGAAATAGTGCATGGTTCTTTGCATATCACTGTAATTCAGCAGATGCTGTAGTGGAGACTCATTGAATCCCTAGTGTGGAAGCAGGCCATTTGGCCCATCAAATCCACGTTGACGCTCCAAAGAGCATCCCATTCAGACCCACACCAAGCCACGCCCCAACACTATCCCTGTAACCCTGCATTTCCCATGGCTAATCTACCTGGCCCGCGCAGCCCTGGACACCATTGATTGATTGATTGTTTGATTTATTGTCAAGTGTACCGAAGTACAATGAAAAGCTTTGCTTACGAGCAGTACAGGCAGATGCTAGTAAGCAAAGGATATACAGACCAAAAAGACTTAGACAGAGGCGTACATGTTACATTGCACAGGGCATGCACTAGGCTAGATCAAAGTTAGCAAGATGAGTGTTATTTGACGCTTGAGAGTCCATTCATCAGTCTGATAATAGGGGCGTAGAAGCTGTTCCTGAACCTGCTGGTACGTATGTTCAGGCTTCTGTATCTTCTGCCTAATGGAATAGGTTGTAGGAGATCATTACTGGGATGTGATGGGTCTTTGATGATGTTGGCAGCCTTTCTGCAGCAAAAAACTGTGTAAATGGAATCCACTGGATGGAAGGTTGGCTTCTGTGATGGTCTGGGCTGTGCACAACACCTTCTGTAGTTTTGTACAGTCCTGGGCAGTGCAGTTGCCATGCCAGGCTGTTATGCACTCGGACAGTATGCTTTTAATGGTGCATCTGAAGAAGTTGGTGAGGTCACTTATGGTCATGCCAAATTTCCTGAGCTGCCTAAGGAAGAAGAGGCGTCGTTGTGCTTTCTTGACTGCTGCATCTACTTGGGAAGTCCAGGACAGGTTGTCAGTTATCGTCACTCTGAGGGACTTGATGCTCTTCACCCTCTCAACCTCAGTTCCATTGAAGATAGGGTCATGTTCTCTTCTTTTCTTTCTGAAGTCAATGAATGGTTCTTTAGTTTTCCTGACATTGAGAGACAGATTGTTTTCATTGCACCACATCACCAAGCCCTCTATCTCCTTTCTGTAGTTTGACTCATTGTTGTTTGGTATCTGTCCCACTAGGGTGCTGTTGTCAGTGCACTTGTAGATGGCATTCATTTGGAATGGACAATTTAGCTTGGCCACTCCTGCACATCTTTGGACTATGGAAAGAAACTGGAGCACCCAGAGGGAACCTCTATGCAGACATGGGGAGAATGTGCAAACTCCACACAGACAGTTTTCTGGGAGTGGAATCAAACCCGGGTCCCTGGCATTGTGAAGCAGCAGGGCTGACCACTGAACCACTGTGCCATCCTTGGTGGTTAAATGTAAGTTCCTCTATGAGATCTATATTCCTGTTGCTGCTCCAAGTACAATGTCACCAACAGAGTTTGAGAAGATTTGTTACTTTTGCATACTCAAGAAGAAACAACTTTAAGGGCCTGCAATCAAATGAAACCCAGTTTTTACTGATAGCGAACCTGGATTCAAGTTTATTGACCAAATTGCATGATATGATGAAATGGTTATGCTTCCACCATCCGATGATCAGGACATTACTAATTACTGCAATTCAATGGGCTACTTATGATCATAAATGTTTCTGTTTGATCGATGGGACCCTTATCACCAGGTTCCCAAAGATGTGCATCAGCTTGAGGAGACTGGAGGCTCACTTGCAGTTGCACTTGGTGCTGAGAACAAGGGAAAACATACGGTGAAGCAGCAGGAGCTTCTCCTTCTGCCAATTACCAGGATACTTTCCTATCAGTACTCTTCTAATTTATTGCTAATGATACGTTCCATTAATTGTAAGTTACTGATCTTGCACCAATGTCTCTGCAATTATGGTGTCTATTATCTCTCCTTTCTTGAAAATAGTTTCACACTATCTTGCTTCCAAATGGGCCATTCCGGTAATAATTGACTCTGCATCATAGCTTCCAAATGCAACAGCTCCCTTAGTTCAGTCACCTGACATCCTGCTTCTAACTCAGGGCCAGTTAAGTGTGGGCAGATGAGGGACCATGAGATGCCACCAACACCCATGCAGTGAAGCCTAACTCCTTATTCTCATTGTAGCACTTACTTTCTGTCTCTCACTTGACTCCCGCATTAATGACGTTAAAGTCTGCAAGCTGGAACTGGGCTGGCTTTCGTGATGGACGTGGGCTGTGTTCATAACTCTCTGTAATTTCTTGCGGTCTTGGGCAGAGCAATTGCCATACCAAGCTATGATGTATCCAGATGGGATGCTTTTTACGGTGTATCTATAAAAATTTGGTAAGAGTCATTGTGGACATGTTGAATTGCCTTAGCCTTCTGAGGAAGTAAAGGATTTGGTGCACTTTCTTGACTGTTGTGTTGACATGAATAGACCAGGACAGATTGATGGTGATATTTACTCCTTGGAACTTGAAGCTCTCAACTATCTCCACCTCAGCATCATTGATACAGACAGGGCTGTGTACGCCACTCCACTTCCTAAAGTTAATGACCATCTCCTTCATTTTTCTGACATTGAAGGAGAGATTGTTGTCTTTACACCATGCCACTAAGCTGTCTACCTCTTTTCTGTACTTTGTCTCATTGTTGGTTAGGATCCCACCCCCTATGGTGGTGTCATCAGCAAACTTATAAACTGTCCTTATCATAAAGATGGAGTCAATGTCCCTTGACACATCCAATTCAATGTCTGGCATTCATGTACCTTCCCTAAAGCAGATCGATTTTACTTTTTGTGTAATAGAGTGACTTTCAAAAAAAAATTAAATGAATGTCATTTATGCTTAATTTTATCGGGGAATATTATACATTTATAGTAGGTTTAAATGTACTTTTAGTGAAAAAGTTGAGTAAGAGCTGCAGCTTGCATTGCAAAGACATTGCAGAAAGGAGAGGGAGTATATCAAAGTTACGTTCTGACCCCCTGTTGTACTTTGACAGAAGAATACTGGAAACCTTGGAGAAATATTGTTTCGCCATCTGTTCTGCTTTGCCTGTTGTTGTGCTGATCATCTTTTGCAGAACCCTGATGGAAATTTCAGGGGAAGATGAAATACTTTTGACCCAAAAATTAGAATTTCCTGTCCTGACTGTAGGAATTGATTTGTACATTAGGAAAGCAAAAGTATCAATTATAGCATTGTGCTGGGACAAGCATTGTCCCAGATTCAGGAACACTAGCCTATTCACATAGGTCTACCCCAGGCACATGCGTATGTTAACTCTTCTCTTCAGTTCTCCTTAAGATTCTGTACATTTCAGAGTTAGTCCTGTTTTTGGACTAATATTGGTCAATACAGAACAATTACACTTCAAGAGTACAATGCTCTACACCCCTCTCTAAAGAAAATACAGTTAGGTTTCAGGTTACTTCGTTCGCACTTTACACCTATCCTTGGCGAATATAGTAGAGACAAGTTGCCACTTCCGCTGAACAGAAGCTTAACGTTATGTGCAAAAGATTTTAGATAGCAAGCCACAGAGTTTGCAATATATTTGGTTTTAAAGTATGCCCAGGAGGAGTAAACTATGCTACTGGATATCTTTAAACCAACAGAAAACACCATGCTGATAGACTGCATGGGTCAGGGTAAACTGCTAATTAGTGTTTATTTTAAGAAGTTAAATCAGGTGGAAACAGGAATGAATTAGTAGCTTCAAAAAGGTTGCGGATAAAATTGCAAGTGAGCATGGGGCATCACTGTGTACAAATGATCTGCTCCCATTTGTTCCAAAGTAGACAATACACATCAGTCAGAATTGGCGGTCCCTTGCAGACGAGGATGACTCTCTTTCACTCTCAGGATGAGTCTATAGGTGGCTTTACAGACCAATGTGGCTATCACAGGCTCTGTTACATTTGGGGCAAGTGATGGTCACGGAAAGGGGTGGGTGTGGCAGCGCGCTCCTTTTGCTGTTTTCGCTGGACTTCCTCTTTTTCCTGATGGCACGTCTCAAAGTGCTTGACGCCTTCCCAGATACTCCGCCACCACTTTGAACGGTCTTGGGCCGGTGATTCCCATGTGTCTGTGGGAATACTGCACTTCACCAGTGAGGCCTTGAGGGTATCATTGAAGCACTTCCTCTGTCCACCTGGGGATTACCTGCCCTTTCAAAGCTGGGAGTAGAGCACCTACTTGGGGAGTCCTGCATCGGACATCGTGGATGACATGCCCAGCCCATCGCACTTTTGCGACTTACACATTTATGAGATTGTGGAGTGCAGCCACTGCTGTTGAGCGACATCTGCATGCGAAGTTGTAAGATAATGTCGATTTAAGCAAGCCTGCACTATGTAAAGGCAACTTGCACTTCTTCGTGCAATTTTGACCAGCATGGGTAATGAAAGATATTCTAAGTGTGAAGTTAATATGACAAAGATAAGAAATTCCAGACTACAAAGTTCCATGAGCACTGGAAGTCTTGGTGTATGAGACGACATTTGTTCCCAGTCTACATGATAATAGGAGGTGCTCCTGACAGATAGCTGAGGACATGGAGCCAGTAGAAAGAACTGTAATTTAGGTTGAGATTTGCATAAACTAATGGATTGTGATTAAATGTATATATACACAAGTAAATTGCTTAAACTTCCGAAGGGCCTGTACTGTGCTGTACTGTTCTTTGTTCTATGTTCAATCATGCTTTGAATCATTGGAAGAAACACGATTAATGAGAGAGATGGTTCTCTGAAAATTTCTGAACTATGAGAACTCTGCTTTTCCTTTATGAAGTTAGATGGTTGTGTTAGGGCTAAGACAAAGGAGGCTTATAAGAAAAAGTCTCAAGGTGACATTGAAGGTCCAGAAAAGAAAACACATGTCAATGTGTCCCTGGATTTTGACTGACTAATAGGAAAATCAACCAAATCACTCAAGCTTCATATCTGGCAAACTGGCCACTTCACTGATCTAAACTGAGTCCCATCAAAAAGTAGGAATCCTATCCCATGGGATTTTTACCGTATAAAAGCTTGTGACATTTAAATTTGGTTAATACACACAGGAGAAAGAAGTGATCTTCGATCATTGAAGCCTACCCAATGCTCTTGACTATGACATTCCTATTGTCCCAAGGACCTCAAAACTACCTTTTATCACACCAAAAATCACTTACCTTGGCCTGGGGATCCTCACAGATTCTGGAAATTCAGGAATACTTATGGCTCACCAGACTTAACAAGTTTCTGTCCATGTGCCATAGATCAATCAATGAGGGACTATCCATCCAGTTTCATTTTGAAATCATTGATCATCCGAACTTTCACTATCCTTATAGTCGCACATTGCATGAAAAAGCTTGCTTTCATATTTCTCCAGTTTCTCTTGTGTCAGACCTTAAATTTGTGTCTCATAGTCCTTGTATCATCAGCTAATGGATGTGTTTTTTCTTTGTCTACCTGATCTAAACCTGTCATAATCTTGTAGTCTTCTATCAAATCTTCCATCAAACTCCTTCGCTTCAAGCTGAACAATGCCAGATACTTCAACTTAACCTTCTAGTTATAATCCCCCATTGTTGAAACCATTCTGGCAAATTTCCCATGTCCTCTTAAGGACCTTCACATCTTACCTGAAGAGTCTGATCATTATGTTCAAGAAGAATCTGTGATGTTGGTAACAAATTGGAGGGAAGATGTGAGTCTGTTGGAGAATACATAATCTGATTGGGGTCATTCACTGGTTCTGTAATTTGATTAGCTAATCTTCCTTTCTCCTTCTCAGCCATATTTTCAAACCGCCTTTATCCATCCATCCTTTATTATCAACATGGATGACTACTTCTTTTTGTAATTGCCGTTTTGGGATGATTTTTCGCTTGACTATCCTGATTGGCTGTGGCCCATTGATGTACGACAGCACAATATTAAATCTATCCTTTTCACTGCCGGTGGTCTTTACTAACGTTGCTTTCCAATTATCCTCACCATTTCACAGGCTGGCGTATCAAAATTCATGGAATTCTCATCCGTGTTTCCAATACAGTCCAATTCATATCCAGTCGTTCGTCAATGTTTGATTATAAATGGCTGAAATGTAATAAGACTGTCATGAAGTTCTACAGAGAGACCCTACGAATTCTTGGTCTTTTGAGGCAGTACAAAACTGCTTCTCTTCTTAAAACTAGTGCTCCATCCTGGGCTTGCTCCGAAATCTGCAATACCTAAACTTGCTGCTTATTAAAGGGCAAAAATCTGAATGGATTCTTGATAAACTGAAAATGTATCCTGAGAATTTTAATTGACATATTCAGCAACTTCATTTTTCAACTGCAGCCACATGCTAGGCTCTCCCTTGGTAGCACATTTATTCTTAGGCATCTGCCTAAATTGTGTTGGGAACTTCAACTAATCTCTAATGTTCATCTTGAATTCTCCAGCTGCTCTACAACTATTTGGCTGTTCTATATCACTTTGTGTTTGAATTAGGCCGCGTATCTGCCATTCTATGTTGATGCCATGTTGCTATGTCAGCGGGTGGGATTGGCAGGAACTCAGCACACACTGGTAAGGTGGTAACCAACACAATACACGGGCATGCACAGACATGAGGAGCTGAAAAACTGCTTTCAATTGTTTCCTATTTTATGATTCTATCAAATAGGTTTGCATCAGTGAGAGTTTGACTCCTGTATATGAAAAGTACAAAGAGTTGAGATTCTTTAGTGGGATGTGTGTAAAGTTAATTACTTTTCAAGCAAAGTCAATGTTTAGACAGTATTGAACATTACTCGATTATATATTGGAGTGAGTTTTCCTATTTTCTGGCAAACTTTCTTAAGTAAAATTCATGACACCCAATCTGCCATGGCCTGTGTGGGCATTTTTCATACAATCTTCCACTTTTCATTTCTTTAATTTTGCACTAACCTTTTTGGCATCTATCTCATGCATTGGTGCAACATTCACTGTTGCCAGGACTTTGCAGCATTCATGCCCTTGGTATCATGTGTGAATTCCAGGTGTGCTCTACTTCAGACGCTGCCCTTGACACTGTGGTGCTTTACTGTCACTGCTAAAGGCCTTGCATGGAAGAGGAACCTGGCACTCTGTTTCACTGATAAGTAACTGGATTTGCTGGTGGATGAGATGATGGTCATTTTTCCTGCTGACTGGATAAGAAAGCTATGCCTCCAGCCTCAGCCAGGCTGGATCAAGATAGTGGTCCAGGTTAATGCAGTGTTGGGTGTGAAAAGCAATACAAAGCACTACAGGGAGAAGGTCGATGATTTTATGTATTCTGCAAAGATAATGTAGAGATTGTAATGAAGTCAGCCAGGTGGACCTCAAAGAATATGAGTTCCCTGATTGGACCAGATTAACAGCCTCTTACCTGAAGAGTCTGATCATTATGTTCAAGAGGAATCTGTGATGTTAGTAATAAATTGGAGGGAAGATGTGAGTCTGTTGGAGAATACATAATCTGATTGGGGTCATTCACTGGTCCTGTAGCTGACAGATATAAGCAGGAGTGTCAGAGGTTCTGAGATAACAAGGTGTAGAGCTGGATGAACACAGCAGGCCAAGCAGCATCATAGGAGCAGGTTCTGTTCACTCTGAGGGCTGGCTTTGAGGGAGCTGGACCAATGTCAAGGACTCTCCACATGTAAATAAAGCATGACTTGGTGACAGGATACTGGCCTTTATGGAGTTATTTCAGATAAGTGCCCCCATTTTTTCTCTGTTACATGACACTCGTGTCGAGTACTCACTCTAATTCTGTCGCTGCACAAGACTCTTACCAATATTTACGGATTACAATGCTCGCTGTTGCATGCATCATGTCCAGTCAACAACTCAATCACTTTATCCTCCCAGGCCGCTAACCCTTCCTGTCCTCTCTGCTTCCTACTCACAGTCATGACATCTCACCATCTATCATGCTTCTGCATCACAGTAACTACTCTCCCACCCTAACATAATCAATCCCTCCTTTTAACTCATTACAGGAAAAATTAGATCACCGCCCCCCCCCCACCGAGATTGATGTATCCACAACTCCCTTACTGAAATACCTGCAATCGTTTATACCGGTCATGTGACCTTGACCAATTGCCTGAACTAGAATTGGAATAGCTCCTTGATTGACTGTGTTGGTGCCTATTGATTATTCGTATTCTTCTTGATCCCACTGAGGACTCATTCCCTTGGACTTTAAAACATAGCCATTTGGTTGAGGCGTTTGCAATATGCTTGCTGTCTCAGCTGCTGGGACATGGTGTACGTGTTACATTAACGTAGCACAGTGCCATATAACAACATTTTCACCCTTGACTGTGACAAACTGCCATCTCTCCCTTTGGGCTAAAAAACAATATAAGCCACAAAGGCTTGAAGCCTCCAGGTAAATGCAAAGTGAGTTTGTGCTAAAACAATCTGGTAAGGCTGGTGATTTCCTAATATCCACTTACCTGAATGGAAGGTAAAACAGCATTATGTTTATTGAGCATAGCAGGACATGATGGGGTTGTCTGAAGATCCAGAACAGCAAGCAGCAAACTTCAGCCACCAGGTAATTGCTCTCAATTTCGTGCTGGAATTGGCACCAAATATTTCTTCTGGAAAGAGACAGGAGTTAGGAGCGGCATTGAAATGATTTGAGTTTAGCCAACAATGAGATACAAATGCATGAAAATAAGATAACACCACTCATTTGGTGAGATTCTGAAGTTGCTGTTTAAACTTTAGGGGGATAATTGGGAATGCATTTCACAATGTGGCAGATCTGAGTTTTCCATTTACACCATATTTTCCTGACTTTCTCGCCATTACCCACATTGCTGAAATTCTACCAATCATATCTGAAATAAGAAAATCTAATTTTCAAAGCAAACGAATTTGTCATAGTAAGGTGGGAGTTCTGGAATTTAAACACAGAAATGCATACTAAGCTCCACTCCAGGGGCAAGTGGAAATAATGAAAAGTGCACCTCCCACCATAGGCTTTCAAATTAACTTTTATTTTAAGGACTGCAGCTTCTGTGAAATGCAATTTGTCAAATCCACAGTGTAATGATGCAGATCCTGTAGAAAATGTTGTCACTTAACTTCAATAGAATATCAGAACAATCAAAAGGATACATGATCTTTCATGCATTATCCCATGTCCAAAGGAGTGCATCAAACATTTTGCTGCCAAGACATTAGTCAAGTGGAAATGAAAATGCTGCTGTTAGCCTGAAGAGAAAAGCACAGCTGTATCCAAACACTTTTGGATTTTCACTGCACAGAAAGAAATCTTTGTTATGCCACACATTTTGCACAGCAATCCAAAACTATTGTCATTGCTTAGCTCTCTTCCCCCATATCAGCCTCAAATTCAGATGCTATTTCACTTTTATCTCAAATGATATAATGCAGACTCAACTGTTCTCTACGGCGAAGCATTTCAAACAGTAACAGTTCTGTGTGAAAGCATTTTTTAATTCTTCATCTTCACTGCTTAATATGTTATCAGTACATCCTCAATGCTGTTAGGAAGGGAGGTACAGTGATGGAACAGTCATTTAGCTCCAAGTCAGGATGGGGTGTGGCTTCAAGAAGAACATGCATATTCCCATGAATGTGCTCCTTGTTAGGCAGAGGTTATAGGTTCAGAAGATGCTGAAAAAGGAGTCTTGATGAATGGTTGCAGTGCATCTGGGAGATGATGTATGCAGCTACTGCACATCAGTGATGGAGCAAATGAATACTGAAGGTGATAGAGTGTTAATCAAGCAGGCTGCTTTATCTTGGATAATGCTGAGCCTCCTGAGTATTGTTGGAGTTTAATCTATTTGGGCACGCGGAGAACATTCCATCATAGTCCTGGTTTGTGCTTTTAGATGTGGACAGACTTTGGGGAATCAGGAGGTGAGTTACTTGCCTCTGGCCTGCTTGATACCCATAGTATTTATATGCCCCAACCTCAACATTGACTCTCCAGCAAGAGGAAATAGTATTTTCCCCATTTAACCTATTGATGGAAACTGAAAGTCACTTTAATCTTCTATAAGAGAGAGACAACTGGTGAAAATTTAACCTAAGGGTCATCATGCCATCGGCAAGAGGTAAGGTTGAGAAGGCAAGGCTTTCACAGTGACCTCAATTGGGGCAGGAATTAAACCCACATTGTTGACATCACTCTGCATCGTGGAATACGCTGTTGGATAAAGGTAGTGGAAGCACATCCGATTATAGGTTCCCAAGGGGAATTGGACAAGTAGTAGGGCCTAACTGTGTGCATGAAATTTGGGAGGATTTCCAAGGTTTTGGATAAAGAACAGAGAAATGCAACTAACTCTTTGAAAGAGTTAGCAGGGCCACAATGGACAAAATAGCCGTCTTTTGCCTTACATCTTTCTGTGATTCTACCAAATCCTTCAAAGTAAACTAAAATCTTATATCTCTTCTGTAAATCCTAAATCTCTACAGGGAACATAAACAATGCCCAATGAATGTTTAAGTGTTTAAAAAAAGCCATGATCTATTTGACACAAAATTTTACATTTAAAAATATTGACAATAGTCTATTGAACCAACAAGAACTTCCTATTATCACAACATTGTATTTATAATTATTAGTGAAATATTTCCAAAGTTATGACCACATAATACAGTGGTAGTGTCTTACTTCTGAACCAGTGGTTCCTTAGTTCAAGTCCCACCAACTGCATAGCTGTGTAATTCCATGTCTGAGCAGGTTGTTTAGAAGATACCTGTGAGGAAATGTGAATTGACTCCTTTCTTTTTAAACTCCTCCGTCAGTCGCAGCAAATATTTTTGTTAATTTCCAGCATGCAGCTATCAAACGTCAACTAAGTATAGTACAGGTCAAACTAAAGAGCCAATTACAAAATTTTACATTTAAAAAAGTTGACAATAGTCTACTGAACCAACAAGAACTTCCTATTATCAGAACATTGTATTTATACTTATTAGTGAAATATTTCCAAAGTTATGACCACATAATACAGTGGTGGTGTATTTCTGATGAAGGGTCTAGGCCCGAAACGTCAGCCTTTCTGCTCCTATGATGCTGCTTGGCCTGCTGTATTCATCCAGCTCTGCACCTTGTTGTCTCAGATTTTCCAGCATCTGCAGTTCCTACTATCTCTGAGCCAATTACAAATTCTTCAGTGAAAGAAAGAGAGTTCTATTACTTACTAGAATTCCTACAGTGTGGAAGGAGGCTATTTGGCCACATTGACTCTCCAAAGAGCATCCCAACCAGATACATTCTCCTACCCTAACCCTGTAACCCTGCATTTCCCATGGCTAATCCATATAGCCAGAACATCCCTGGACACCACGGGCAATCAACTTAACCTGCACATCTTTTGAAGTTTGGAAGGAAACCAGAGCACCCAGACGAAACCCATGCAGATACAAGGTGAATGTGCAGACTCCACGCAGAGAGTCACCCAAGGCTGGAATCAGACTCAGATCCCTGGCACTCTGAGGCAGCAATGATAACCACTGAGCCGCCATGCTACACTCAGCTAATCGTGGACAAAAACAATAAAACGTGATCCCAAGCACACAAACAAATATGGATAGAAGTTGTTAAAAAATAACGTCTGGTATAGGCAGAAAGAATAAATGCTAAACAGCTTAAAAATCCTTACAGACTTTGAAGTGTTAGATTTTAATCATAAGACTAAAGTTGTTTAATTGTTAAGGTATGTTCTCAGCAGTCATAAAATCTGTAAATATATTTGAGTTCTTGGCGAATGGTTGTTTCTCCAATTTGCTTTCTCACTGGTGTTATTTTTGAGATGTTGACGGGGAGAGAGACTTTCAGTCTTTACTGTTACAATGCATATTTATTCCTCAGCTGCTGTTCAAAATTAGCTACTGAAATACAATTGTTTTGTATATATTTTCATTGTTTCCTTGTGAACTGGATTATCAACAGAAAACCTTTCATATCCAATATTCACCACTTATCAGGCATATGAAAATTAAAACAGAGGATACAAGTTTTTTGATGCCTGACTCAATGATTGTTTTAAATGTCTTTAAATTAAATAGTAGTTTCAGTTTAGTCAGTTTCATGTATTTCGTAATGGTATCCTGAACATAGCTCAATTTGAAGTCAGGTAATTGCTTTAGACATTATAGTCTATGTCACTTATTTATAATTTCCATTTTTTTTCATGAAGGTCTCAAGTATAATAGTCAGATGATAGAAGTTGAAAGAAACCCTTGAAGGGTCACCGGACCCGAAAGGTTAACTTTGATTTCTCTCCACAGATGCTACCAGACCTGCTGAGCTTTACCAGCAACTTCTGTTTTTGTTTCTGAATTACAGCATCCACGATTCTTTCGGTTTTGAAAGAAGTTGAAAATTGATAGTGCATATTTTACCGCTGTTGTGACGCCATTAAACAATAGTCATTCCGCTGTAGGTGTGAGAGTTCCCTTTCTGAGAATCCCCACAGATGATGAAATTCGTGATTGTGGAGCTCATTAGAAATAGGTTAAAAATCATGGATATGCAAGTTTTGCCCTCGGATGTTGAATTTTATTGTTACTTATTTTTTGATGTCGATAGGTAAATTCGTGGTTTGTGATTTTGCAGATATAGAGGAATTCCTGTAGGCCTAAAATCTTGGTATAATTTGAAATCATATGTGGATGAAACAGATGGCAATGTCTAATCTGTACAAAAACAGAAATTGGAGAAACTCACCAGGTCTGGCAGGATCTGTGGAGAGAAAGCGGAATTAACATTTCAAGTCCAGTGACCCTTCTTCAGAACTAGTAGTGGCTAGGAAAAGGTGGTATTTATGCTAATGACAAGAGATGAGGGGACAAAGAGTGAGCAGATTGGTGGAAATGGAACCTAGAGAGACAGAAAGACAGTTAGGCAGATGAAGGGATGTATAATATTAAGCCACGGAAGGTGATAATGGGGACAGTGCTTAGGTGAAAAAGGGTCAGCTGTGCTATAAGCAGCCTGTGTAATGACGAGGGCAGGGTGTGGAGGGTGGATGAAGGACATGGAAGAAAGTGTTCAGGCTCTAAAATGATTTAACTCAATATTAAGTCTTGAAGGCTGCAGGGTCCCCAGGTGGAAAATGAGATGCTGGTCTTCCAGCTTGTGCTGAGCTTCGCTGGAACACCACAGCAAGCCTTAGACAGAGATGTTGGCCAGAGAACACAGTGCAGAGTTGAACTGACAGGCAACTGGAAGCTCAGGGTGATCTTAATGGATAGAAGGTTCTGTCAGACAGTTCGCAAAATGGTCACCTAGTCTGCACTTTGTCTCTCCAATTTAGAGGAGACCAAATTGTGATCAGCAAATGCAGTAGACTATACTGAGTGAAGTGCAGGTATATCGTTGCCTCACTTTGAAGGATTTTCTGGGGCCTTGGATGGTGAGGATGGAGGAAGTAAGTGGGCAAGTGTTACAACTTCTGTGGTTGCATGGGAAGGTGCCGTGGGTATGTAGGGAGGTGTTGGGAGTGGAGGAGGAGTGAACCAGGGTGTCCCAGAGAGAATGGTCCCTGCAAAACACTGACAAGGCAGGGGAGTGGAATTCGTGTCTGATGGTTGCATCCCACTGGTGGTGGAGGAAATGACAGCTAATGATCCTTTTGATGCAGATACTGGAGGGGTAGAAAGTGAGGACCAGGGGACCTTTATCGATGTTGTAGCAGAGAAGAGAAGAGGAAAGAGCATAAGTGGATGAAATAGCTTGGACATGGCTGTGGGCCCTGGCAATCATGGTGGTAGGGAATCCTCGGGTGACGAAAAGGTGGACATTTCTGAGGCTCCCCTGCAGAAGGTAACATCATCAGAACAGGTGCGACAGTGATGGAGAAACTGGGAGAATGGACTGGATCTGCACTTTCCCTAGTAGGCCAGTCAAGAACAGTTATCCTAACTTGAAGTGCCTCTACGAGAGACAAAATCGAAGAACAGTACAGCACAAAGCAAGAACTTCAAAGCACTTTACTGTACAAACACCCCTAATACACAGCTGAATTCAAAATAAAACTGAAGTGCATTGATTACACCCATTCAGCTGAGAGTTTTGGAGGATTTCCCTCTCAGAATTATTAAAACTCTGAGAGTCCTAATACTGGCCTTGGAAAATATTGGGTTCTGCTTTATTCCTTTTATTCTTTCACTAAAATAGATGACATTAATCACCTTTGGATACTTCATCTAACATTTATCCATGTACTGTTGTTCATTAGTAATATAAACCCAAATAATTACATATTTGGACATTGTTAAAATTATGCAGAAAATTACAAAATCGATTAATTCTCTAGAAGTACAATTATTATTGTTATAAGAATTTATTTTATACTTTTAATGAAAATTAGTTAATAGTTACAAATTCTTAAAATGAAAAGAGTAGTTTCAAAATAATTTTCCAAGAACTGTTTTCCCATTATGTCAGCATGGTCTCTGTTATTGATGGAACTCATTAGCATTAGCAAATTTGGGTTTTCCAAACTCCTCCACCAATGTTAATGCTGTGCTTACACCAGTTAAGTTTGCAAATTGCCATTTAATTATGGTAAATAGGAAATTATGTTTTCATTCAGATGTGGAGTGCACAAAGCTTCTACCAAATGGCTGAGCAGAAATTCTGTTTGCTGAGATTCAATGACTGGGTTCTGATTCATCCTCGAACTAAGAGGGAAATTGCTGTGTGTATATGTCTGGCAGGTTAAATTCTAAATGGTGCATTCATCTTTGAATAAATAATTCACCATATTTTGTTGGAAAAAAATTAAAAACAGTTTGACAATGTAAACCATTACTAATGTACAAATTGAGCAAAACGTTCAAAGAATTAAGATATAGGTCATGAGCTGTTAATGTCTGGAACTTGATGGTTAAATTATGCACTTTACCTTTTGTTCCCACAGGTAACATCTCTCCTTTGGCCTCCCATTAAGTGTTGCAGGACTTGCTGGATTTGCACATTTAATGCCTATCTAACTTGCTGCAGAGTAACAGTCAATAAATGAAAGAGCCCCTGGAGATCGCAATGCCTGATATCGTTATAAAGAATTTTATTTTCACATTTTTCAGCAGCAAATTATAAATTAAAATATACAATTGGAAATAAGTCTCTGAAATATTAATTCACATTGCCTTCCTGTTTTATGATCAAATTTGCTTGAGACAAAAGGAAATGGAAGGTGGATTCATTACACAGACTGTCCTCAAAAACCTTTAATTCATGGGAACATTCAATTAGCAATTCAGAAATGCAGAAACACTAGGCCTCAAGTCGTTAAAGATGCTGATTAGCTACTAGATATGTACCATATAAGAACTCATATTCTACATGCATCGAATCAACATCTACAACATACTCTTTGCACCAAGAAAGGAATTGTAACCAAATGAGGCTGTTCTAATGTTCCATCTGTTTTCTGTTGGGCTACATGGCAAAGCAATTGTAGTGATTCTCACTGTTCACCAGAAAGGTGCTGTTCCAAGGGGCAAACACTTTCTTGCAATGACATTTGCAAAGTATAATTTGAAGGCCAATGGAGATTCCCTCTAACCAATCCAAAAAATAGCCTGGAAAAGGATGTCTTATGTCCTCTTTTTTTGCTGTCATGGATATTGCGAAGGCTTAGATCATTGGGAATGGATTGTTGGAGTTGAAGGTTTGATGCTACAGTGTCCTTTGGATTACTTTGGATACTCATCCTTGCAGCAAGAAATGATCCAGACCTTAGAATGCATTGGCTGTGTTAAACAAACACCTGTGGCACGACAAAGAATGAAGGTACAGCTTTGGTTTACAGCAAATTTTGTTTTAACCAGCACCTTATGAACAGGCACTCTCGACAAACCAGCAAAAGTATATACCTGCAATATTGGAAGTTTACTGTATTATCACGATCTCTGCCATGTCCAAGGAGTCAGATAAGGGTGCGAGTGAGAAGACGCTCTGCTGGTAAGTTTGATTTAAGGCAAATTTACATCATTATTTAAGTGATTTATGCGATAAATAAAGTGTAGCAGTGATGTGTATACCCCCTGCATTATGTGTCTATTGCTTAGTGTGTGTTTGTACATAATTAATCAGAATATTTAATCAACTGCACACTCCTGGTCCGATAAGTGCCAGTTAATAAAACGTCTGCTGTACCTAGAACAAGAAATTCCCGGAAGTGTTGAATAGACAATGCCAAGTGTGGGTTATCACAGAAAGGGACGCCAATGACTGAAACGACCAGGGTAGTTCAGAACTGACACCAGTGGAGTGAGTTCATTTGGTGCCATAATCATTGCCTAACCAATGGAGTGAAACTTAGTGGCGATGATAAAGATTTTTCAATGAACATAGAAGAGAAATAGCAACTGCAGTTGCAAATTCAGTTACACAGGTCAGATGCACAGTAAGGAGAGTCTCTCTTGATATCTTGCAGTAATAGAACATAGAACATAGAACATAGAACAGTACAGCACAGTTTGGGCCCTTTGGCCCAAGATGTTGTACCGACTTATTATCCGACTCTAAAGCCAAACTACCCTGCATACCCTGCCTTTTACTATCATCCATGTGCCTATCCAAGAGTCGATTAAATGTCCCTAACGTATCTGACTCCACTACCACTACCGGCAGTGCATTCCACATGCCCACCACTCTCTGTGTGAAGAACCTACCTCTGACATCTCCCCTACACCTTCTCCCAATCACCTTAAAGTTATGCCCCCTCGTGATAGCCATTTCCGCCCTGGGAAAATGTCTCTGGCTATCCACTCTATTTATGCCGCTCATCATCTTGTACACCCTAATCAAGTCACCTCTCCTCCTTCTTCGCTCCACTGAGAAAAGCCCTAGCTGCCTCAACCTTTCCTTGTAAGACCTCCCCTCCATTCCAGGCAGCATCCTGGTAAATCTCCTCTGCACCCTCCCTAAAGCTTCAACATACTTCATATAATGAGGTGATCAGAACTGAACACAATATTCCAAGTGTGGTCTAACCAGCATTTTATACAGCTGCAGCATAACCTCGTGGCTCTTAAACTTAATCCCTCTGCCAATGAAAGCCAACACACCATATGTCTTCTTAACAACCCTATAAACTTGGGTGGCAACTTTGAGGGATCTATAGACATGGACCCCAAGATCCCTTAATCTTAAAGATATTTTGAGGTCAAATGTTGAAGAAATCAAAAACAAAGACAGAAAATGTTGGAGAATCTCAGCAGGTCTGGCAGCATTTGGAGAGATAGAAAGCAAGTTAACATTTCAGGTCTAGTATGACTATTCTTCACAATTTAATAGCAGTTCCAAGTTGCACGTACAAACCATTAGGGATAGAATTAAAGGCACCCACTGTTGTCACAATTAGAACAGGTTCCAACATTGACATTTGTGAAGAAACAGACAAAGAAACTGTTAAGTTGCCAAATCATGTTACACTTTCTTTCGATGTGGATGTATCCAGTAAGATGACATTTATTGCCTATCCCTAGAAACTGAGTGAATTGTTAAGCTACTTCAGAGGGCAATGAATTTCCAAACCCAGGCAAATGGGACTAGTTCAGTTTAGGAAACCAGGTCAGCATACTTCCAGCCCACTTCCTACAGACAAAGGGGGTGGCCATGGGTACCCGCATGGGCCCAAGCTATGCCTGCCTCTTCGTAGATTACGTGGAACAATCCCTTTTCCGTACCTACACCGGCCCTAAACCCCACCTCTTCCTCCGTTACATTGATGACTGTATCGGTGCTGCCTCGAGCTCCCACGAGGAGCTCGAACAGTTCATCCACTTCACCAACACCTTCCACCCCAACCTTAAGTTCACCTGGACCATCTCCAATACCTCTCTCTCCTTCCTGGATCTCTCTGTCTCCATCTCTGGCAACCACCTAGAAACCGATATCCATTTCAAGCCCACCGACTCACACAGCTACCTAGAATACACCTCCTCCCACCCACCTTCCTGCAAAAATACCATCCCCTATTCCCAATTCCTTCGCCTCTGCCGCATCTGCTCCCAGGATGAGGCATTCCACTCCCGTACATCTCAGATGTCCTCATTTTTCAAGGACCGCAACATCCCGCTCTCAGTGGTCGAGAACGCCCTCGATCATGTCTCCTGCATTTCCCGCAACTCATCCCTCACACCCCAGCCCCGCAATAACAACCAAAACAGAATTCCCCTCATCCTCACGTACCACCCCACCAACCTCTGGATCCAACGCATCATCCTCCGACACTTCTGCAATCTGCAATCCGACCCCACCACGAAAGGCATTTTTCCCTCCCCACTCTTATCTGCTTTCCGGAGGGACCACTCTCTCCAGGACTCCCTTGTCCACTCCACACTCCCCTCCAGCTCCACCACACCCGGCACTTTTCCCAGCAACCGCAGGAAGTGCTACACCTGCCCCGACACATCCCCCCTCCCCCCCATCCCAGGCCCCAAGAAGACTTTCTACATCAAGCAGATGTTCACCTGCACATCTGCTAATGTGGTATACTGCATCCGCTGTTCCCATTGTGGCCTCCTCTACATCGGGGAAACCAAGCGGAGGCTTGCAGAACACCTACGCTCGGTTCGCAATAAACAACTGCACCTCCCAGTCGCGAACCATTTCAACTCCCCCTCCCATTCCACAGACGACATGTCCATCCTGGGCCTCCTGCAGTGCCACAACGATGCTACCCGAAGGTTGCAGGAACAGCAACTCATATTCTGCTTGGGAACCCTGCAGCCCAATGGTATCAATGTGGACTTCACAAGCTTCAAAATCTCCCCTCCCCCTACCGCATCCCAAAACCAGCCCAGCTCTTCCCCGCCTCCCTAACCTGTCCTTCCTCCCACCTATCCCCTCCTCCCACCTCAAGCCCCCCCCCCATCTCCTACCTACTACCCTCATCCCCCCCCCCTTGACCTGTCCGTCCTCCCTGGTCTGACCTATCTCCTCCCTACCTCCACTCACCTTTACTAGCTCCATCCCCGCCTCTTTGACCTGTCTGTCTCCTCTCCACCTATCTTCTCCTCGATCCATCTTCTATCCGCATCCCTCTCTCTCCCTATTTATTTCAGAACCCCCTTCCCCTCCCCCATTTCTGAAGAAGGGTCTAGGTCCGAAACGTCAGCCTTCCTGCTCCTCTGATGCTGCTTGGCCTGCTGTGTTCATCCAGCTCTACACCTTGTTATCTCAGCATAGATGAGTTGGACTGAAGTGTCTTTCTGTGCTGTATGGCTCTATGACTCTATTAAAAATAAGATGCAGGACTGAAGTAATTTATAAGCTGGATCAGGTAAGGACGGTCAGTTCTCAGAATTTGTCAAATTGGGCTTATATAACTATGGGTCAAGAATATAAACAAATAGCGAACAATCTGAATTCCCATTGGCACATTCATCGACCCCCAGTGTCACTTGTTCATCTAGCAAAGTGCTCGGACAGGGGGTCAGAAACATACTGAAGAGATGCTTTAAACAAACAGGAAAAAAGATGTTGCAACATTTCAACACACTATTCACTAAGTAAAATCACATTAATAATTCATCTTTGATTGTGTAAACAAGAACATTTTTGTTTATATTATAGCAAAATGGGCCATGGCTGTCATAAAAAGATAAAATATCTAGCAGTCCTGTAAGCTTGCCTACAATATTTTAGGATACTCTTTCTCAAAGAACAGCTTTGTGCATTAAGACCCTTCCACATTGGCAGAAAGCGACCCGCTGTACACAAAGCCATACAAATGCATAGCTCTGAATGTAAGCACATGGGTCTACCTTATTGGCTGAGTTGGGAAGTTCATAATGAAAGAAAATGTTATGGATTGATCTTTATTGAGATCTTAAACAAGTGCTTCTCCTGTGACCCCATTTTGAGGTTTAAAACATGTTGGGACTCCTCAGTGAGAGGTGGGGAAGGGGTCAAGAGAGAAGATCTACAACAGCAAGGGGAGGAGTGTTGGCAAATGCTGTCTTGGATCTCTCACGTCGGACACCTTGTCTTGAGCACTGGTGGTCAACAAAATTTATGGTGAGTTCTGACAAAGTAATGAGAAATTGTTTCTGGTGATAGGAGGATTAATAATCAGGGAAGACTGCTTTAAGATGATTGACAGCTAAGCAGGAGATGAAACAAAGTTTTTTTTCAGTTAGTTGGTATGATCTGGAATACATTGCAAGAAATGGTGAGGGTGTAAGTTCAATAGCAGCTTCACAAAGGAATTGGACATATGCTTGACTAGAATAAATTTGCAGGGCAATGTGAAAGGGGTGGGAGAGTGGGACAAATTGGAAAGAGTTAAAACAAGTCGAAAGCATGGAATGGCTTTCTTCAGTGTTTGTGTTGTACAATAAGTGACCTTATTCAGTTCCATTGATAAGTTTTCAGTGTGATAATAAAACTATGAGCTGCATCAAAAATTGAAGAAAGGGTCATTACTAACTCACCAATTTATTCATTCATAAATCTATTCTAAACCTGGCGTGACTTAAAGCCTTTAGAATCTTAGCAAGACAGACTTTACATTCCAATTGCTAGAACTTTGCACTGTCATAAAACACAACCCAGAAGTGATTCTGAATTTGGTACAAATGACTTAACTATCAAATTAAAGGAGATGTCATTTCATCAAGATTAGAGTCAGGTTAATTACCGTACTGGCTGTGTTAGGTTGCTATTTCACTATACTTCACTACTCATATTTCATATGTCATGGGTTTCTGTAACAGACAATGCAGCCTGTGAGCATTTCGAAGCTGCAAGCCTAGTTGGTCTATGGGTAAATTTTCCTTTACCCATAGCTTCTTTAATGTATGCGCACATAAAGAAAGCAAATTCTAATCATAACTAAAGTGTTTTTTTACATTTTATTAAAAACATTTTGAAAAAATGTTTCCCAATTGTAAGTCCTTTAAATGCAATGTGAGTGAACTGTTGTGAGAAATCACATAACTAATTTATTCCGACCGTTAACTGTGGAACAGAGAGTAATCAGATTTATATAGCGTCTTTTCCAGCATCAGGATGTCTAGCTGACAGTCAGCGAAGCAGTTCTGACATGTGGTCCCTGTTATTGTATTATAAATGTGGCAGCCAATATGCACAGCAAGATTCCATTAACAACATTTGATAACTGACCAAGTAATTGGTTTTGAGGTTGTGGTTGAGCAATAAACATTGGCAGAGTACTCAATGATATATATATCAGAGCTATGGCTTCATTCTTTACTTAATAAATTGTTATTTATTAAGTTGTTTTTACCTTATAAGTTGTCCCTTTCAGCACCTTACCCATTTTTTGGATGAGATGCTAAACCTTCATCCAATTGTAAAAGATCCTATGGCACCACTTGATAAAGAATAGAGAACCTAATGTCCTAGCCATTATTTATTCTTCAATCAACATAATTAAAAGCACATTAGCTGGTCACTTATCTTATTGTTGTTTGTATAAGGACTTTGTAAATTTTCTGCCACATTTCCAACAACTCAAAAATACTGCGCTGGCTGCAAAGAGTTTCAGGATATCCTCTGTTGACAAAGGTGTGATATAAATGCAAGAATTTGTTTCTGATTTTTGTGTCATTCCCAGGCCAAGAATGAGTTATGAGAGTCACCTGCTTCAGAGCTGTGCCCTAGGTTGCTGTGAAATTCAGTGTTGGAGCTGTGAATGGAAAGGCCAGCCTAACAGGCCTTTATTAGTGGAGAGAAATCAAAGTTAATGTTTCGGGTCCAGTGGCCCTTCCTCAAAAATAGTTCTGAGGAAGTGTCACTGGACAGGAAACATTAACTCTGATTTCTCTCCACAGATGATACCAGACATGCTGAGCTTTTCCAGCAATTTCTAGTTTTGTTTCTGATTTACAGCATCCTCAGCCCTTTCAGTTTTTGTTTAGATCTTTATTAGTTTCCTCTGAATGTTACTGTTTGTATCCACTCGGCACTAACCTCAGGCAATAGCTGAAGCCCAAGTAATAAAAAAGAATAATTTAAATCTCGTAATTGCTAGGTAAAATTGTTTTGTCTATTTATAATATTGTACTCCACATCCCCAAAAAATATTTTTCTCATTTCATTTTGTTTTGAGTTTGAGAATAATTTGACACGTGCTTATGCGTATATTGCTTTACCAAGTCGATGGCAAACCTCTGGTGTTCAAAGTAATGGTTCTGAATGAATCAGTGTTCTTGTCACACTGAGCTCCACCCTTTCCAGTGTGGTCACCCACAGCCTGTTGTACTCTAGCTTTCTGAGGGAGCAATTGTATCTGTACCCAATTCCTACGGTCCTAGTAATTATACCTGACCAACTTGTATTTATTCCTTAAATGTAATAACTAGCTAATAACAGTTCCTCTTCTGTAGCTATTCCATTGGGGTTTTATCCTCTACCATAACCCCTAGAGAGGACCAAAACAAAGCAAAGACATAACAGGATTGATGGCAGTGAACAATTTCAAATAGCCATTATCCAACTGCACAAAGCATTTAAGGTGATATCAAAGATACCAGGCATTACCATTTGGGAAAATGCCACAGGCTTTGAAACCCATACTTAAACACAATGTATATTTTTGAATGCTTAACGTATTTTGAAAGTTGAAATAAATTTCGGTCTGAGAAAAGCAACTTGTGTTTAAAATTATATTGGTATGTTTTGTGCAATTAAACAGCTGCAACACAGCAATGTTTTCAAATACAAGTAGTGACGGAAAGGTATGAAATAAAGCAAACTTTTTAAGTGGAAGGTGAAAATAAATTATTTTAGTACATACTGTTTCCCCTTGTGATGTGTACAATGGCAGCTATTTGCCATTGTATGAGATCTCAAAATTCTGTGCATCTGAGTAGCTTTTCAACAATAAACATGCTGAGGAATTTCTATGGTTAGCTTACTTTAATTATATTAAACAGGACTTAAGATGTACAGCACATTTAACGTAAACAAGGAATTACCAGAAAATAAAAGACTTGAAAATTTTCAATTATATACCTGGAGCAATGACTTCTTCAGAATCGTGAAAAGGTTCTTGTAACATTTTTAACCATAAAATTAAGTTCAGAAAAACATGCCTTCCAAATTATGAAAACATGTTTGCGTCCTGTCTGTATTATGCTTTGGGATGAACTAATATAAATTGTGCTGGATTTAAAAAGGAAAAAAAAAACTGTTGATACAAAGATTAATGTGGATGGCAACTCTTCATTATTTGAGAATTAAACCAGAAAAGTCCTGCAGCCATATCATGGAGTTAAGGAAAGCTTTAAAATTCTGTCAAATCATTACCTTTTACTGGGGATGTATTTCACACTAGCTTGTCATTTTGATTGCCACAATGACCCCGAAACTACCAGGCATGCTGATGAATACAGGTATTCTCTGATGCCTTACAAGCCATTCTGTTTTTTTGCCTTCAAAGGAAGGAATAGGTCCAATCCACTAAGGAAAGAACAGTCCAGCCTTGTTTCTAAATTGTTAATTTCTCATCTATGTAATTTAGTTGAAACAATTGATGAAATTACCAGAGGTGACAACTTTAATTTATAGAACATTTTTATTGTAAGTGCTTTACCAGAACATTATGAAACAAAATCTGATATCAAGGTGACAAGATGATATTATAGCAGATGTCCAAAGGTTTAGGCAAAGAAGTATGTTTATTTGATTTGATTGGATTTATTACAGTCACATGTACCTAAGTACAGTGAAGAGTTTTGTTTTACATGCAGTGTAGGCAGATCATAACATATAAAGACCATACAGCGATAGAACTGAGTGAGGAATAGAGTTACGGCTGCAAAGAAGGTGCAGAAAAAGCAAAATCCATATTAGATTTGAATTGAGGTTTAAAATTGCAGAACTATTGTAAGAAATGTGAGGATAAGATCTGCTGTAGAGAGCTTGCAAATTGTTGCCCCGTGTCCTGAATCCAATGGTTCAGAGGATCATCATAGAAAGAAGTGGACAAGTGTAGGGAGGGAACTCCAGATCTTAGGAGCAAGGAAATTTATGGCAGACTCCAATTATGCAATGGTTATAATGAAGGATAGTGAAGATCACAGAATTTGATGAGTGTATTTAACTCAAACGATTGTGAGCTTGGAGAAGATTACAGCGACAGGAGGGAAATGAGGCCATAGAGGGACTTGAAAAAGAATGAGAATTTTAAAATTGAGACTTTGTTTAGCTAAAGCCAACATAAGTCGAAGACCTATACAGTGAAGGTGTTCATGATTTGACGCATGAAAAATGCATTGTAATAGTCAAGTTTAGAGGTAAATGTTTCAGGATTTCAGCAGCAGATCAGCTCAGGCTTGGGCTGCGTTGACAATGTTACAGAAATGAAAATAGATGATCTGAATAATAGGTTATGGTCAGAAACTCATCCAAATTCTGACACCAATGTTATGAACACTCTGGTTCAGTGTTAGATAGTTGTCAGAGAGAGGCATGGATAGCTACGGAATAGCTAAGGAATAGCTAGGGAATAGAGTTTGTAGAGAAGACAGAGACAATGAAAAACATGGTGAATGTATCTTGATGGTAAGGTTTTAAATGTGGAAGAGAATGAGGATTGTGAATGAGATTAAACAAGATAGTGCCTGTCCAGATGCCCTTTAAATATGGTGCTCGGACTCTTAACCCCCTAAATAAAGGCATGGGTGAAGGCTTCCTGCCTACTCCTGCCACCAGATACAATTTACTCACGGGATGTGGAGAACCGCATAATGACACGAGATGACAATGTGTCCCATAGTGGAAATGATGCTCTTCTCAATACCAAACTTCACCTGTGTAGCAGAAGATTAATTTCAACAATAAAATAGATGACAGACATTCCTTGATTCCTTTTATAGGGCAACGGCTTGACTGATCAGTGTCAACCTGCCTGGTTTAAAATTTAACTGTCAGTCATCACAACCTGGTGCGTTATCCACAGCAACATCCATATCAATTAGGCTCTGCTTGCCAATCAATCCATGCTCTCCTCTCATACACTATGCATGTTATTTTCTTTTCACATTGGTATTCCTTGTGAATTGTGCTGATGAGTGAAAGATAAAAAGGTTTGTTCAAGCTTTATACCACCAAACAATTAACAGTATAAACCAATACATTTTGGAAGCACAATGTCTTCTGTAAATCCTGGCTCTGAATTACAAAGTGGAGTCCTGAACACAAAATGAATGATCTAACCTGGCTTTTCCTGATGGCATTTATAAGATTAGAGTTGAATTGCTCTTTCATAGAGAGTGATAGCAGTCAATTAAATAAGGTTTGATGATAGATTGCAAGTTGGAACTTTATAACAGTCAAAGGATAACATCAATGAGCTGCCCTCTCCATTTTACCTTCAGGTATAATTCAAACAATCAAAACGAATATCTTCACCAGGTAGTGTCACCTGTGGGTATCTGTGTCTTTGTTAACAACAGGCAAGGACTTCAGCAAATTATTTAGAGTTTTACTGAGGAGAGAAAAGAAAACACATAATTCAGTGTTGATACACTGAGTGACCGAGGAACCATGAAATAGAATGAATACTCTCACTAAAATGAATGCTCGGGAACAATTTCTTAAATCATTTGGATATTGACTCAATATGCACCAGTTATTTAACTTAAAATAAAAGATAACAAAAAAAACACATTTCATGGTCTGTGGCCCAGAGCCTTTCTATTAGCAGCAGTTAGAACATAACATTGTACAAACGTCTGTACTTAGAACATATGCTGTTCAAGTTCTGCAATTTTGCATAAAATGTCCCAGATCAGTGAATGAACTGAACTCTGAGCACATCTAGATGAGAATAAACCACTTTCTCTCAAAAAATGCAATGTTCATGTTCAATTTCTATTGTTATAGATACTTGAAATCTCTAAGTAAAAGGTAAGTGATACTGAAGTTCTGAAAATTAGGTTTTAAAGTGTAAAGCACCATGGAAAATTTAAAACAGTCATTCTGAACTGTGAGACTTAAATATTCATAGAAATTCAATCGTGCTTCAAAATATATTTATAAACACAGAGAATATTTACTAATTTGTATTTTTAGGTGCCAGTAGGCATAAGTTATAAAGTTAGGACCATTTTTCTTATTCTTTTTCTTTGCAAGTAATAAGCAAGACAATAACGTTCTACATTTTCATAAATTTCTCTAGACCTTTGTATGTTTAAGATTGTTGCATTTCTTTAATTTTGCACATCCCTGATCTACAGTGCCCCACCATTGGTGACTGTGTGTTGCCTTTACCCTATTGAAGCACGAACACTAATTTCCATTTTGACTGAGGTAAAACAGATAGGATCACATCAGAAAGGCAACAACATTTTTGAGTGTGTATAGGGTGGTTTTCTACATTAATGGGCCTAATTTTAAGTGCATGCAGGTGGAGTTAGTTTCAGTTAGTTAAAATGCTGCCCACTATATCCTAGAACAGACAAGAAGTCAATTAGATTTAATTATAATTAGTCAGAATTAGGAAACAGATTGAATTTGTGCAATTATTTATATAACAGCAACCACAATGTGGTTCACATTGCCCTTAATGGGCTTTGCACATAAAATTATTCAATTGAAAACATGGATGATTTGTTACGGGGGGATAATAGATTAAAATAAATACCATGGATGATTTGGTAATGGGGAGAAAATCCATTCAGTTTTCTATAAGAGCACTTCTGGATGTGAGACTAAGGGAACAGCAATCATACTGTGAATGAGTTGATGGGTGAAACATCCATAACATGTCAAAAAAAAAAAAATCCAAGGATCAGGTCACTCTCATCTAATAAAGGCAAAACACTGCAGGTACTGGAAATCTGAAACAAACCGAGAATGCTAGAGGAAACTCATAAGGTTTGGTAGCATGCATGGACAGAAAATCAGTGAACACTTTGTCCAGTGTGACACTTCTACAAATTTTTCTTAAGGCTATGAAAGAGAAATTTGCAGATGCTTTAACAATAGATATTTTTTATCAAGCTGCTCAGCTTATAGCACACCTCTGGATTAGGTGGGTCTAGAACTCAGACCTCCTGGCCAAAGGCTAGGGTCAGACGACCACACCACAACAGCCTGAAGTCGACACTTCCAAAAGATTTCCAATTCACAAACCATTGCTTTAGAGTAATGTTAACAAGTAAAAGTAGGGAATTATAGTCAACTTAGCTGAATATATTTGTCAGACAATTACAAGCTTCTATAATTATGGCTTGCATGCTAAGCACATTGAAAATTTCCAGCTGATATGAAAGAGCTGGCATGGATTAGTGAAGAGTTTCCACCATCAGCCCGATGAAATGAGAATGATATCAGGCAGAACTCATGATTCATGTCTGTAATGGATAGGTCTTGCTTGACAAAACTGATTGAGTTTTGGAAAAGGTGACTTAACTAGTGGAAAGGGTGTTGTCTTTAGATATAAGTTACAAGGAGTTCTAGAAGACAATTGATAAAGTGCCTTATAAGGGACTGTTAGCTAAAATTGAAACTCATTAAATTGAGGATAAACTGTCGATTAGATTAGGACATTATCTGAGTGGATGGAGAGAGAGAGAGAAATGTGAGGATCGTGGATATGCATGCAAATAGTAGAATGAAACTAATGGAATCGCACAAGAATCTGTATTGTGCTCTCGATGACTCACGGCACTTACAGATAATTTGGAGACCTTGTTGGTCAAGCTGCACTAGACTTTCTGATTCACAGATAGGGACACGATCATTGGGCCTTTTGCGATGCAGTGTTAGTGTCCCATCCTCTGGGTCTTAAGGCCTGGGTTTAAATCCCACCTGCTTGACTGATGTGTCATTACATTTCTGAAGGGGTTGATTTAAAGAAAGTGCTCATTCAAATACAGTGGGAAAACTGACCTGTCTTCATTTAAAAGGAAGGGACATAACCACATAAAATAATGGGTGAATCAGATGATGGGCTAGAGTGCCACCTTGCGAGAGGATGTAGGATTCCTTGAGCATATTAACTATTAGCTGAACTCAAAAGTATACTTGTTAATTAATGCTATTATATTATTCCAACATATCTTGCACTGAGTAATGCAATCGCAGGTGTGAGCAACTGTGAGAAGTGAAGAGTCAAGGAAAAGTGAGGACATTAATAGAGGAGTAGTAGATTATACAACCATTTAAGTAAACAATAGAAATAAGAAAGAATAGCAGGCTGTTGTGGTGCTGTGCTAATATCTCAAACCCCCTAGACCAAGAAACCCAGGTTCAAGTCCCATCTGCTCCAGAGGGGTTTGATAACATTGCTAAACAGGTTGATTTGAAAAATAAGTTAAATAAAACCAAAGAATGAATGTGATGAGCAGAGGCAACTATGTTTCAATGGGAACATAGACTGGGCAGCTTCATCAGAGTGTGATAAGAAGTAAGGAAGGACTGTTATCTGGGTTCAGGACAGGATAAGAGTAAGGCTTTTCTTTTTTAAAGAAACTGGAATTGTCAGGCTGTTAAGGCCAGTAGCAAAGATGGCTACAAAACCAGGTAAGAGGCTAGGAACTCTGTTGCAAGTAATTCACCTTCTGACTCCTCAAAGCCTGTCCACCATCTACAAGGCACAAGTCAGGAACATGATGAAATATTCCCCACTTGCCTGGGTGAGGGCAGCTCTAGCACCCTTCAACATTCAAGCAACATTCAGAACCGTCCAGGAGAAGGCAGCCAGCTTGATTGGCACCCCATTGACAACCTTTAACATTGACTTCCTCCACCACTGATGCATGTGTCAGCACTGTGTATCATTTACAAGATGCATTACAACAACTCACCAAGGCGCCTTACGTAGCACCTTCCAAACACATATCTACTGCCACCTATAACAACATGGCCAGCTGTTGCATGGAAACACCAGCACCAACAAGTTCCTCTCCAGGTCAGACCCCATTCTGACATGGAACTATATTGCTGTTCCTTCATTGTTGCTGGATTAAAATCCTGGAACTCTCTCCTGAATAACACTGTGATTGCACGCAGCCCATGTGAACAGGACAGGAGTTCACCATTGCCTTCTCAAAGGTAACAGGAATGGGCAATAAATATTGAGCTAGCCAGTGACTGCCACAATATGTGAATAAATAAAAAACAAGTTCAGTCTTCCTTAATTAAAGTGTAATTATTGCTGTCAATACAGGTCAATGTTGAATTTGTGACTATTATGGCTTATCAAAAAGAAATGGTATAGTCAAGTTTGCCAGTGAGAGGAAGATATGCAGTATTGTAAGCTCTGTAGATAGAAACTAGAAGTTACACAGAGATATGAAATGATAAATGTTTAGGCAAAATGGTGGGAAATAGATTTTGATGTAGACAAGGGTGGTATCATCCACTTTTGGGGTGCGTGTGGGAGAGGTTGGGAGTGGGGTGAGATGGGGACATGAGAGACAGGAAAAGGAAGTGAAAAATCTGAAGCAGGGAATAATTAGACCATCAGGAAGCCTGACTATCCTAGCATTGCAACATGACAAACCCTGTTTCAATATCTCTTCCCTCATTAATAAACATTGTGAAATAAAATTCAAAATGAATTATTGAAGCTGACAAAAAGATACTCTGTCATGCACTCAGTAATTCAGCCTCATTGCACATGTTATCTGCTGGGATAAAGTGACACATCTATCTTTCATGAACAACACTGCAAAGATCATTTCACTTGAAGGGTACCTGAATATGACCATTATTCAAGTTCCCAGTGCGCCAGTCACGTTGCTTCATATATTACATAAAAAAATACAAAAGAAAAGAAAGACACAGCTGTAATGTTTTATTTTCTGACTGCTTCATTCACAGAAGATAGTGTCAAATATTTTTGCCTTTATTGATTGAAAACACAGCCCATGCTGAAAAAGGAAGCAGACAGGTACACTCAGCAGTTTAAAGTCACATGTTCCAGTTCTAATCCATGTTACTTCTCCCAACCTAGGTACACTGGCTTGGTTGACGGTGGCTCCATCTCTGCACAAGTTGATCTACGTCCCAGGATCTCTCGAATCTCAGCTGACATCCCAGCACTGTACCCAGGGACCACTGCACTTATCAGCGGTGTGCCTCCATTGAAGATGTCAATGCACTATTCAGAAAATAGCTTAGGACCTGTTCTAGTGATATAGTCAACATTCACTCCTCAACCAACACATAAAACATTTCTTTGCTTTTTGTGGGCAAACGCTATATACATTAAATTCTGCATTTCCCAACCTTGACTTGCAACCTTGACTAAATTTCAGACTATTTAATTGACCTGTAAAATGCTTTGGGGCACTAAATCACAGTATTACTTTCTACTCTTTTAAATAAACAATAATGGCATAAGCAGTCCTGAGTTGGGCACTTAGTAAAACTTTCTGCATTGATTATTTGCACTGGAGTTGACATCCTTCACTCGAGTACTGTACCTGCTTTAGGAGCTAGAGATCCTGTGGTAAGAAACAAACAATTTGCATTTATACAGTCAGGATGCCCCAAACACCACCTGCACAGTGAATTGCTTTTGAAATGTGGTTACTTGAGGTAAGTAATTTACACTAAAAGGTACTTCATCCCAATTTGACCAGCCCATTGTAAGATGAGATATTGCTTTTGGTTTTTCCAGTTGACTTGCCATGCAAGCTGTGAATACTATTATTAGGATTACTAGAAAATATTATTTGCACCAGAAAATGACACACAATTCTGTCAGGGGAGAAAGTATCCTGTAGATAACTGCGGAGAGTAACTTTCATAATTATCTACATTTTCTTAACACTGTATAGTTTCCAACCTTACAAAATAAACAGGTTTTAAATAATTACATAATTGCACTTGTGTTCTTTTTGGTGCTAATTCAATCCCACTATACTTAAATCAACATTGACCTTGGTAGTCTGTTACTGGGGAGCTATTGTTTTTAGGCTCAGCGAGATCAAGCCACGTACACCGTGTTAATGACAGTGTTGTTAACCTCTGATTATGCGTTAAATCTAAAATGTGAACCATTCTAATCACCTTTTGTCTTCTGATAAAATACAGCCTATTCTGGCTTTTTAAAAAAATTCAAACATAGGATGTGAACGTTGCTGGCAAGGAAAACATTTATTGTACATCACAGAGAGAAGTGGTAATGAGATGCCTTTATGGATTGTTACAGTCAGTGATGTGTATGGATGCCCACAGTGCTATTAGGAAGTGAGTTCTTGGATTTTGAACCCAAGACAATGAGGGAACAGTAAGTGATATATTTCCAAATCAGGATGGTATTTGATTTTTAAAGAATGTGCAAGACGTGGTGTTTCCATTTGGTCTGTAGGTGATAGAGGTCATGCGATTGGAAGGCACTGTTAAACAAGCTTTATTTGTCACAGTGCATCTTGTAGGTAGTTCACACTGCAGCCACTGCATGCTGGTACTAGAGTGAATCAATGTTTAAGGTGTTGGACCAAGTGTCTGGAATAAACAGCTAACATTAGTAGTAGTGACCACAAAACTAAAGATTAGTGAAACAAAATTTTATTTATAACAATGTCCCTTAAAGAATGAAATTTGCTGTCCTTACCCAGTCTGGTCCTTATGTGACTCTAGTCCTGCTTAGCTTATTCCTTCCAAATGATAAACTAAGTGGCATCTTATTCAAATAATCAACTAAGAAATTAACCACATGCACAATTTCCAAGATGTTGAGACCAATTGCTGCATTTTTTCGGCCTGGATGACATCATTCACAACATTTCAATGCGGTAATTAAAAGGCTAGGTGTAAGAAAACGGCAGTGTCACAAATATTCAGGCAACGACTTTTGTTCTTGTTGATCATGTGGCCCCATTCACCATTCTGCTCAATAACAAAAAGGCACAGGATTAAGAGCTATACTCCCCAAAACAGAAATTACTGGAGAAACTCAGTTGAGTCTGGCAGTGTCTGCGGAGAGAAAACATGTTGCACAGATGTGATGATTTTCCATCTTCAGACTCTGTAGCAATACCTTTATGTCAAGGCATCTCCTAGATGGTGTGCCCTGGGGAAATAATTCTTCTCCCAGATGCATGGCCTATTAATGACGTGCAGCTCCTGTTCCAGGATCAATCCAGGCTCCCTAACTGGGAGCATCCTGTCTTTTATCAGGACCTGCTCTGGGTTTGGGACGTGGTTGTGTCCCAATCTCTCAGGAATAGCAGCTGTCATGTAGGGATCTGCTGATCAGGAACCTGCACCTCCCCCCAATCCAGTTTTAGATGGCTAACAGAGGAAACAGCTCCGCAATCACCAAACTGAGATGCACTGGCAAACTGCAGCAGTTCAAGAAGGCAGTTCACCACCACTTTCTCAAGGGCAACTAGGGAAGGGCAATAAATGCTGGCCAACCAGCGATGCCCACATCCCACAAAATGAAAAAAAAATGCTCTGGTAAATGGAGGAATGGTGGAGGCGTGACATTCCAGATAGTTGCAGGACTAGTGTTGGTTTGTGATGGCCAAAGCCCATCCAGAGCCTTGGTGCTCAGCCCCAAGAGCACTCAAAGCATTGAGGCAATTCAAACGTCTGGTGGGCTTCCATCTGAACTGACACTCGTCGGATATTTTCCTTGAAACTTTCCTTAGAGACGCAGACCCCATAATTGTCACTATGTCAAGGAAATTCCCTCTGTGTTGTTCTTGTCAGTATGGTAGGTTTTCCTGTATCAACTGTTACTGGACATGCTTCACTTCCTCACCTACATTTGTTTTCCAGACACGTGCCGATGTTGCATCTTACCATCCAGCGGTGGTGTAGGCCTGCAGTGAAAGAGTCTTTAGTGGGGAGTCCTCCCCCTTTTCCACCGGGGAGGCTGGGGTAGAGAATGTTGCATGGAGCACGGATGTACAATTGTAGGTTAAATAGGTGCCCAAACTCCCAGGCTGCGTGTAATTTTTGTGGTTGCAAGGAGCCGATGGGCAATGCATACATGAGTGGTACTAAGCTTCACCCCCATATTTGTTATTAAATGGGGCTGTTTCTAAATTTTGGGTTGCACTCCATCCAACTCCCTTTGATCTTTGGGCAAAGTGCAGATTTGGCAACATCCTTTGGTTAAGCGGCTATTAACAGGTCCAGGAAGTTGGCTGTGGTGGAGGGGTCTATCTGTCTCTCTTCCATGGCTATGTCTATACCTAGGTGTCCTTGAAAAGGTGGTCTGCCAAGACACTTTAATTGATCTATGACTGGCAGGCACTGCAGGAGTTGGTATGCATTGTTCCTCCATCAGAATGATACTTCCATTTGAATTTGATACGTTTAATTTGTGAATTTATTTTTGTTACAGTGCCTCCTCGGTGCTATCAATTCTAATTTGGTTTTATTTTGAGGACTGTTTTATTAAAAGAGTAGAAAAGAAGATTATGGTTCATTTGGTGCAGTGGTGGTGTCCCCACCTCTGAGACAGGAGGTTAAGTTCCACCTCAAGTTATGCTGGCTGTGGATGTATGCCATACGAAAAAATAGATTGGTCGCAGTCCTCCAACTACTTGTGTTTTGGCACCCAGAGCCCAAAATAACACATAGAAGGCTGTTCAGTTTGGTGGTGGTGGTGGTGGGTGGGGGGCGGGGTGCGCAGCATACAAAAGCAAGATGTTCTGCCTATATAAAGTAGCTTGACTCCACTGTGACAATAGTTGCAGACGTCTGAAGGGTGTGAAGAGGATACTTAAGTACAAGGGCAGTGTAGAGAGTATGTGGGAACCAGAAACAGGAGGTGCTCTAAATTTCTATCTCCCTAGCCCTGACCTTTGTTTAAAATCTCATCCAAAAGGCAGCCATCTCTGACAGTACAGCACTCCGTCAGTATTGCACTGGAGGAACTGCCTTGATTTTTGTAGGCCTGAAGTGGGACTGGAACAGGATAGAAGCAAGAGAACAACCAACTGAGCTATGGCTGACAATGGGCTCCTAGAACAAGTAATTGAATAGTGTGACGCAGGGGAAATGAATAGTTTTGAGACTTGTCAGCTATATTGAGTTATTTTATCAGTATCCATCTTGTGATCAAAACTTATCCTTATATATTACAATCTAATTCCTAACAACATGTTCATCCAGTTGTATTTTTTCTTCCAGAAGTGTTCATTGAAGCATTGGTGTTTTGTTGGATTGGATTTGTAATTTGTAGCCAAACATTAAATTTACCAGATTTATTTTCTACCTTTGCTCCTGCAGTTACATTTCAAGTTAAAAGCTAAATTACCTGATTACATTCACAATGCTGTTATCCTGACTTAGTGGTATTATTCTGAATCAGGACTTGTAAGTTGAAGCTCTGCAGCAGGGACTTGAGTATAACCTGGGCCAGAACTTCAGAGCAGTACCTGAGGGAATATTTACCAGATACTGCACTGAACTCCTTTCTCCCTGCATGAAGGGATGTAAATTGCTGCTGTTGCATTGTAGGGTTGTTTTGCACATGTCCTAGCTCACATTTATTCCTCAACCAATGACACAAACTAACCATATCGAGTGCAATTTTCCTAGCCCATGAGCGTTTTGAGTAATGGCGAGAAATGTGAGAGAATACATTGAAAATAAAAAATAAATAAGATTTTTTTTCTGTTGAGGGGAGAACAAGTCCAACTTTTCCATTTAAGTTTCAATGGCCGTGTTTGAATCTCATTAGTGAATAGTGAGAATTCTATTTACATAGAATTTAGGGGGAGGTGATGACCTACTGGTATTATTGCTGGATTGTTAATCCAGAGACCCAGATAATGGTCTGGGGATAACAAGATGTAGAGCTGGATGAACACAGCAGGCCAAGCAGCATCAGAGGAGCAGGAAGGCTGACGTTTCAGGCCGAGACCCTTCTTCAAATCCTGCCATGGCAGATGGTGGAATTTGAAGTCAATAGAATATCTGGAATTAAGAATCTAACAATGACTGTGAATCCAATGCCAATTGTTGTGGAAAAGGCCATCTGGTTCATTAATGTCCTTTAGGGAAGGAAACTGCCATCCTTACCTGGTCTGGCCTACATATGACTCCAGACCCACAGCAATGTGGTTAACACTTAACTGCCCTCTGGGCAATTAGGGATGGGCAATAAATACTGCCTGGCCAGCTATGCCCTCATCCCATGAATGAATAAATGATAAAAACATATGGGGGCCCCTAATTTATGAACATATGACTTACAAACATACACACTAAGAAAGCAATCCCATACTGGGATGTCATTTTGAAGATCGAACGTGCAAAAGTTTCTTCATAACTGTGCACGATTACTTTATATTGTCCTGCATTGCGTTCCGACTTGCAAACAAATCAACTTACAAACGTACTCAAGGACTGAACCCATTCGCAACCCAGAGGACTGCTGATACATTTGCACCTCATTACTTGACTCATTTATTTACAGGTCACTATCCTCCCAGGTACCTGTGAGAAAATAGACAGTGCCAATCCCTGACTTGAAAGTCTGAGCAGTTACCAGGCAGCACCAGCATCTTCTCTGGGCCTCCATCTTGTCGGTCATGCCCTAATACCTCAGGGCATGCTCTATTTGCAATGATCGCTCCACCCCAAAGCATTAACCTCACCGCATCATCATGGCGTTCTTGCATTCATTCATGAAATAATTCTGCACTCCACTGCTGCACTTTGGAGTGCACCAACACATTATGTTGCAATGCTCCTGGTAAGTTGTTCTACGTGTGAGGAAATACATCCATTTCATGCATCAGTCTTGTGTGCATTTCTTAATTTATTTTCCAAGCACTCACTCATTTTGTGTGTACTTTGATGCTCATGACATCTCTGCCTTGCCTTACGTTTTATTGGGTACAGAAAGCCAGGCAACTTGTCATGGTTGCCAGCACTGAACAGTGACCAGATGGACGGGATGGGGTGGGGTCTTGGTGCATGGGGAGGGGTCACAATACAGTGTGGTACTATGTTACATCAATGCACACCTGCAGCACAAACAAGTTGCTAATGCAGCAAACATACTGCATGTGTATCAACCCAGATGGCTGTGTCTCAATGTCGAAGGGGATTAGTCCTTAGTCGAAGCAAGAGTGAATATGGCAACTCAGTAGGAGTCACTGTGCTCAGAAAAAGGCTTCATTTGATCTTGGTCCAGAGGATTTGCCAAGGTCAATCCTGAAGGTAAATCTAACAGTCAGATGGGGTGTTGTGGAGACATCAGTCTTGAGTGGTGGGGGGGTTGGGTGAATATTTCCTGTAATGGTACAAAGGGAGGGATTGCATATAATCAAAATAGCTGAGTTAGAATGAGTGTGAGGTAGCAGAAAACAGATGGTGGCTTGTGGAGTGCATGAGGTCTTTGATCTTTTCATGGCGTTGTTATGTGTTCCTCCAGAACACGGACACTGTGGTTATCTCATATCAGGCTGGCAAAGTCTCAGACCATGGTGTCTGTTGCTAGTTCTGAGGAAAGAATATGGACCTCTTTTCCAACCGTCTGACGACTGGCACCTCCAGGACCCCTGACTGTGAACTGGGCTCCCAACCCTCTTTTCCTGTCATCTCCTTGAAGACTGTAAACAAAGAACACGTTTGGAATGGTCATTCCTGACTTGCACTGTTTGAAATGGTGTCCAATGTTGTTACTCTACCCAAAACTGCTACTTAGCCAAAATATGAGGTGATTTATCCCATTATAGTTTTGTGGGACTGTAGCATTGAACGACTGGTGCTGAACTTGCCTACAGAACCTCATTTCAAAAGTATTTCATTGGCTAGAAAGCAGAATGCAACATTCTAACATTATGAAAGGCCCATATGAATGTAAACATCATTTTAACTTTTAAAACCGGGACCGCATCCTGCTAAGTTCTCCCTTTTTTGATATAATAATAAAAGCATTTTGCCATTTTCTCTCTTTCATTCCTAGAACCATTTATATCATTCCTCCATGACTTTTTATATGATGTATCAAGAACCTGGCAGACCATTGAACTAGTTTTCAATTCTCTCTTAGCTTAGTTTCGTGAGCAGTTTTACTGGAGTTACTTCGTCAATGAAAAAAAACATTCACTGTAGGGAACTTGACATTTGCATTTGTTTAAATGGTACCTGATGAGTAATACCATTTTAAGAACAGAAATAGACAAAGAGAACAAGAAGTAAGTTTTTTGAAAAAAATTGCTTTGTTACATCTTGCTTTAATTACAGTATACCTTTCATGATACCCCAATGAATTGGGATCATTAAATGGAAAAGCACCTAACAAAGCATCTGACTCTCTATCGCTGTGTTACCAAATAACTCACTTAAGTTAAACTGTATGGATCTATCCATGGTTTAATTTCCTGTCAGCGATTTGTGCGTTTGCATTCCAGCGAGGTGTAATGCACAGGTGTAAACAAAAGCTTTTGTTGCTTGCACTGTTTAATAGCAAATGTCTCCTCTGACCCTGCACAGCTGTGCTACAATCTATAGAATATTTGTCAGCCAGTATGAAGGCAGCAAGCCAAACTAGACAATCACAGCTTCTGTGGGAGCAATTCAAATTGACAGAAGATGCAGATGCTCATGAAGTGGGAAACTAAAGTAACAACAATGAGTAACCGCTTGGTATTGTCACAAATTTAAATGTCAAATTGTTCATTGTCCAACCAGAAATTAGGAATAATCTGAGTTCTCACCAACACTGTGCAGTAAATCCAAAATTCCAGCTGTTCGAGGTAACATTTATTGCAGATTTAAAATGCCGGATGCGATTTTGCTATGTGAGAAGATTGGAGTCCGCTTGCTGGAAGAGCTTGCAAAAAGCTAGTGAATTAATTAACTAATTAAATAACTGCATGTCACATCAATTAAGCTGCTATAGAAACACATCCAGCAGAGATCACAGACGCCAATTCATTTGCATTCTTCAGAGAGAAAGAGCAAATTATTGAGAATTTTGTCTATTACATCAGTGGAATTAATAAGAGAGAACTTTAGCCCGTGTTTCTGCAAATGACATCGGAACCGAACACTTCAGATGATTTAGTGATTGGAGTTTAAGACTGAACTTCGAAAGATCCAATTCACACTGGATCCATGGTGTTTTTGTAGAGGACCTCAACATTTTTTGGTGAATTCCTGTGATTTCCTGATCCTGACTATTGTTTAATGAGCAACGCTGGCACATGTATCAGAATAGGCTCAGAACATTTGCAGCAAAAGAATGCCAACTATTTCTACCAAACTTTAACAGTAGCATCTGTTACATGCAAAAAAAGAGCAGCTCAGTGAAATGAGATAACAAGGTGTAGAGCTGGATGAACACAGGAGGCCAAGCAGCATCACAGGAGCAGGAAGGCTGACGTTTCGGGCCTAGACCCTTAATATCTAAGTCCTTTCATTTCCAGTTGCTCCAGAACATTCTATCAAAAAGTAACAAAGCAATACAAGGGAAGATCTTGGAGTATAAGTGCTCTCTCTTCCCTCACTGCAGAAGATCAGTGGCAGGATATGTTCTACAGGAAAATAGGATTTAGGCTATTTGACCCTGTGAATCAGGTCTGCTATTCAATAAGATTATGGTTCAGAGATAGTGGTTATGACATAGAGATTATGGTTGATCTGGCTGTGACTTCAACTCTATAATCCATGGTCTGCCCCACCATAACCCTTTGCTCCCTTGTCTATCAAAAATCTAACATTGCCTTAGATAAATTCAGTAACTGCGCCTTCACTGCTTTCCACAAACCTAAGATCTGCTGTGAGAAAGAAACCTCAGTATTATTTGGGAGGTCTCATATTCCTAAACTCTATCTTCCACTTTTGGTCTCTCACACAAGAGGAAGTATCTACCCAATAAATTCCCCTCAGAATCTTATGTGTTTCAATAAGATCATCTCAAATTCATGAAAGCTCCATTGAATAAAAGTTCACATGTTCCACCTTTCTTGATAAAATAAGCTCTTCATTCTGGAATGAGTTAAATGAACATGGTTTGAGCTGCTTCAAGAGTAAATGTATCTTTTTTCAAATAAGCGAGGTGACAATTGTACACTGTACTCCAGATATGAGCTCACAGATGCTCCTTACAGTTGCATTAAAACCTACCTACTTATATATTCAATTTCCTTTGCAGTAACCCCCAAAATTCTACATGCCTTTCCATTCACTTGCTGAACCCAGACTATCTGCTTGTTTCTGCATTTCTGAAGAAGGGTCTAGGCCTGAAACGTCAGCCTTCCTGCTCCTCTGATGCTGCTTGGCCTGCTGTGTTCATCCAGCTCTACACCTTGTTATCTCTATCTGCTTGTGATTCATTTACCATGACACACCGATCCCGCTGTACCAGGTACCTCTCTCCATTAAAATAGTATTTTTTTCTATCGTTCCTGCCAAAGTGGACAAAATCACATTTTCCCACATGATATTCCATCTGCCATTCTATTCCCATTAATTTACTTTGTCTATCCTTTACAAACTTTCTACCTCCTTTTGACAATTTACTTCCCCACCTAGCTTGGTGTCATCAGCAAATTTAGCTACCGCACCTTAATACAAGTCATTGATACAGCTGAGGCCCCAGCACTGCTCTCTGTAGGACTCCATAGTTACAGCTCATCAATGTGAAAAAAAAACACATTTATCCTTAAGTTCTGCTTTCTTCCAGCCAACAATCCCTTTATCCATGCTCACACCTACACAATATGCTCTTCTATTATGTAGTAATATCTGATGTGGCACGTTATCAAATGCCTTTTTAGAAATCTAAGTACAACACATCTATAGGTCCTAGTTATTCAAGTTTTGTTTGTTTCTTCCTCAAATAAACTCAAATAATTAAGTTGAAATCAATTTCCCTTTCACAGAGCCATGTGGTCTACCTGATGACATGGTTTTCTGCTTTTTAAAAATTATTTTGCAAATGCAAATCCCAGGAGCCAAGTAATTTGTAGAATTTAAGGTGATTTTTCCAAATGGAGAGGGGACATTCCTTAATAATATGCAGTATTGTTGTAACTGTCCAACTGATTTTCCATGTATTCTACTATAAACTCCTTAATAATTAATGCTAGCAGTTTTCCGATGACATCTTCAGACTAAATGGTCTGTGTTTCCTGCATTTTCCATCATTCCTGTTTTTGAATAAATGTGTTACACTATCTATTTTCTAATATGCTGGGACTTTCCAGAATCTCTGAAATTTTGGAATATTATAATCAAAGCATATGTTATTTCTGCTGCCATTACTTTTACTTTTATCCTAGAGCAGAGATCTTGTCAGCTTTTAGCTGTAATGGTCTTAGTTTCTCACTGCTGATGGTTATTAAAGTGCCTCTCTTCCATTCTTGATGTTGAAGTACCTTTGGAAAGTTTTCTCTAAGGTTTTTACAGTAAAGTGCTTTTACTATACATATCCTCCATCATTGCCTTGTTGTCCATGGTCAACTGAGTGTTCAGTTAATAAAGTGCATGTCCAGCACAGATCAATAACAACAATACTTTCCAAATGACCAGTGATCAGATATTAACTGCAGCAGTCACCACATATCAAAGGTGAGTTGTGGCTCAATCAGGTAGTGCCCCTGCCTCTCAGTGAGAAGGTTCTTGGTTCAAGTCCTATTCCTAGGCTTGATAGCCACAGACTGGGTTTTGTGATGTAGCCAAAAGGGCTAGTAATTCTTTCAAAACTTCTGCTCTATTCCCCAAAAGGGGAAAAGACTGTGAGGTAAGTGATCATATTATAATAGTGGCAAGGCAACAAGATGCTAGGTTACTCTACAGACTCAGTCCAACATCTAGGTGCTTTGTAGAATACCTGCTGGAATGGGTGGAACACATTCTGGGACAGAGCAGCTTCACTGATTGTCCGCCCCAACTTTGGGACTGAAATGTTGTCATCAAGGTATACATTCAACTTGAGATGATAGACCAGAGGACAAAAATTTTGCTAAGAACAAGAACATGCAAGAGTATGCATAAATTTCCTAAATTATTCTAGCTTCTCATCAATAGTAGATGTAGGTGACCTTTACATCAAATGAATTATACGGTGTGATGCTCTAAAGGTCCACTGTTGACATAACTTTCATGGCTTGTGAACAGCAGCTAGCTGCTGCAGGCAGCTCATTAGTCAAAGAGCCACACTATTCCGAATTACAAATTGAAATCTGCTCTCTAACAAAACTATTCTGACATTACAAATGCAGGCTAGTTGAGATCAAGATGGTAAATTTGGAACATTGGGCAAGGAAATTGCTATTGCGTATGTTCTGTTGTGAAACTTCCCTAAGGAGAGATAAGTTCCATAAATATAGAGGTCTTTGCAGAAATATCACTGAGAGAAATCAGGGATGGAATTCTTCAGTATTTAATCATGTAGCATGCAGAAGGTCATTTGCTTATTACTTATGTGCCACCTCTCTGAAAGGACTGTCCAACTGGTCCTGCTGTCCAGCTCTTTCCAAGCAACCCTTAAGAATTAAGCAATCTTAATTATTTCTCCAATTCCCTTTTTAAAGTCACTCGTGAATCTGGTTTTACCACTATTTCTGAAGTCCAAATTTAAAAACTCATTGCATAAAATAAATTTTCCGTATCTAGTCTCTTTCTAATTATTTGAAATTTATGTCTTTCAGTTTTTGGCCCACCTCCTTTCAGAAAAAGGCTAGGAAATTGAAGACACACCTAACCAACATTGGTATGCATGTACTCTACTGGCTGCCATTTTTCCAATACATTTGACAAGAGTTTGCTAGATTGTCCTTTTGGACATAGTTCCCTGTTTGTGATCGAGATGGTTTGTAAAATTTTGGTTCTAGGAATTTTCCTAGGATCCTCTATCTAATAGTTTTATCTGTCATCCGTTGCACTTCAAATAACAGAAAACTAATTAGACTATAAGACCATAAGACATAGGATTGGAAATTAGGCCATTCGGCCCATCGACTCTGCTCTGCCATTCAATCGTGGCTGATAAGTTCCTCAGCCCCATTCTCCCGCTTTCTCCCCGTAACCCTTGATCTCCTTGACAATCAAGAACCTATCTATCTCAGTCTTAAATATACTCAATGACCTGGTCTCCACAGCCTTCTGTGAAAGTGAATTCCACAGATACATCACCCTCTGGCTGAAGAAGTTTCTCCTTATCTCCGTTCTAAAAGGTCTTCCCTTTACTCTAAGGCTGTGGCCTTGGGTCCTAGTCTCTCCTACCAATGGAAGCATCTTCCCAACATCCACTCCGTCCAGGCCATTCAGTATTCTGTAAGTTTCAATTAGATCCTCCCTCATCCTTCTAAACTCCATCAAGTATAGACCCAGAATCCTCAAACGTTCCTCATATGTTAAGCTTTTTATTCCTAGGATCATTGTCATGAACCTACTCTGAACCCGCTCCGGGGCCAGTACATCTTTCCTGAGATATGGGGCCCAAAACTGCGCACAATACTCCAAATGTGGCCTGACCAGAGCCTTATAGAGCCTCAGCAGTACATTCCTACTTTTATATTCAAGTCCTCTCAAAATAAATGCCAAAGTTGCACTTGCCTTCCTAACTACTGACTCAACCTGCAAGTTTACCTTGAGAGAATCCTGGACTAGAACTCCCAAGTCTCTTTGTACTTCAGACTTCTGAATTTTCTCTCCAAGTAGAAAACAGTCCATGCCTCTATTTTTACTTACCAAAGTGCATGACCTCAATTATTTTGCAGTCACTCTTTTTAAATACCTATCAGTTCAATCAAGGCATTTAACACATTCAGAATGTTTTATCAGAAGTGTTATTTTTGGATCATTAAAATCAGATGATGTTTCCCTCCGCCAACTATTTTTGAATTTAAAGTAGTTTTTTATCCTTTTATATTTCAAAACTCACTTTTCTTAAAAGAACACCGAGAATTTTTGGAAAATATCATTAGGCCTAAAGAGCTTCATTATTATTCAGAAAACAACCTCATTTCAACAATGTGCATTCAATAGTTTATATGTCAAATTATTCTTCAATGCTGTTATTCTCATATCCTTTCTTATTCTAAAATGAGTCTCTGGGTATTGCAATTTTGAAATCTGACCAAAGTTACTTGAGTACACTCTTTATGTGGATAAACTACTATCCTTGTGTTTAGTTCCACGTCTACTCATGTGTGCATCAGTACCTTTTCCATTTTGCTCAATTATTTTAATACTGTAATTAGTAAAATAGAAGTTTCCTTCGCCTTGGAAATTTTTGAGGCACAAAGTGATTTTTGTAAAAATATCTGCCGTTTCAAATTATTTAATTTCTTAGATGTAGTTGTGACCTCTTGGAAAATGTATTTTGGATTAAAAAAAAAACAACCTGTTGGGAGGCACATTATTTTGGATTTGAATCTAGTTTGCAAACACTATGGTGGTGCTTGCTATTTTAGGCATGAAACCAACAAGAAAATATCCTTAATTAACTGACTGGTGGCGCACAACCTTTGAATGATTGACCAGTAACAGATATGTGAAAATGTCACTGTCCCTAGTTAATTCCCAATTTTCAAATGAGGTATCTGCACTGTTTGCAAAGGAGAATTGCAATGGTAATATATGTTTTAATTAGGAACTGAATGTTCACAAAGACTAAATGTTACAAACTCGTAAGTGTTGCTTTAGGCCTTCCTAAAGGAGATGTTAGCTAATACCAGTCCAGAAATAAGGATATTTTTTGAGCACAACTGGTACAGACTATGCTTGTATTGCCTTGAACGCAGAAAACTTAATGAATGATCTCTTTAAAGTTGGGGAAGTCCAGAGTAGGAGATGGGGACAAAGTTGATTAAAGACAGTAATAAGTATGGAAGACAGAGAATAATCTTAAAATGAGAGCAAAGATATTCAGGGAAAATCTCAGGAAATACATGTCCTCACAGAAAGGATAATGGGAATCTGGAACTCTTTCTCACCCAGTGTTGAGGCTACGTTAACAAAAAATTTCAACACAGGGATTGAAAGGTATTTGTTTTCAATATTGAAAAATATTTACTAGACAGAGGCAATAGGATTATGGAACAAATGGATGGAGTTCAGGTTGAGATCAAATTGAGTCAGCTGAGTAGCCTACTCCTGTTCTTCTGTGAAAGCTGGGAACTTTTGTTGAGCCTCTTAGACTTGCATTTTAAGGACAAAGATTTTCATTAAATCTTATCATGTTACTATTAAATAAATGTCTGGGTTGTACTGTGCACAGAATGTCCTTTCAGATCCATCAAACAAAGAAAAAAGGTTTACAGTGAATGCTAGCAAGACAATGCTGACAATAGGACATGCAAACACATAAGTACCTACCTTTGTAAAGCACAGCAGGTTATTATGTGCCAGTGACATTGTTTTCTTTGTACAGTATATTAAGTATTCATGAGAAAATTTCCAATTGAAAAACTTGCTGTTTGCCTTGGGGGTCCTTGATCAGAATAACTTTTCTGTAGAATAATGTCTTGTGTCACCAGTGGGGTTTACAGTGCATGCTTTCACTTTTCAATACAAAAATCAGGCATTTTTACACCATTGTTGTGCTTTGTGGTTCTGCAGCTGTCTTATCACATTATTTTTCAATCCACAAGTCATTAAAATGTTGGTTACACACACACAGATGCAAAGTTAGCCAAATAAATCAGCTGACTGTGGTGAAAAAATGCAGCACGCACTGGTGCTTTTATCATAGACAGGTTCTGGGATTAAATATAATACTCAAGGTAAAATGCAATAAATTTACATGTTTTTCTTTACTAATTATGTCCACAACATTGTTCAGTTATCTTAGAGTCAGATTGTCTGTAAAATGGTTTAATTGAGAGCTCTAAATTGAACCCCTCCACAGTTCAATAATAGTAACATTTTCCAAGATCCTTTTGCCATATTTACTTTGCACACATTAGACTTTCTGACTGTTGACACATAGGATACATATGAAAAGTACTACTATTAATTTATAATTGCCTCTCATTCTGTTCACAGGACACTAGAGCTGCAAGATAACAGATGAAAGGTATGTCTCGGTTTGAAAATTTGTATACTTTAAATTGTAAAAGTTAATTTGTTTCATTTCAGGATTCAAACCTATTCTGGAAAAGTGTTGATGTATTTGAGACCAAGGCTGGAATTGAACCTGGGTCCTTGGCACCGTGAGGCAGCTGCGCACTGCTTCCTTTCTTTAATGGAATTCACTGCATAGCCCTTGGATTGCTTACACCCTGCAAGTCTTTTCTGTGACCCATTCACTGGTCCACCCTCTTCTGCCCAATCCTTCCATCACCTGTCACTCACTGCCTTGTCCACTTGCTGCCTCTCTGCTCACTATTTCTCACCAATCCTCCTATCCACAACCCTTCTTGGCTCCCTGGTTCACCACTGGCTCTGCCTTTCCTTCTACCAAGGTCCTGCTTCAGAACAGAGATAGCAAAAACTGCAGAGACTGGAGTCAAAGATAACACAGTGTGGAGCTGGAGGAACACAGCAGGCCAGGCAGTATCAGAGGAGCAGGAAAGTTAACATTTCCGGTTGGGACCCTTTTTCATTTTTCTGAGTTCCTCCTGCTTCAGACAAGGTTATACGATTTCTTATGGGAAAGAGCTTTTCAATACAGCACAGGAACAGGCCCTTTGGCTCACCAAGAAGTTACCACAAAATTCTTCCATTGGCTTTTGGCTAAGTGGCCCTCCAACTTTCCCTTAAAACCTCACACCTCTGAATCCGAAGTTCAAGCTTGAGTTTGAGAAGTAGAATCCTTCATGGAAATCTCAGCCAGTGCAGAAATTAAACCTATGCTATTGGCGTCACACTGCATTGCAAACCAGTCATGTAGCCAAATGAATTTCATTTAATGCTTTTTCATTTCGTGAATCTTGCTTTTTAGGAAAATATTGACAGTGCTAAACATGTGATGGTCATAAATGAATTAATTTAGATGGTGCCCATGTAACTATTTAACATAAATATTATAAAGATTATCATTCAGTGCTGCAAATTTAAAAAAGTTAGCAATTGCAGCTGATATGAAGCAGAAGACAAGGGATATGTTGTACTAAATGTGCATTGAACATGGGCTACATCACACTGACTGTGCTGTATTCAGTTACTGATTTATCTTTTATAGTCATTTCTTACATTTTAGATATCTTTTGGAAGAAATAAGTTGTAATGAATCTATAAGTAGTTTTAAAATTTGGCCTGACTCAAGTTTTCCAATCTCCTAACTTTGATCTCTATATTGACTCTGTAGAGTAATGCTGTGCAGTAGCACTTGAACTCCAGCCAGATTTGGTGACTTATGTTGCATTCCCTGAACCATTTCCTGAAAATTATCTTGATGAATGCAATATGAAAGGTTTTGACAAAATGTGTGCTTTTTCAATACTAACTCAGTGTTTGAGGTGCCATGTGCAGAAAAAAAAACAAATTGTTTTGAGCCATCTCCTAGCAACATAGAAATATGCGGACCAAAGGTTTTCATAATCCAGAAACTGCTCTAAACAGTGCACCAATACAATCATTCTGCACCACCAGTGTAAGATGTGTGTTTGTCCACTCAGTAGTAAATGGTCTAGTAACCATTCCACCGTTGTAAGTTACTCCATGCAGTGTCACAATACAAACTCACTATGCAATTACCAATTTTAACAGTGAGAAGCCAAAAGAGAGATGATGCAATTTTGTATAAATCATAGAATCCCTGCAAAACGGAAGCAGGCCATTCAGCCCGTTGAATTCACATCAAACCTCTGAAGAGCGTCCTACCCCCCCCATTCCTAATATGTCTCATGGCTAACCCACCTATCCCTGGACACTATAGGCAATTTAGCATGGCCGATCTACCTAACCTGCACAATGGGCAAATTCCACAAAGACAGTCACCTGAGGGCCTCTGGTGCTGTGAGGTAGTAGCGTTAACCACTGAGCCACCATGCTGTGTAATCAATTGAATGGCAAAAATATTGACAGTTTCTTTCCTGGATGTCAATTTTTAAGAGTCCCTTCTATTCTTACAATTTCAACCACTTTTTACATTGCCTTATTAACTATAAATGTAATTTTTGGAAAATGTCCTTTTCAAAGGTCTTTACTTTCTTCCATTGATATTACTTATTGTCCAGGTTACTGAGGCATGCAGGGAAATGGATAGAATATAGCATGATAAGAATGTTCTCTTGTTACAAGCTTGAGTTCCCTTATTGATAAAACATCTTTCATCTTCTGAACAGTATTACTTCTGTCAACCTCTATCCTTCTTCTGACTTTTACATCACATCTGCCATCTTCTCTTATCATTTGTCCTAAATATCCTATCTTTTTCACTTGTTCCTTTGTGACACCGTCACCCTCAACTTTCACTCAAGTTTGTTCAAACATATTCCTTCTAACTGCCATTGTTATGATTTTTGGTGTTCATACTCAATCCATTTTCTAAAGATTTGACCTTCCAGAGATAATTCCTTTCATTTCCAGATTGTTGTTTCAACCTTGTGAATGAACTATGAAAGCAATCTATATCAGAAATGCGAATTTTATTGCTATCTGGCTTGGTTGAAATTTCACCAGTTCCCTGAATGTTTGTTTCCAAACCTCTTTTTCAGCTTTATAAATGTTGCATGGCACTGATTTGGCATGTTCCTGATCTCATGTTCCAGGAATGGAAACAGACATGTTCCATTTGTTTAAATAATGGGAAGGCCACAGGCATTGGTCTGTGGAATAGTAGAGGCTTTGAAAGTGAGGGGAGGGACCGGGTTTAGAAGTCCCATTCCCAGTTCTGGGTGAGGGAACCCCAAACACAGCAGGGCCATTGAAGTCCAACAGATTCCAGGCAGAATACTCCCTTTCCAAAATGGGACTGTTCTGCACCCACACTGACAAAACATTTGGCCAAATAACATTGGGTCATGTTTATGACATCATCATGAGGAATGCTATTGTATGATGGGTTGAAATTGGGAACGTAGATCCAAAGTGTCAATAAACTGCTGCTAAGCTAACTAACAGCCCAATAAACTGTAATAAAAATGTTAGGATTGCAACAATGCAAACTATGGGATTGAAAATGTCCAGATGAGTGATTTAATTTTTAATCAGCTTGCTTGTCTAGCTGGGTTTAAAGGCATTTTAAAGGGGTTCATTTGGTAGACCTCCGCAGTTTATCTGTTGGTTGGTGTGAGGAATTCTGAGTGGAGGTCCAGCAATTATTGACACTTATGACAATTGGAACACTGGAAGTTGCAGCTACATTTCTGCAAATGCTGCACCTGTGTACTGCAGCCTATGTGTTCCTAGGAAAATATGGACAGTGGTCAATGTGGGAGACACAACGTCCAACATGGAGGATGAGAGTAGGTGAGGGAGAGGGCCAGGAACTCGGGTACAGGAGCCGGCAGGATGGATAGATGTTGCCTCAGTGAATCAAGTCGAAGGGTTTGCAGAAAGCAGCATGGTGGAGTGGAGCCTCACAGCTATTCAGGGAGGCATTTTGTGGTCAACCAAGATGGTGCAACACACTTGTAATGCTAGAGGTAGAGTGCCACACAAAACTGAGATGTTCCAGACCAATAGTAACATCTCTTGCTGACACCATGTCGAGGGACATAGCCTGCAACTGCGTGGGGGCATCCAATGACAGTGACTGTAAAGGTGACTGTGGCCTTGAGTTATTTTGAGAATAGATCTTTTCAGATTTTGCACATTGACCGATGAGGAGTGACCCAGCCTTTAGCCCATTATTGCATTAAGATGCAACATTCCAATGAGCTAAACAATTCATTGAGTTTGCAAGGAACTGCAAAAAGCGGTTGGAAAGAGTGAGAGGTTTTGCCAGAATGGCAGATTTTCCAAGGAATCGGAGTGTCATTGACTACACAGCTGGTATCATCAAGGCACAAGCAGACCAGCCCTGTAGATGTTCATCAGCAAGAAAGGCAATCACTCTATTATTGTCCAATTGACCTTCAGCAACAAACACTGCAAAGTATGTACAGGTACTCAATCAGTAGCCATGATTCATACATCTTAAGAATGTCTCAAATACCAGATGTGTTGAATGGACCTGATACTTTGGAAAAATGTCTACTGGGGACAAGGGCTATCCCTCAAAGAATTAGCTACTAATTTTTGTGAGGGTACCAGGGCAGAGGGCGGATGAAGTACAAAGACAACCATGACAGATTGAGGGTTAGTGTTGAGCAAAGCATGTGTTTGCTGAAGATGAAGTTTGAACAGCCGGGACAGCTCAGCAGGAGCTCTACATTATGCTCCATCCAGTATCTCTGATGGGAGTTGTGGACTGTACTCTGCACAATTAGCACTGCACAGAAGGGAAGCCCTGAAGGAAGAACGGGGACAAGGTAACATTGAGTCCTCTGCTAATGAAGATCTCCCCGAGGAAGTGGAGAGACCATACACAGAAAGATTCAGGGCCTTACAAGGGAGCTCCTTGAGTGCATTCCTCTGATCAGCCTGCAGTCAATTTACATGATTGTTCATCGCAATTCCCCAGTGATCTAATAACCCTGTTTGCATCTTCATTCACAAGCACCTAACAATCCTAATGGAATTTATATACCTTGTCTTTCTCAAAAATACATAAACTACTGAACCCAAACATGGTGTGATTGCATCAAAAATATACTTAACGTATTTTCATTGGTGCCTTGGGCACATGTGGATCTTAACCTTTTATACTTCAGGGTGGTAAACAATGATGGTGCCTTGGCATTTCTGTCTATGTTTGCCCAGTAATGTACTTCTCACTTGTGATGAACTTAGAAGCATATTCAGTCACTTATATGTATATGTGTTTGAGGGACAATGCCAAGGATGGTAACCTCTGTCCTTTTTGCTTTTGTCTGGTTGAGAAGTGTAGTTTTGCCATTGGCTGCTGTGAGATGCCACTTACAGCTTGAAGGAACACTTACAAGGAGTCATCATCATTCCTTGGGTCTGTCCTTGTCCCTCTTCTCTCCTTTAGTTGGGATCCTTTCTCTCAGCCTTCTATAATATTATTATTAAGCATCTGCTCATATTTCTTTCTCTTTCCTTCTTTGCTATTACTCTAATGGCACCACCTTTCCTTACAAAGGTTCTCTCTTCAGGCTAAATATAGAAACAAAATACATACCTCCAGGAAGATGTCAAAATGCTCTGCAGGGTTTACGGTCTTCTTGATAAATTTCTTTCCTGTGGTAAAATGCTGCGCCTGACACAGACCCATCCAGGTGCCCAAATCCCTTCAAGGCCTTATCCCTCCCCAGTCTCCTCTATCCAGACAGTTCTCCACAATCTTTCTGCCCTTCCATGCCCTTCCAATTCTGTACTTTCACTCAGCCTTGATTTTAATTGTTCCACTATTGGTAGCTGGGCATTCTAGGTCCTAAACACTTAAACTCCGTCCTTTCTGTACATTCTGTGCCTTTTTAAGTCAAGTAAATAGGTGACAGCTATTCTCTGAGCAATCAGAATCAACCTGCTGGTTTAAAATCTAAACACAGCCTGGTGGTAACTGGCAAGCATGATTAAGTGATGCATTCTCCATCATAACACGTCCACCAATTAGATTCTACTTGCCAAATAATGAGTAGTTTCTTCTCATACAGTATAAATGTTGATTTTCCCCTTAATTGGCATTCTTGTGAATTGTTCTGGTGAGGACCAGCGATGAAGGGTCTAGGCCTGAAACGTCAGCCTTCCTGCTCCTGTGATGCTGCTTGGCCTGCTGTGTTCATCCAGCTCTACACCTTGTTATCTCAGATTCTCCAGCATCTGCAGTTCCTACTATCTCTGAAAGGCTTTTCAGTTGTTTCAGCGGCGGGAGTCTGGGAGAAAGCGCGAGGGCAGCCTGGGAAGGTAAGCTTCCACCCAATAAATTTGGGAGTTAACTAATACCCGAAACACTACACGCGTAGTGTCTCCCACCCTTCCACCTCCTCTAACCTAATAATGACGACTAAGTGTGGTGAGCAGGTAAGCGATTTGCATTTTTTTCCTCATCTCTTTGTTATCTTTTAGGGTGGTCACCTAGACGCCAAATCCTCTGGGAGCGGGTCAGAAGGCAAAGCTGGAGTCTGTTTGAGTATATAACGGAGTAAACTTACTGGTGCAGAGAACACTGCAAAACTAAAAATAAACTAATTAAATTTAAATAATTAACTAAGTAGAAATGGCAGGCCAGGTGATGTGTTGTAGCTGTATGATGTGGGAGCTAGCTGATCCCATTGAGAACGGCAGTGACCACATCTGCAGCAAGTGTTGGCTGCTTGAGGAGCTCCAGCTCAAAATTGATGAGCTGGAATCCGAACTCCAAACACTGCGGCACATCCGGGAGGGGGAGAAATACCTGGATACTGTGTTCCAGGAGGCAGTCACACCTGGTAGATTAACTAATGTTAATTCGATCAGAGGGCAGGGACAGCAGTGTGTGACTGTGAGTGAGGCAGGTAGAGGGATCCTGCAGACAGGAACACAGGAGTCGCAGCCCTTGACATTGTCCCACAGGTATGAGGCACTTGCTACCTGCGTGGATGAGGAACAGGGCTGCAGGAAGGATGAGCCAACTGACCATGGCACCATGGTTCAGGAGGCCATTCAAGAGGGGGGAGCAAAAAGACACATTGTAGTTGTAGGGGATTCCATCATCAGGGGGATAGACAGTATCCTTTGCGAGCAGGATAGAGAATCCCGCATGGTGTGTTGCCTGCCCGGTGCCAGGGTACGAGACATCTCTGACCGGCTAGAGAGGATACTAGAGAGGGAGGGGGAGGATCCAGTTGTTGTGGTCCACGTAGGTACCAACAGCACAGGCAGGACTAGGAAAATAGACCTGTTTCGGGATTATGAAAAGCTAGGAACAAAATTAAAAATCAGGTCTTCAAGGGTCATAATCTCTGGATTGCTGCCCGAGCCACGTGCAAATTGGCATAGGGAGGCGAGGATCAGGGAAGTAAACACTTGGCTAAAAGAGTGGTGTGGGAAAGAGGGTTTCCTTTTCATGGGGCACTGGAATCGGTTCTGGGACAGGAGGGATCTATATCGCTGGGATGGACTCCACCTGAACAGGGCCGGGTCCAGTGTTCTGGCGAAAAGGATAAATAGGGTGGTTAATAGGACTTTAAACTAGTAAGTATGGGGGAAGGGAGAAGTGAGCGTAGAGGGAGAATAACAATTAATGTAAGGCAAAGCAGCAGGTTAGCAGGTGACGAGGAAGCTTCAACTCCATTGAAAATTAGGAAAAAAGTTAAAGGGAAGGAGAAATCAAGAGCTGTTAGTAATGGAGGTGATAGGACCCAAAAAGAAGGTGCAAAAACTGGCATAAGGGCACTTTATCTGAATGCTCAGAGCATTCGAAACAAGGTGGATGAGTTGACGGTGCAAATCATGGCAAATGGGTATGATTTAGTGGCCTTTACAGAGACATGGTTACAGGATGGTCATGACTGGAAGTTAAATATCCAGGGGTATCAAACTGTTCGGAAGGACAGACAGGAAGGTAAGGAAGGTGGTGTTTCTCTGATTTTTAAGGATGATATCAGGGCGGTAGTGAGAGATGATATAGGTTATACTGAACAAAACGTTGAATCCATTTGGGTGGAAATTAGGAACGGCAGGGAGAAGAAGTCACTGATAGGTGTGGTCTATAGGTCACCAAATAATGATATCATGGTGGGGCGGGCAATAAACATAGAAATAGCTAATGCATGTAAACATGGTACAGCAATTATCATGGGGGATTTTAATCTACATATCGATTGGTCAAACCAGGTCGGTCATGGCAGCCTTGAGGAGGGGTTCATAGAATGCATCCGCGATAATTTCCTTGAAAAATATGTAATGGAACCTACGAGGGAGCAAGCTATCCTAGATCTAGTCCTGTGTAATGAGACAGGAATAATTAATGATCTCACAGTTAGGGATCCTCTCGGAAGGAGCGATCACAGTACGGTCGAATTTAAAATACAAATGGAGGATGAGAATGTTAAATCCAGTACCTATGTCCTGTGCTTGAAGAAAGGAGACTATGAAGGAATGAGGGAGGAGTTAGCTAACGTAGAATGGGAGCAAAAACTTTATGGTGGGTCAATTGAGGAACAGTGGAGGACTTTCGAAACGATTTTTCACAGTGCTCAGCATAAGTATATTCCAGTGATAAGGAAGAACTGTAGGAAGGGTGCAGACGAGATTTATCAGGATGTTGCCTGGTATGGAGGGAAGGTCTTATGAGGAAAGGCTGAGGGACTTGAGGCTGTTTTCATTAGAGAGAAGAAGGTTAAGAGGTGACTTAATAGAAACATACAAGATGATCAGAGGATTAGATAGGGTGGACAGTGGGAGCCTTTTTCCTCGGATGGTGATGGCTAGCACGAGGGGACATAGCTTTAAATTGAGGGGTGATAGATATAGGACAGATGTCAGAGGTAGGTTCTTTACTCAGAGAGTAATAAGGGCGTGGAATGCCCTGCCTGCAAAAGTAGTAGACTCGCCAACATTAAGGGCATTTAAATGGTCATTGGATAAACATATGGATGATAATGGAATAGTGTAGGTTAGATGGGCTTCAGATTGGTTTCACAGGTCGGTGCAACATCAAGGGCCGAAGGGCCTGTACTGCGCTGTAATGTTCTATGTTCTATGTTCTATGAAAAGAGAAAGCCAGCCATAGATGTCTAAGGAAATAAAGGAAAGTATCAGATTGAAAAAAAACACACACAAAAAAGCAAAGATTAGTGGGAAACTAGTAGACTGGGGAATCTTTAAAGGCCAACAGAAAGCCACAAAAAAAGTTATAAAGAAAAGTAAGATAGATTATGAGATTAAACTAGCTCAGAATATAAAAACAGGCAGCAAAAGTTTCGATAAATATGTCAATCGTAAAACAGTGGTGAAGGTAAACATTGGTCCTTTAGAGGATGAGAAGGCCAATTTAATAACTGGGAATGAGGAAATAGCCGAGACATTAAACAGTTATTTCGTGTCGGTCTTCACAGTGGAAGACACAAATAACATGCCAAAAACTAATGGCAAGAAGGTTATAGCAGGTGAGGACCTAGAAACTATCATTATCACCAAGTAGGCAGTGCTGGGCAAGCTTATGGGGCTGAAGGTAGACAAGTCTCCTGGCCCTGATGAAATGCATCCCAGGATATTAAAAGAGGTGATGGGGGAAATAGCAAATGCACTAGTAATTATTTACCAAAATTCACTGGACTCTGGGGTGGTTCCTGCAGATTGGAAAACAGCCAATGTGATGCTACTGTTTAAAAAAGGAAGTAGACAAAAAGCAGATAACTATAGGCCTTTGTCAGCTTAACTTCGGTAGTGGGGAAAATGCTTGAATCTATCATTAAGGAAGAAATAGCAAGACATCTGGATATAAATTGTCCCATTGGGAACACCCAGCATGGGTTCATGAAGGGTAGGTCATGTTTAACTAATTTGGTGGAATTCTTTGAGGACATTACTTGCATGGTGGACAATGGGGAACCTGTGGATGTGGTGTATCTGGATTTCCAGAAGGCATTTGACAAGGTGCCATACCAAAGGATGCTACATAAGATAAAGTTGCACGGTATTACAGGTAATGTATTGGCATGGACAGAGGATTGGTTGACCAGTAGAAAGCAAAGAGTAGGGGTAAATGGATGTTTTTTTGGTTGGTGGTCAGTGGTAGTGGTGTGCCTCAGGGATCAGTGTTGGGACCGCAATTGTTTACAATTTACATAGATGATTTGGAGTTGGGGACTAAGTGTGGTGTGTCAAAATTTGCAGATGACACTAAGGTGAGTGGTAGAGCAAAGTGTGCAGAAGACACTGAAAGTCTGCAGAGGGATATAGATAGTCTAAGTGAGTGGGCAAAGGTCTGGCAGATGGAGTACAATGTTGAGAAGTGTGAGGTCATCCATTTTGGTGGGAATAACAGCAAAACGGACTATGCTTTAAATGGTAAAAAATTGCAGCACGCTGCTGTGCAGAGGGACTTGGGTGTCCTTGTGCATGAATCACTAAAAGTAGGATTGCAGCTGCAGCAGGTAATTAAAAAGGCAAATGGAATTTTGTCTGCCATTGCTAGAGGGATGGAGTTTAAAAACAGGGAGGCTATGCTGCAGCTGTATAGGGTCCTGGTGAGGCCACACCTGGAGTACTGTGTGCAGTTTTGGTCTCCTTACTTGAGAAGGGATATACTAGCACTGGAGGGGATGCAGAGGAGATTCATTCGGTTGATTCCAGGGTTGAGAAGGTTGGATTATGAGGAGAGACTGAGTAGGCTGGGATTATACTCATTGGAATTCAGAAGAATGAGGGGAGATCTTATAGAAACATATAAGATTATGAAGGGAATAGATAAGGTGGAGGCAGGGAGGTTGTTTCTGCTAGCAGGTGAAACTAGGACTAGAGGGCATTGCCTCAAAATAAAGGGAAGCAGATGTAGGACTGAGGTCAGGAGAAACTTCTTCACCCAAAGGGTTGTGAATCTGTGGAATTCCCTGCCCAGTGAAGCGGTTGAAGCTACCTCGCTGAATGTTTTTAAGGCAAGGCTAGATAAATTTTTGAACAGTCAAGGAATTAAGGGTTATGGTGAGCAGGCGGGTAAGTGGAACTGAGTCTCAAAAAGATCAGCCATGAACTTATTAAATGGCGGGGCAGGCTCGAGGGTCCAGATGGCCTACTCCTGCCCCTCGTTCTTATGTTCTTATGTTATGTTCTTATGACAATATATGACCTTTTCGGCCTTGTTGTATTGCATTAATGACACTATATCAATGTAAATTATTGTTGTTGTTATGATCTTGAGTCATCGAAGAATTACAACAGAGAAGAGGGCCATATGACTCTATGTGTTAGCTCTCTTTAAAAACAATTTAGCTAATTCCACACCTTAGGTCATAACTCCTTTTTTGTACTCTTAATTATCCAGCACTCTCAGGTAGTGCATTCCAGACACTAATCACTCACTGCACATGAAAATCTTAACTTATGTCCTCTTCATTTCTTTTTGTCATTCACTTTATACTGGTGTCTTCTGGTTCTCAACTCTTCTGCCAATGAAAATGATGTCACCAACTACTCTGTACATTGAAGTACCTTTATCACATCCTTTTTCAATATTCACATCTGTAACGAGGACAGTGGCTGCTTCATCAACCTAAAAGAATGTCCTCACCCCTCAAATCATTCTCTTAATGTTTTTTCTGTACCCTCTCAGAATTGGGCAATATTCAAGTTGAGACTGTGTTTGAGACTGAACTATTGTTTCATAAAGGTTCATCATAACTTCCTTGCTTTAAAAGTCAATGCCCCATTGTAAAATCCAGGCTCCTGCCTGCTTTTTAAGATTTCTCAATCTGCCTTGTGTCATCAACACTTTGAGCACTAACACTCCCAGACTGGTATATTCCTGCTCCCTCATTAGAATTGTGCCATTTCAAATTTTGAAATTGTCTTGTACACCTAAGTATGTGGGGACTGTGTAGCTCAGTTCACTAGGTGGTTAGATATTTCAGATTAATGCCAATAGTGTGGGCTTAATTTCCATTCTGGTTGAGGTATATTTGGGACCTGTCTCCTGACACTGACTCTGAGAGCAGAAGGCACTAGCAAACTCCCACTGACAAAAACATGGTTCAGAACAAAGACAATAAGCCTAGGAGCAGTAAAAAATTGGACTTTTATGAAATGATCCTCCTTTTTGAAAATAGGTATGGAAATACTTATTAAGAATTGATTTCCACAGCTTAAGGCCACTTATGCAGAGAAACCACTTCAAGTGAAGGACAATACAATTTCAATATCATGCAACAGAACAGAGAGTAGAGAAGCAGTCAGGTCTCCTCCTTCAGGTCATGGCAAAACAATAAGAAGTATATCGATTCAGCTGGGAGAGAGAAATAATAAATAGGTGAAAAAAGCATCAGAGCTCAGGGACAGGTTACGGGACATGGCCCAAATAAGAGTACTATATACAAATGCCCAGGAATAAATTAAATGAGCTGTGGGCATAAATTCAAACTGAGATTATGATATAGTAGCCATTGCTGAGATATGGCTGCAGGTTGGCCAGGATTGGAAATTAAATATTTCAGGTTATAAGGTTTATAGGATGGACAGGAGAAATGGCAGATGTGGTGGAGCAGCCTTACTGATTAGAAACAATACCACTCCAATGGTTAGTGAGGATATAAGAGTGGAAAGCATACAAGAGACTGTATAGATGAAATTATAATAGGTTAGTTGCATACAGACTCCTTGGTGGTGCTGGGAAATGCTAGATTGTATAACTGCAGAAATTAGGCCACTGTGTAGCAAAACTAGCATAGTATTAATGGGGAATTTTAACTTTAACAAAGATGGAGGTAGACAAGTACCTGACAGAAAGGTTGCAAATTAATGGAGGGTGTCTGGAATAATTTCCTGCAGCAATATGTTCTGAATGGAACAAGAGGACAGGAAAACCCATCTGCTTTACTAACGTCGTTTAGGGAAGGAAGCTGCCATCCCTATGTGACTCCAGACCCACAGCAACTGCCCTCTAGACAAATAGGGATGGGTAATAAAGTGTGCATGTGTGTGGGTGTCAGTGAAAACCTGAATTATCAAAGCCATCTGGTTCACTAATATGTTTCAGAGATAGTAGGAACTGCAGATGCTGGAGATCTGAGATAAACAAGATTTCTGAAGAAGGGTCTAGGCCCGAAACGTCAGCTTTCCTGCTCCTCTGACACTGCTTGGCCTGCTGTGTTCATCCAGCTCTACACCTTGTTATCTCTGGTTCACTAATATCCTGTAGGACAGAAAATCTGCTGTCCCTTTTTTGCCCTCTGAAATTGCCTTGTGTACCTCTCTGCATTTAAGAAGGCGGCTCACCTTTACCTTCTCAAAGACCGTTTGAGCTTCACAATAACTGCTGGTTTCGATACCAGCGTCATGCCCCATGAATGAAAAAAATAATAAAAAAAATTGAAATGCTATGTTTCAAGAATTGAAAGGTAAAAATACTCCAGCTAATGGCTAGTAATAGTATTTTAAAAAGGCCACATTGAAGCCCTTATCTTTGCTTTTGTTGGTTGTAATCATATTATTAACATTCCTTTAACAGCATTTTGATACATTGTATATGAAAAAGTAACAATTTTGGTTTTCTTCCAGTTTAGTTCAAAGATCCTCATAATCCTGTGATAAAGTTGAAGTTCAAAGCTAGAAGCGTGACACTGACAATTGACATCGTACCAAATGGTTAAAGTCCCGCAGGAATCAAAATCCAGTGGCCGGAAATTGCTTTGCGGAGATTGTGCCTCATTAGGTTTCTTTCCGTCTCAAGGCTAAAGGCTAATTCATTTCAGAAGGGAATGATACTGTGATACAAAGTCTTTTTTTTGCAAAAATCACTCTTTTCCATCCGGCACCTCTTTGTCCACAGAGCAGGTTTTTGAAAAAGAAATATTTAGAAACCTTATTAAGGAACTACAATTTAACATTAGTGGGTAAGTAATTGCAAATCTATGACCTAATATTGAAATAATTCTGCTCTGAGATTGATACATTTTTGATAAGTGAGAGTAATATAGGATATTCAGCCATGGCGAGTGAATGGAAATGAATTGCTGATCAACGTTGACTTAACTGAATGCCTGAAAGCCTTGAACACCTAAATATCTTACTGCAGTCCTCATCTTTGTGAAATGATTCTGTCTCCTACCTTAAATAAACAGATGGATAAATAAGATGGTGTTGCCCAGTTATTACTCCCACAAATATTTTTCACGTTTCTACTTAAATCTTGTGAGTCTTACAGACAGTGAATGCCCTAAAACAAGGTAATAAAACTCTTTATGAATTATTTTGTGCATCTGGACCTGGCAACCTTCCTCATGCATTATTTCCCTTATGCTATCATTGTTCTCATGCAGGAAACTGGTTTTCATTTATTCATTCATGGAATGTAGGCATCACTGCCTGGGCCAACATTTACTACCCCGACTTAATTGCCTTTGAGAAGGTGGAGCTACCTCTTTAGACTACTGCACTCCATTTGGCGTAGGTACGCCCACACTGCTGTTAGGGAGGGAGTTCCAGGGTTGTGATTCTGTGACCCTGAAGGATATATTCCCAAATCAGGATGGTAAGTGACTTGGGAGGAAATTTGCAGGTACTTCAGCAAGTTGCTCATCTACAAGCCAACTACTTGCCTATTGAAACAAATATCATTGTTTGCTTTTGGGAGCTGGTAACACTCTTTATGAATTGTTTTACAGACGCATCCATTGTGAACCTTTTCATTAAAGTAGTGTTTTCAGGCTGATAAAGGATTGGACTAATATGTAAATGAGCCCTAATGAAGAGAGCAAAGAATAAGTTGTGGAAAGTAGTGATCAGTATGATTGTTTGTTTTAGCATCATGACGTAAAAATTTTGTTTTAAATAGGATGCTGATTATTCACTGTACCTGAAATTAGATCTTCTGTACTTGCTTTGAATGTATATCTTTCAATAGCTTTATTATTGTGACATCTCACTTATAAGAAGATTTGTTACATACAGATCAAATTAGTGGGTGTAAGATAACAAGATATAGAGCTGGATGAACACAGCAGGCCAAGCAGCATCAGAAGAGCAGGAAAGCTGACGTTTCGGGCCTAGATTTTCTGAAGAAGGGTC
>NC_063349.1:12335284-12406822 GCF_021869965.1 Rhincodon typus
GATTTTCTGAAGAAGGGTCGAGGCCCGAAACGTCAGCTTTCCTGCTCCTCTGATGCTGCTTGGCCTGCTGTGTTTATCCAGCTCTACACCTTGTTATCTCAGATTCTCCAGCATCTGCAGTTCCTACTATCTTTGAGATTAGTGGGTGTTCTCAGTCAGTAGACATCTTGGTATGTTACATCCATTACCTATTGTAATTGATAGGATTTACAGTGGATAGCAGAAATTAAGGAGTGATTATGTATCTTAGATTTTGATCTTGTACCTATGCAATACTTTGGACATCCAAATAAGGGAAGTCCAACACAAATGCCCCAGTTAAGGAATTTGGCAGATAAGCCAGAAAAAAAATAACAGTTGTGCTGATAATGGACATTCCATGAGAGAAACCATAGGGAGGAATTTGGAGAAGCATAAAGGTTTTTACCTGACCCTGCACCCCCACCAGCTGCCACTGTCTGCCCTACCTGTGTGTGGGGTAAACATAGAAGATAGAAGCAGGAGGAGGCCATTCAGCCTTTCGAGTCTGCTCTGTCATTCTTCATGATCATGGCTGATTGTCCAACTCAATAGCCTACTCCTGCTTTCTCCCCATAATCTTTGATCCCATTTGCCCCAAGTGCTATATCCAGCCCCCTCTTGAATATATTCAATATTTTGGTATCAAGTACTTCCTGTGGTAATAAATTCCACAGGCTCACCACTCTTTGGGTGAAGAAATGTCTCTCATCTCCATCCTAAGTCATCTACCCTGAATCCTCATACTGCAACCCCTGGTTCTGGACTCACCTACCATCGTGAACATCCTCCCTACATCTACCATATCCAGTCCTGTTAGAATTTTATAAGTCTCTATGAGATCCACCTGCCCCCCAAACTCATTCATCTGAACTCTAGTGAAAACAATCCCAACCTAGTTAATTTCTCCTCATATGTCAGTCCTGCCATCCCCAGGATCAGCCTGGTAAACCTTCGCTGCACTCCCTTGAAAGCAAGAGCATTCTTCCTCAGAAAAGGAGACCAAAACTGCACACAATACTGTAAGTGTGGCCTGAGCAAGGCCCTGTATAACTGCAAAAACACATCCCTACTCCTATACTCCCAACCTCTTGCAATGAAGGCCAACATACCATTTGTCTTCTTTACCCCCTACTGCACCTACACGCTTACCATCAGCGACTGGTGCACAAGGATGACCAGGTCATGCTGCAGACTCCCCTCTCCCAATTTACAGCCATTCAGGTAGTAATCTGCCTTCTTGTTTTTGCTTCTGAAGTGAATAACCTCACATTTATCCAAATTATACTGCATCTGCCATTGATTTGCCCTCTCACCCAACCTGTCGAGATCATGCTGAAGAATTTCTGTATTCTCATCACAGTTCACCCTCCCACCCAACTTGGTATCATCTGCAAACTTGGAGATGCTACATTTTTTCCCTCATGCAAATCATTAACATATATTGTGAACAGCTGGGATCCCAAGACTGATCCCTATGGCACCCCACTAGTTACTGCTTGCCAATTTAAAAAGAACCCATTAATTCCTACTCTTTGTTTCCTTTCTGCCAACCAATTTCATTTTCCTTTCAATACAGTTTCCCCAATTCCATCCGCTTTAATCTTGCACATTAATCTTTTGTGTAGGACTTTGTCAAACACTTTCTGAAACTCCAAATATACTACATCAATGGGCTCACTCTTGTCAATTCTATTAGTAACATCTTCATAGAATTCCAACGATTTGTCAAGCATGATTTCCCTTCATAAATCCATGCTGACTTTGTCTGATTGTGCCACTGCTTTCTAAATGTTCTGTTAAAAAAATCCTTGACAATGGATTTGAGAATTTTCCCCATTACCGATGTTAGGCTCAATGGTCTATAATTCCCTGTTTTCTCTCTCCGTCCCTTTTCGAATATTGGAGTGACATTAGCCTGCCTCTTTGGTAAACTGTCAAGAATGCTGAGCTGTTTCTGATTATCTGACCTGGAGTCAACAATGATGCATATTTATAGAATACTTTAAAAAAGATTAACAGTTTAAGGTTCTTCACAAAAAGTGTAATCAGCCATAAATGGACACCAGGAAGGTTGAGTGAGTCAGGGTTGGTTAACTCTTTGGTCTGGTTGGTTCTGCGTGGTGACGAGGGGGTCAGTTTAATATATATCCAAGTGTTAGAGTGGATTTTAATCCTCAACAGTTTCCTGGGTGTGGTCTGGTGTTGTGTGGGAGGTATATTAACTGTTTAATTTCTTTACCCATGTCTGTTGTAGAACAATAAACTTGACATCTTACTTTGTTTTAACATTAAGTAATCCTCTTTGGCTAATCCTGTACACTCAGCTCATAAACAGGTAAGTACATACACAGGATTGGCAAGTCCATCTTACCAATTTTAAACATGCCTGTTGAAATCAGATGAGGAAGAAAAATGGGGAAAGCCATTCCATTCCTCTTCACCTGGTTGTAACAGAAGGCACCCTATTACCAGATTTGGCTGCTTTATTGTAAAAAAATTGAGTAAAGTCATGTACATTTTTTCTAATTGTGAGTTTAAAATCTTTACTGTCGCAACTAAACAGAATCACTTGTGCTGCTGTTAAACGAAGAAATGATGATGCATACACTTGAAAATCACTGAGGGCTGAAATGTTGAAATAGGATTTTGCTGCACATAAACTGAGATCTTTCATAAACCATGAATGTGATAAAAATAAAGCTCCAATACTCACCACAGGTATTATGGTGAAGTGAAGCTAAATCCAAAAGGATAGCTGATGGACAGATGATAAATCCTGTAAGGTTTTACTAGATAACATTGTGATGTACAACATTATTCAGTGTGGCTGATGTATCCTTGACTAGTCATGGGTTTCTCTCCCTCATTCATCCCTCCTTCACATTTACTTGCACATCAATCTTTGCAATGAGCAACATCATATTTCCTATTTATGTGTTCACTGAAGAATATTGAAGACGTGTTTAAGGTGTTGGATTTTTGAGATGCTTTGTGCTTATTTCCTTCACTCAACAGCTTACAGGTGCACGTAGCTGTGCTACTCTGAGCATTGCCTGTTTTTTCAAACTTTCTCAATAGGTGGTGCACAATCTATTCTTGACCCCCAAGAATATGTTACATTTCAGGCTGTTCCTGAGGTAGAACTAGCAAAAGGCAAGCGGTTAATCTGAAGGATGGGTTACTGCAGAACAAACAGAATAAGGACGATCAGACAGAAGCGAGGAGGAAGCACAGAAATAAAGGTAATGGCACATGGACTGAAGGAATTCAGCTAGGTGAATAGCAATGGGTGAGATCTTCTATCATGCAGTCCGAGTCTGGAGACAGACCAGAAGTGAGTGTAACTTCCATTTGGGGCAGGTCTGGTTTTCTCAGCACATTACTTATGCATGCAGGTATTGCTCAAGATGAGTGGTGAATCTTATGGGATGGGGACCAACATGAAGCTTTCACCCTTGGCAGAACCTTCTGCACTTTGAAGATTCTGGTGCCATATTTAAAGAGCACCCAGCTGGGCATTCACTCACTGCAATTCATGAACATCACTCAACCTCATTTGATCATATAGAACTTGAGTATTACTGAAAAAAAAAATATTTTGTTGAAGATTTTTGTCTTGCATTCTTGCATCAAGAATATTTGCAAGAATACCAATTCAACGGGAAACGACACCTTAGATAAAATGAAAACCAAAAGAACTGCGGGATGCTGTAAATCAGGAACAAAAACAAAGTTGCTAGAAAAGCTCAGCAGGTCTGGCAGCATCTGTGGAGGAGAAAACAGAGTTAACGTTTCGGGTCCGGTGATCCCTCCTCAGAACAGGATAGAATGATAGATAAAATGATACTTTTTCAGCAATGAACAGAAGCAGCCCAACAGTAAGTACAGGCATAAATGTAAAAAAGACTCTTAATAGACTATTATAAATTGGATATATTTAAATGTATAAAGTAAGATACTGCAATTCAAGGTAAATATAAGTTAAAATTTGTAGATTAAAAAAAGTTCTGAGCTAGGGTCAGCGGACCGAAATGTTAACTCTGATTTTTTTCTTCACAGATGCTGCCAGACCTGCTGATCTTTTCCAGCAACTTCTGTTTTTGTTATAATCTGTAGAAGATGCTTTTGCTTTTTGTGAGATGATGGATATTTGCCTGGAAATCAAACAATAGTATTTTGCAGACAGCAAGGAATCCCAATGGCATCAAATATTTTAAACCTTAAGTTTTGACTTTGCACGTGCAATGATTTTGATTATTCTTTGTCTTTAGGCTATGCATTCATTCATGTACAATCCCTACAACATTTGGTTATTTAAATAATGCAGTAATCTTACATGGAAGAAGGAGGGCTTTCACTGCCTGATGTGGTTTTTAACTGAGCTGCATGCGTTTCAATTTTTCACTTGCTCCCCAGGGACCTTCCTCTATTTCAGATGGTGACAGCCTGAAAATAGTGTTATTTGCTTCTTCAAAATTACTTTCAAGCATTAACCCTCTGATGTATATATGTGTGTGCCAAGCTCCTCCTCTGTATGAAGCATTTCCCAAATATTAACAGGACGTAATTTAGAGTTTTTCTATTTGTGCTGTTTTAGCCCTAATCCATTTGCCCATTTACAACATGGCTTCACAAAACTAAGACATCAGCAATCAGCTTTTTTTAAAATCTACTTAGCAATCGTGGTGTCAAGATTCACAGTTCAACTCATTTTATAAGTTTGAAAAGAATGATCAAGATAGTATTTGACCATTTGTCTTTAAGAAAGAAAAGAAAGACTTCCATTTTCACAACCTCAAGCCATTGTAAGCGAGTTGCAACCTATAAAGTGCTTTGGCCATATTGACACTGTTGCAAAGAGATGACAGGCAATTTGCACACAGCAAGCAACCACAAACAGCAATGACATGATGAGAAGATATAATCTGTTTAATTTTCTGGATAGATAAATATTGGCCAGAATAGCCGGGAAGCCTCTTCTTCTCCCTTTTGAAATATTGCCACAGGATATTTTCTGTTCACATGATGTCAAATGGAGCCTTAGTTTAACATCTCATCCAAAAGATGTCCCCTCCAACTGTGCAGCATCCCTTCAGTGTGACACTGGAATGTCTGCCTAGATTTTGTGCTCAAGCCTCTGGTATGACTTGAGATTCTACAAACTTTTGAGTCTGAGGGTAGAGGGTCTACCACTAGTGCTGACAGCTTGTTTGAGGAAAAAATGAAAACAATTGTGTTTTCAAATTTTTTACAGTTTACAATGATTAATTCATCATTTAATGCATATTATGCATTTCCAAAGTATGCTGTTGTTCTGCAAGGACAGTCATCTAATGGTCTATTATATTGTGCTAAATTGTTTTTCACAGAATCCCTACAGTGTGGAAACAGGCCCTTCAGCCCAACAAGTCCACACCACCCCTCAAAGCATCCCACCCAGACTCATTCCTCGTAACCTACCTAATCCACACATCCCTGAACACTATGGGCAATTTAGCATGGCCAATCCACCTAGCCTGCACATCTTTGAACTGTGGGAGGAAAACAGAGCACCCAGCAGAAACAGGGAGAATGTGCAAACTCCAAACAGACAGTCACCCGAAGCTGGGATCAAACCCAGGTCCCTGGCAGTGTGAGGCAGCCGTGCTAACTGCTGTGCCACCATGCCACCCAAGTAATAAACCCACAGAATTAACCATTCTCTATCAGTAAAAAGTACTGCAGAAGTATTGACTTTCTACAATTTTGTAAAATGGAAACCAACAGATGCTTGTACCCTGTTGCTAAATCTGAAATAATTTGCATTGACATGTGTTTTGGATGATTCAGAGTTCTTATTAAGACATATTTTATTGGAAGTTGATTTTGACAGTTCAGGGTTATTAAAATCACAAAGTGGAATGAAGTGGATGTCTCAGCCATGATGTGGAGAATCAGGCAGAGCCGTAGACCACCTCTTTTCAGTAAGACTTGTTGCATCATGTGCCCAATCAGGCACTTGAAAGGCCACCCAGGATCAAGGACCATGTGGGTGTAAATCCTGCTCAGCAAGAGCTGCCAGGCAATACAGATGCCATTGGCTGGTCACTGTACAGCACCATCCACAAACTTAAGATCATCCCGTGATTGATAGGTGGTGAGGGACTTGATGTCAGGAAGGGATTGAAGGGTGGAGTCGGCGAGGAGAAGTGGAGAGAGAAATTACTAACAAGGTCAGGCAGATGGCACTCAGTGGGCATTGAGAGCCATTGAAAGAGAGGTCCATCCCTGCACACATTTACCTGCCGTGGTCTCTGCATGGTGACTCCCCAGCCCCCCACTGGATTAGTAACAGTGGCAGTGGAATAGACAGTGAGCATTAATTGGCCACTTAGGAGCCTAAATTTACAGGGGGTTTGGTGATGGGAGGGGCTGGATTGGTAGAGGAAAATTGCCACTATTAAATTCAGTAACCATGATGACTTTGGAGATGGGAGCAGGAAAAGGCGCTGGATTCCCCATCCACCTGATTAAATGCCCTGTATCATCAAACTTGCCACAGGGAAGGTGCAAGATTCAACTCGCAACATAATCCATTAAATATGAAGTCCCACGGAGACATTAGATTAATACTGATTTTGGCATGTACTAACCGACAGGCTGGATACTAAGGTACACTTCCTGTGCACGAGAAATATTTGAACATGGCTCCTGCAACCCGTGGAGTAATAATATCTAAAGAAACAATGTGGTTTTGGAGGGGTTGGATTGGTAGAGGAAAATCACCACAATTAAATGCAATAACCATGGTGACTTTTATATTGTCAGATAGCAACTTCTACTGCATTAGAAGTTGCTTTGAAAATATGCAAGCTGACAAGGTAATTGAGACCTTAAGCATAGAATTATTACAGTGCAGAAGGAAGCTATTTGGCCCGTCGTGCCTGCACCAGATCTTGAAGTGAGCATCATTACCTAATGCCAATTTCCTGCATTTTCCCCATATCCCTTTGATTCAAGTAATCATCCAGTGCCCTCTTGAAACTACCAATTGAACCTGCCTCCACCACATTTTCAGTGCATTCTATGCCCTAACTTCTCGCTGTGTGAAAAAGTTTTTCTTTCACACATCACTATTGCTTTATTTGCACACCACTTTAAACCTCACTCTTTTTTCTTTTACAAACTTGAGCAGCTTCTTGCTATCTACTCTATCCAGCCCGCTCATGATTTTGAAAACTCCTGTTAAATCTTCTCTCAGCCTCATTTTTTCCAGGGAGAACAGCCCTAACTTGGTCAATCTAATCTCATAACTGAAGTTTCTCATTCTTCAAACCATTCTTGTAAATCGCTTCTGTATGATTGCCAATGCATTTACATCTTTCCTATAATATGGTGCCCGTAACTGTTCCCAAAAGTAAGTTCTAACATGTGTCTTGCTCAAAAGCTTTCATATTATATCACTGAAGAGGAGCATACACGGTATTGTGATATTACTTGTTACTTTGATTAGGCCCTCGGCATGCGACATTTATACCTATCATTTTATTCTTGCCAGTTTGTTTGTCTCCAGCACCACCTTATTTTTAACTTTTTGCAATTATCTCTCTGCCCTCAATTAGTTGGAACATAGGTCGTCCCTTCACTTGCTATTCAGCTGTTGGAACTTTACTCACATCGCCTGACACTTCTGCCTACCTGCAGATACTTGTTATCCAGCCTGTTGACATTCCACTCACACCATTTGTACGATCTTTTGATCTCTCTGCCTATAAATTCTGTGCCTGTGTGCTCCTCTTCACTTCGCCTGATGAAGGAGCAGTGCTCCAAAAGCTTGTGATTTCAAACAAGCCTTTTGGACTATAACCTGGTGTTATGCGACTTCTGAACTTGTCCTCCACAGTTCAACACCTGCACCTCCATGTCATTGACATGATGACAACTGTAATACTCAAATTGAGAAAATAATATCTCTGTTCCTTCTGGTGTATTTAGGTCCATCCTTTGTATGAATATTTCCATTGCAGCAGCACCCTCAAGGAACATTCCAGAAACCATCAGTTAAACACAGCAAGGTAAACAGCCAGTGAACTGAAGGGTGTACTATATAAGACATAGGCCTGTCAATCTGTTCCAGGGGAGGAGCAGACACTGTAAATGACAATAATAAACATCAATTTCACCAAAAAAAAAAGTTTGAAACACAAATATCTGGTTATCATCTGGCCAACTTCTGTCATAACTTTAAATATGGATAAAAGTAACATTAGTTAATTTATGGACTATTTTCAATTATGTTCAAATTCAAGCAATGCATAGAGATGGTGAACAGGGAAGTGCTAACGTCCTCATGTGTTTCCCTGATTTCCGCATTAACAATTTTATGATCATTAATATTCTAAATTTTAGGTTTGGCTGTTCAGCTTTGAAAGTATCTCTCTGTGGAAGGAGGCTAAGTCGGTTTCTCTGTACTAAAGGTCACCTCAGCCGTAGAGATAAATGTTAGTTCTGGAACCTCTTTGTAAGGAACGTCACAGATCTCACCATGTGGTCTGAGTGGCTGCGTAGCAGAATAAATTAAAGTAGGCTTATTCTCAGTTTCCTATATTACAAAACTATCCATCGCTGAAAACTACTTCATTCACTGTAAAGATCTTCGGGGCTGAGATCATGAAAGGAGTTATATAAATGCAAACGTTTTGTATTCACTTCAACCTAATGATCTAAGTTTAAGATTCAAAAATAAATTCACTTGGGGAACTTAAATGATGCTTCAGTTGCACTTGGAAAGCCCTGAGAATTCAATTTCCTTGCCATTATTCTAAAGGTAACTTGTTTGTATCCCATAAGATTCATTTGAAGAGATTTTTGCCCATGCATATATCTCTGTTGCTATGGTTGGCAAAATTGAATTGAACTGGTTGACTGCACGACTTGGGAAGTTACCAATTGGATGGATGGGCTAGGTTTCAAGGTTGGATATAGAAACCTATTATCAAAGTTCTAGTTAATTGTCATGATATTTAACTATAAGCTCACTGGCACAATAGTGTATGCAAGTTGTTGTCATTTCTACAACATAATTATAAATGCTGAGTGTAAAGCAATATGTAATATTTAATGAATTGATGCTTATACATTATTCATATCAAAGACTTGAGATAACAATTCACATCATGGTTTAAGTTTAAAGACCTGGATGATTATAAAACAACCAGATATAATCGACAAATTCAAATCTATCTGTTTGAGAAATAATTACCATTATATTTATGACTGGTGTGCTTTTCTTTAAAATAGTTGTAATAGTGGAAAAAATAGTACAATGTAACTTTATAATGAGAGCTTTGCTATCATTTCAATTCAAGAGTTTATTAAGCATGATTTATGCTTGATGAAAAGCACTAATATTCTGCCGCTTAATTTATGAGTGGGATTGGAAAATTAATACATGTATTTGCATTCAACAAGTCAAATGAGTCAATTCAGAGAAGTAGACATGAGTAGGAGGGGAGAGAAGTCTTTCCTCACATTATGTGGAGTTTGCCTCCGCACCATGTATAGGTTGGATTTAGCAGTTTGCCTGCTTGGAGGTTAGCTTGGTTGAAAGGCTTGACTCTCAGTCAGATGCGAAGCATTCTGGAGTAGACCGCAGTCATGTGCAATTTGCTGGATGCTGCTCTGGGCCAGACCAGTTAATTGACATTATGAATATCACATTTCTGAAAGTTGCTCACACTCTTAATCACCGGACTTAAGTATCCCAGGCAAGTTAATGTGAAAATCTAGAAAGTTGCTAAAGATAACTGTGTTTCAGATCAAAGATGCTATTGGTATGTAGAGTCACATAAATCGATTAGGAAATCCTGGGGATTTGGTCACATTTGAATGTTGACAAGACTGTGTGTGTGTGTGTGTGTGTGTGTGTGTATGTGTTATTAGTAAACCAACAATATTATTCCAGCAAGAATTATTATGCGGGACTAATTTTTTTCACTTAGTAGGAAGTGCCACTGTTAGGATGACCATCCATGTAAGGCAGGTCATCATGAAGGGGGGTGGTGCACTGACAATTCCATTATCATCAGCAGGCCATTGCCACTTGGAAACCTTCTGCGACCACGAAATGGCCATAAAGAAGATGCGTCCCTATACTCTCCACATAATGCCACCACAGTTCACCTGGTGGTCTCACTATATCTCCTGATATCAGAAAAATGTCCACAGAGATGCAAAGTTGTCCCTTAATTGATCGCTTAAGTTGATTGGCTGCCATGTAGGATGCAGTGCCACCATGTTATCCACCGCTGGCAATATGGCAGGCATAAGCTTTCTTTCCCTGCCTTTCCTCACCACATTGTCATCCCTCCTCACTCTCATGCATTCATCATTGGACTTGGAAAATTCAGCCTCTATACTTGCATTTTGTTTACATGCACAACACTGAGCTTATCCTTTGTACAACTGGGAGAGAGCAGGAAATTACAATGACTGCAATTCTGTATTGTTCAATAATATTGATAGAGACTCAACAGGGAAAGGTTCACAAGACACTTTAGGTCATGTTCAAAAAGTGTCAATGGCTAATTGAAAATTCTGACAATTAGTTGAACAGTGGTAAATCTTTGGATTGAATTTATCAGTTTAATTATTCTATTATTTAACCAATTATTCAATGAAAACTTAAAATAACTCAAGTCAAGCTGAAAATCTGATTAATTATACAGTGTCTTGTATTGAGATTGTCAGACTGGAAAATTGGGAGATTTTGACAGCTGTCTTATTATTCAAAACACTCTTCTCTTCAGGAAAATGCTGCTCTGTTTGCACATGAATGATGAATTGCACCTAGATCTATTTAAATGCTAATTCTAGAAAATATAAGTAGCTCCAATGTCAGTAATATTCGTCTTTAAAACATTTGAATGACATTTCCCCCACGATCACTGTTATGACGCTAACCTCACATATTCAGCTCCCGACCTATTGTAGGGCCCTGACTACATAGCCTGCTATAGCTTCCTCTTCAGTTCCTGTGGTAATCACGCAAATGGTGCATTTTGGTGTCTTCCTATTATTCAGCAGCATGTTTTCTCTCTCTTAGATTATCTGTTTGTACAGTGTGGCATCTATGTGTATTTATATGACTCCTGGTTTTACCACCTAACACCATATTTAATTTCTGACTGTTGTGGGTGTAATGCTACCTGTGAAACAGCAAGCCATAACTTTCACCTGAGAACCTTAAGCAAGACCAAGGTCACCCTCTTCTTGACCTCTCTACAGATGTTGGCAGGCATGTATTTCCACCATTTTCTGCTTTTATATCAGATTTCCAGTGTCTGCAGTACTTTGCTTTTAACCAAAGCGGTCAATTTTTCTTTCCACAAGAAACTCCAAATTCCAACATTTGGTTCTTCCTCTGTTCCATCAATGACAAGACCTACTCCTCTCAATGCTGAAATTCTGAAAGGGACAACTGCAGAGTTAGTGGATGTATTGATTATGATTTTCCAAAATTCTCTAGAGTATAGAACAATCCACTCAATGATTTTCAAGAAAAGAGGAAGAGAGAAATTCGGCCAGTTAGCTTGACATCGATCAGGTAAATGATGGAATCTATTGTTAAGAAAGTCTTAATTCTGCACTTAAAACAACATAGTATGGTCAGGCAGTCAAATGGTTTACAAAAAGGATGCAGTGTTCAACAACATTATTAGGTTTTTTTGAGGATGGCACTGGATAATAGGAAGCAGTACACTTGAATACTTGTAGTTCGAAAAGGTATTCAATAAGGTGGATTCAAAAGGTAATGCACAAGATAAAGGATGAACAGAGCATTTTCAGGTTGACAGGCTGTAGGTGGTGGGTTCTTGCAAAGCTCAGTGATGGCGCTTCAGTTATTTAAAATGTCCATAAGTCACTTCGACAAAGAGACCAAGAGTGATATGTCTAAGCTTGCTAATGATACAAAGCTAGATTGAAACATAAGCTGCAATGAGAACACAAAGAGGCTGCAGAGAAATAAAGACAAGTTAAGTGAGTGGACAACAATGTGTCAGATGGAGTATATTGTGAAAAAGTTTGAAAAAAAAACTTTGGTGTTAGGAGTAGCAAACCAGATTGTATTTATAAAGGTGTGAAACTTGTAAACATTGATAGCTGAGTGTAGTTGTAGAAGGAACACTGAAAGTCAGCTACAGTAAACAATTATTGCAAAATGTTTGGAGTACAATATTAAGGGACTTTTTTTACAGTTTTTTTTTACAATTTTTACACTTGGAGTACTGTACTCAGTTTTAGTCCCCATATGGGGGCGGCACAGTGGCTCAGTGATTAACACTGCTGCCTCACAACACCGGGGACCCAGGTTGAGTTCCACCCTTGGGCAACTGTCTGTGTGGAGTTTGCACATTCTCCCCATGTCTGCGTGGGTTTCCTCCAGGTGCTCCGGTTTCCTCCCACAGTCCAAAGATGTGCAGGTTAGGTGGATTGGCCATGCTAAATTGCCCATAGTGTTCAAGGATGTGTAGATTACGTGGGTTATAGGGAGATGGATTTGGGTGGGATGCTCTGAGCATCAGTGTGGACTTGTTGGGCCGAAGGGCCTGTTTCCACACTGCAGGGATTCTATAAAAAAATTCTATAAATATCTCAGGGAGCATATATGTGCTTTGGAGACAGTACAGCAAAATTTTACTTAATTTATTCCTGGGAAGAAAGTATTGTCCAATTACGAAAGGCTGAGTGAATTGGTATATTCTGTGTGGTGTTTAGAAGGATGGGAGGTGATCTGATGGGTTTGACATGGTAGCCATCGAGATACTGTTTCCCTTGGCTAGGGAGTCTTGAGTGAAATGGAGAAACTTGGCCACATTTTACAAAAAATCTACAAAGTGTCAAATTTGGGGAGTTTCATCAAGGGTTACTCTCTGTGAGCTCTAGTAAGTTCCGTCACGGTTCTCTGTTGCTCATTTCAATATGTACGCATCATGCCCAAATAGAGGATTGGTTGACTAACAGGAAGCAAAAAGTGGGGATAAATGAGTGCTATTCTAGCTGGCAGTCAGTGACTAGTGGTGTGCCTCAGGGATCGGTGTTGGGACCACAATTATTTACGATTTATATAGATGATTTGGAGTTGGCGACCACGTGTAGGGTGTCAAAGTTTGCAGATGACACTAAGATGAGTGGCAGAGCAAAGTGTGCAGAGGACTGCGAAACTTTGCAGAGGAACATAGATACATTGAGTGAGTGGGCAAAGGTCTGGCAGATGGAATACAATGTAAATAAATGTGAAGTCATACATTTTGGTAGGAGTAATAGTAAAAAGGATTGTTACTTGAATGGTAAAAAGTTGCAGCATGCTGCTATGCAGAGGGACCTGGGTGTCCTTGTGCATGAATCACAGAAGGTAGGTCTGCAGGTACAACAAGTAATTAGGAAGGCAAATGGAATTTTGTCCTTCATTGCTAAAGGGATTGAGATTAAAAGCAGAGAGGTTATGTTGCAGCTGTACAAGGTGCTGGTGAGGCCATACCTGGAGTACTGTGTGCAGTTTTGGTCTCCTTACTTGAGAAAGGATGTACTGGCACTGGAGGGGGTGCAAAGGAGGTTCACTAGGTTGATTCCGGAGTTGAGGGGATTGGCTTATGAGGAGATACTGAGTAGATTGGGATTATATTCATTGGAATTCAGAAGGTTGAGGGGGGATCATATAGAAACATATAAAATTATGAAGGGAATAGATAAGATAGAAGTAGAGAGGATGTTTCCACTGGCAGGTGAAGCTAGGACAAGAGGGCATAGCCTCAAGATTAGAGGGAGCAGATTTAGGACTGAATTGAGAAGGAACTTCTTCACCCAGAGGGTTGTTAATCTATGGAATTCCTTGCCCAGTGAAGTAGTTGACGCTACTTCAGTAAACGTTTTTAAAGATAAGGTAGATTTTTTTTGAACAATAAAGGAATTAAGGGATACGGTGAGAACGCGGGTAAGTGGATCTGAGTCCATGAAAAGATCAGCCATGATCTTATTGAATGGCGGAGCAGGCTCGAAGGGCCGGACGGCCTACTCCTGCTCCTAGTTCTTATGTTTTTTGTTCTTATGCCATGCTCCTGCAATCATCTGCTCACTAGTGGTAGATGTATGCCTGAAAAACATGGATACTACCTGGTGTGGTGAACTTGAATGGGCTGCTGGCTGCTGGATCTAATTCATTGAGCTCCGTCGACAGGACACTCCCAGTCTTCTTGGTACAAAGGTGGATCTCACACAGAATCTTTGCTGGCTGAGTCTTCATTGAGTGAATGGTCACCAGGTGTCTATTCTTATCATCCCTTTCAGAGCCCTTCTGGAATGTTCTCTGATTTCAGGCAATGGGGTCACAGGACAGGGGTCACAGCACCCATTGAGGTTAGGCCAGGTCATTCTATGTGTACCCATAAAAACGGAAAGAACTGTCGATGCTGTAAATCTGGAACAAAAACAGAAGTTGCTGGAAAATCTCAGCAGATCTGGCAGCATCTATGAAGAACAAATCAGAGTGAATGTTTTGGGTCTGATGACTATTACTCAGTTCTGAGGAAGAGTCACTGGACCCAAAATGTTAACTCTGATTTTTTTTCTTCACAGATGCTGCCAGACCTGCTGAGTTTTTCCAGCAACTTCTGTTCTTGTTCCTGATTTACAGCATCCGCAGTTCTTTTGGTTTTTATTTAGCCAATTTTATGTTGGGCCTATTTGTTTATGCTATTGGCCAGTTGGCCACACCTTGGTTGAAGAATTGGCTAAATTGCATGTACCGTCAGCTCCTGTCGTGAAGTTGCGGAGTAGAGTCATCAGTCATGATTGCAGAGGGTAGCTCTTGACCTCCAGTAATCATCTTTGTAAGACATCCAGCACTTGAATCGAAGCAACAACATGAAAGTTCTCAAATATTTAGGCAGTATGGTAGCTTGCAAGGTACCAGACACAGACTTCTAAACATTGTATCTACAATCACAGATGACTTGTAAATTGACTGAATGGAACCCTTTTCTATTGACAAACTCTGCTGGATTTTTATATGGCTCTCTCAGTACAGCATGTCGACAATCTATAGTGTCCTGCAGCAGGACAAAGCTAGTTCACAATGCTTTCTGCCCACTGCAGCACTAACCGTGTCATATGGAAAAGAGATGAAGTGGTGCGATCTGGCACAATTTGCCACAGGAACAGCCTTAATGCATTTGTAGGTTGACAACTGAGGATTGAGAGGTCCCCAGCGGATCCTTGGAAGCAGTCAGTTACATTGAAATTCTGCACAGCTGTCACAGCCCCTGGGTTAGGATGGCTGCCCACTCTTTCAGTTCACAAGTCCCACTCCAGCAGATAGCATAGTTCTGTGGTGGTGTCCTGGGACATCTTCACTCTGCAGCAGTAATGCATTCATCTGAAGGAAATGACATCAAAGATGATGGATTCTGGGTCTCCTGTACCTCTTCCTGAGGAGACATTCAGCTGCGGCTTCTTCATGTTGTTTGGTAGCTATTGGAAGGATGCTACTGGTGCATCTATTCCTTCTCAATTTCTCTGCACCTTCACCGCAGCACAGCAATGGTGATGATAACCTCTGCTGTGTCTAGATCCGTTGGTCATGGTTCCAATGAACCTAAGTGAGGAATATCAAAAAAAAAAACAGTCCTTAGACACACACAATGACAGTGCACCATAATCCTTGATACACTGGGACTTGGAGGAATCTGACATGGAGGGCTATAAACTACTTGGAATTGGACCTTTGACATAACGGACCATATGCTGATGTATTCAGCACTATTGATGTTGAACAAATACATTTAAGAGATTGAAAGTGCAGTAAAGATTATTGAAACTTTGCCCCCACGTCCCATCCCATGACCACCCACAACCCTCACCAAACAGCTTTTGGAAATCCAAGAATATCATGTCTGCAAGTTACCCTCTATGCATCATGAATGTTATTTCATTGAAAGACTCTAATATATTCATTAAACATGATTTTCCTTGCACAAAGCCATGCTAGCTCTGCTTGAGCAAACTGTGATTTTCAAAGTAGCCTGCTGTATTTTCCTTAATAATGGATTCCAGCACCTTCCCTATGACAGATGTTCAGTTCACTGCTCTATAGCTTCCTGATTTCTGCTCCCTCTATTCTTGAATAAAGGATCCCTTGTAGAAGCTAAGGAGCTTTGGAAGATAATGATTAATGTGTAGATTACCTCTGCTTCTAATTCTGTAAGTTTTGGATCTTGTCTGCCTTTATCCAATACTTTGCCTCAAACCTTTTCCTTAGCGATGGTGATGATTTTAAGCTCATCCTTCCCTATCATCTCTTGAATTTCAGTTATCTTTGAGAAGTTGACAGTAATGATAAACAGAAAATATCTGCTCAACATTTCAAGCTCTTCCCTGTTTTTCAGTATCCATTGCCCAGTCTCACTCTCTAGAGGACTAACATGGACATTAGTTGCTCTTTTCCCATTCAAATACTTGAAGAAACACTGATTATTTATTTAGCTTTCTTTCATTGCCTCTGCTTTCTGCCTCTTTATTATCTCTTTAGACATTCTTTGCTAGTTCTAAATTCTGTTCAATCTTCTGACCTTTGAATAATCTTGGCAGACATATACAGTGTTTCTTTCAGTTTAGTGCTAACCTTACATTTCTAATTAAGCCACAAATCTTACGAACTTCTCAAAAAGCCTTTCTTTCTCGCTGCGATTAATCTTTGCTGAAAGTTATCAAGTACTTCCTCAAATGTCTGTCACTATTACTCTACTGTCTTACCTTTTAACCTAGTTTCTCACTTCACTGTAGTCAGCTCTGTCTTCATGCCCTCTTGGTTTCCTTTAAAATGGTAGAGTTGCCAAAAGTTCATCAGAACGTAGGCTGTCATTATAGAGGCAACTGGTGGTAAGTTACCATGCCTTAGGCAAGGGGAGAGGTTGAGAAGGAGAGTCTTTTGTGGTAACCTCATCCAGAGCAGCAATTGAATCCGTGCTGTTGGCATCACACAAAGTGGCCATACAGCCAACTAAGATAACTGACCCCCCAATTGCCATTATATAAGTTTAAACACTGGTCGTAAACTTATGGGTCTCGCTTTCAACTGATTGTGAAGGCATATCCTATTGTGATCACTGTCACCGGGAGCCGTCTTTACCATGAGATTACTATTAACTCTGTCTCATTGCACATTAACCAGGAGTAGGTTAACCTAACCTTTGGTTGGTTAGAATAGAATCCTTACACTGCAGAAAGAGGCTATTCAGACCATCAAGTCTGCAGCAACGCTCTGAAGAAGGATTGGAAATCCTGAACAGCATCCCACCCTATCCCTATCCCTATAATCCCACATTTCCCATGATTAACCCCCTGCACGTTCCTGGATACTACAGACAATTTAGCATTGCCAGTCCATCTAACCTGTGCACCATTGGACTGTGGGAAGAAACCAGAACACCTGAAAGAAGCCCATACAGACACAGAGAGAACGTGCAACTCCACACAGGTAGTCGATCGAGGGTGGAATTGAACCAGGCTAATCACTGAGCCAACATGCCACCCTGCCATCTTGAAATATACTGCTTCAAGAAACTTTCCAGAATAAATCAGCCAATCTCTCATGATTATTACACTACATTTATTACTTGCACCATTTTGTTTTGTCCCTGTATGCTCTGTCCTAAATAGTAAGACTTGTACTGTTTACTGACCTCATCATGTCTGTAACCTTAGGCCAAAGATAATTTTAATTTACTGAGAAAGCAAGTACCAATGTTCTATTCACTTGTTTTAAAATAATTTTCATCTCTATAAAATTGGGTTACTCACGGGTCCTGAGCTCTGATTTAAAATGCTTATTTTTGTGTAAACCCCATAATCAGTTGTAATCACCAAACAGCATCAGCTTAATACCTTCAAACATGTGAAGCAGTATTTTACTAGAAATATTGTAAAAATAAAATTAGGTTCCAAACACTGCCTAATTGTACTTGCTCATGGCAGATTTAATGCTCACTGATGTGCAAATGAGCATGGAAAGTGAATTAAAAAAAACAAACTACTTCTGAAAACAAATGCAACGCCAAACTCAGTTCATTCCCAGATCAACAACTGCATTCAAAAAATCAATCCTCAACTTTCATGTCTACAAAATACTTTCCCAAAACTAGAAGATTTGTCACCCTGTCAAGAATTAATGATGAGTCACTGTATTAAACTTTCATTTTGAGAGAGTTTACAGTAACCTGACAGGAATGCTTCGTTTTTGTAACAGCCAGAGAGATTCCACGTGCTCCGCAACAATCTGTCTTCTGTTCCCTCGTCATTAGCATAACGAGTATAACGATCCTCCTTCTCCTCCTTTAATACTGTCATACATTTAATATGTTGTCACGGTATTGTGTGAAAATATGGGTGAGTTGGAAGGAGAAGTACTTGTGAAGAATGTTCAATCCGTGAAACCATATTATCAATGTGTCAAGGTCTCCTCGCTGACATTGAAGGAACTGGTGATTTGCGGTGAGGCTCTTCACAGGGAGTCCTTGTTCAATAATCGGTCAGACTTTTACTGTTGAGAACTTTAAGAGCGGCATCCAAATGATTTGTATCCTGTGTAGGGGGTTAATCTTCAACACTACATTCCTCATCCCACTACAAAAAATTAGAGTATGGATTTAGCAGCTGCACTCCCTTTTTGCCCCATTATACTGCTATATCAGGTGACGAACCTGTTCCCATTGCACCATCTCTCTAATTCCTGCTGTGAGAAAAAGTGTTGGGTCTTACATTGAGGAATATAAAATTCCATGCTACAGGACTACAGTTACTTATGCTTCTTCTTCAAGGCAAAATACTGTGGATACTGGAAAACTGATATATAACCATTTCTGAAGAAGGGTCACTGGATTCAAAACGTTAATCCTGCTTTCCGTCCACAGATACTGCCCCCCCGCCCCCACTATGCTGAAATTCTCCGCCAATTTCTGTTTTTGTTTCAGATTTCCAGTATCTGCATTTCTTTGTTTTAATTTATTGAAATATAACTAAAATTGCTGACAGTAGTCGGCAAATCACAAACCTCAACATGTCACAGAGCGTCAGTGGAAAGAGAAATGGAGTTAAGGGATCTATTGAGTGTGGAAGGTGCTACAATTGAAGGTAAGGACAAATGAATTCTATTATCATTCTGGGAGGGAGGGGGAAGTAGAAATACAACAATGGGACAGGCATGGACGGTTAGTGTTTAAGCAATGGTGAAGGGCAATATTTCATTGACGACAGAAAAGACCAGTGTGAAATGTGGCATTTAACGAGGTGGAGACAGAGAAACTGGGAAATGAAATAGAATCTGACAGCAGGCTAAGAGGAAGCACAGTCATGGTCCCAGTGCAAATCAATATGCTTATCGGAAACACTGGCTGACGACCTGTACCTAGAAATAATGACAAAGAAAGTTGAGAAAGGGAAGGAAAGTGAATATTTGAAGATGAAATATGTGAAGCTTGTCATAATCGTAGGTCAGAACTCCAAAGTACTTGTGAACATTTTGAACTTGTAATTTCAAAATGTGTACCCCTAAGAGAGGATCGATCTGGCCAAAATAGCTGCAGAGTACAAACTAATTGGCTGTCTGGAAGGAAAGATCTACAGAATATCACACTAAAGATGTGAAGAAAATTTCAACCGCAGTCTTTCAAAGGCTGAGTTGATTCCAAACCAGAAATTGCTGGAGAAAATCAGCGAGTGTGGCAGCATCTGTAGAGAGAAAGCAGAGTTAACATTTTGGATCCAGCAACCCTTTTTCAGAACGTTCAATGGACCCAGAACATTTACTCCGTTTCTCTTTCCACAGATGCTGCCAGACCTGCTGAGTTTCACCAGCAATTTTTGCTTTTGTTTCAGATTTCCAGCATCTGCACTTCGTTGTTTTACTTCAGTTTTTAATGCACTACCAGATGTGTTGTTGGTTTAAGTATTTTGCTGAGGCTTATTGCATTGGTTATTTTTCTCCACTTTAGGCTTAAGGCTGGCTGACTGTGCATTCAGGTCTTGGGAAACCCAGCAGTTGAAGGAAGGTGACAACTGCTGCGTTGAAGAGAGAAGAGGCTTTTGCGGATGTGTTAGTGGATCAAAAGCAGCAATAGTGCTAACCCCTAGCTGCACAATTCTACAGACACCTAGAACCTACCTCCTCACTCAGAAACCTGTCACTCCATCTCCTCACTCATCTGACAAACCCCACCCCCCCAACCATCACCTGCTCAATCTCCTCTAGCATCACCTACCTGGCAGCCCTTCACCTATTTGGCATCCTACAACTTTACCAACCCGCCAAACACTTAACCACCTTACACACTTGCTGTCTCTCATTTACCTGTCAAAGTGGCTTTGGAACCATTAAACATTTTACTCACTGGAATATAGCAGCTAACGCAGTAAAATACAGTCTGGTACCTGGCCCATGGCCCACAATGGGAGCACTTAACAAGAAGCACTGTAATGTTGGACACTTTTAATATTTCTTCATTTTTGTTTATATTCTATGTTTTGATTTATTTTTCTGTGTTTTAAGATGGTGCCGGAGAGTGGCGACACTATACAACAGTTTTCACTGTACTTTGTAACTAGATACGCAGGGCCCTAAATAAATCAAATAAATCAATAAATAGTCAGAAAGGGAGCATGGCACCTGTAAAGATGCACTCTGCTGTAATGTTAGACTGCATCCGTAATGATGGATCCTGCATTGCAAGTCCTGCTGGAAAAATCAAAGGAAGGCCAGTGAGCAAACTTTTGGCTGATCCAGATCAGAGATTCGAAGCCATGTTAAAGATTCTGCCGAATAAGACCATTAGATATAAGAGTTATTCAACCCATCAGGTCTGTTCCACCCTTCAATCATGGCTGATATGTTTCTCAACCCCATTCTCCTGCCTTCTCCTTGTAACCCTTGATCCCCTTACTAATCAAGAACCTATCTTATCTGACTTAATACACTTGATGATTTGGGGCTCCACAGCCTTCTGCGGCAAGGAATTCCACAGATTCCCCAATCTCCGCCTGAAGAAATTCCTCTTCAAGTCAGATCTACAGGGTCATCCTTTCATTCTGAGGCGGGTGCCCTTGGATCCTATTCAGAAGCAAGATGGTGGCAGTGTAGGACTCCTCAGCAGGAGCTTGTCTGCTCCGTCTGTTTCTTTTCCTCGTTTCTTTCACCTCTGTTTTCTTTGTCCTTCTTCTTGGCAATGTCCTGAACTCCCGGCTTCAGTGAAGAGGCGGCACAACGATCTCTTGGCTTGGCGTGGCGGATTCTTTCAGCCCAGCATGACCTCAGCGTGGACTTGTGACCTTGAGATGATTCCAGAACGGTGTCCCTGCCTCAGGAGCTTTGAGGTGAAACCCAGCGCGGTCTGGAGTCAAGGCCTGGTGTGGTCTAGAGGCTCGTTACCGTCAAGGACTGGGTTGGAATGACTGTTATTTAGAACTTTTTATTTATTTATTTTTCTAATTTATTCCTATGATCTGTAATGGTGGACTTTTTATTCCTTTATTTTTGGTTTTTTTTTCTCCTAAGAATTTGTACTTAAGAATCTGTACCTAGATACCTTTGTACCTAAGATGGCGCCGTAAGTGGCGACTTGTAAACTTTTCACTGTGCTTATTTGGGTACATGTGACAATCAGCCTAATTCTCATTCTAATTATAGTTCTATTTTCTAATCACTCCTTCTAGTGGAAATTTCTTCTCCATGTCCACTATATATAGGCCTCTCAGCATTCTGCAAGTTTCAATCAGAGCCCTCTGATTCTTCTAAGCTCCATTAAGTCCAAATCCGAATCCTCAACCACTCCTCATATGACAAGCCCTTCATCCCCAGGATTATTCTTGTGAACTTCCTCTAGACTTTCTCCAAGGCTTGCATAGCCTTCCTTGAATAAGGGGCCCAAAACTGCGCACAACATTCCAAATGCGGTCCGACCAGAGCCTTATACAGCCTCAGCAGTGCATCCCTGCTCTTGTATTCTAAGCCTGTCAAGATTACTGCTAACATTGTTTTTGCCTTCCTAACTGCCAACTGAACCAGCACGTTATCCTTAAGAGAATCCTGAACTAAGATTCCTAAATTAGATCTAATTAGACTAGATAGATTTTATTATGTACCCAAGTACAAGAGTGCAGTGAAAAATATACAGAGTCAACACTCTCTGGTGCCACCTTAGAATACAGTAGTTAGAATTCTGAAAAAGAGCAGAAATTAAAGAAACATAAACGAAAGGAAACAAAGATGTCCAGATCACCCTCGCCATCACCGCTGTGGCCGCCATGAGGTTTGAGCTGGACCCACCAACACCGTGATGCCACTAACACCACAACTGCTCCTTTGCTATCACCGATGCCACCACCCCGAGTACTGTATCTTACCGCCACCTGTGCCAGACCTGTTTCAGACTAGTTTCCAAAGCCTTTCCCCATTCAGAAAATAGTCCACACCTCTATTCTTCCCACCAAAGTGCATAGTGTCACACTTCTGGTCACTGTATTCCACCTGCCACTTTTTTACCCTCCCCCCTAGCCAGTCCAAGTCCTTCTGCAACCTTCCTGCTTCTTCGACACTACCTGACCGTCCATCTATCTTTGTGTCATCTCTAAACTTAGCAACAATGCCCTCAGTACCTCCGTCCAGATTGTTAATGTATGACAGGGCAGCATAGTGGCTCAGTGGTTAGCACTGCTGCCTCACAGCACCAAGGACCTGGGTTCAATTCCACGCTCGGGTGACTGTGTGGAGTTTGCACATTCTCTCCGTGTCTGCATGAGTTTCCTCCGGGTGCCCTGGTTTCCTCCCACAGTCCAAAGATGTGCAGTCTCGGTGGATTGGCCATGCTAAATTGCCCATAGTGCCCAGGGATGTTCAGGTGAGGTGGGTTAGACATGGGAAAATGCAAGGGTAGGGGAATGGATCTGAGTGGGATGCTCTTCAGAGGGGTGGTGTGGACTTGTTGGGTTGAATGGTCTGTTTCCACACTGTAGGGATTCTATGACATGAACACTGACTCCTGTATCACTCGCTGCCATCTTGAAAATGACCCCTTTATTTCCACTGAGTTACCACCACCCTAGGCTGAGAGATTTCCACGCTGGGCCAATGTATTTAAGACTAGTTCTTAATGCAGGACCCTTACCATTTCAAGACCACAGCTTCTCTGTGATGTCACTTTCTAAAAGAAAGACAAACACGTCGACACCAGAATGATTAAAATTCCCGCGTTTAAGTCATACTCACTGCTGCTGGTGTTGCCTTTTCCTGAGTCAGGCAGCTCTGAAGAGCAGGAGGTGCAAAGCTGCTTCCCAGGCCCTTTAGGCAAACCTTTGGCAGATTCCCTCCTCCAAACCCTCAACCTCCAAACCTTCTGTCTGAAGATCTCTTCCTCACTTCGATTATTGATGTGTAAACCTCCACTCACGCCACCCTCTTTCTCAGGGATGAAATGATAATGAGCCTTAGGTCTTCTGTGCTCCCAGGAATTTGGCATTTTCACATCCAGAGCCACATTCCCCATGTTGTCCTTAATAATTAAATCAATAACGTTGTTTCTATATTCTCAGTTACTGTTCTGCCTGCTGAGCATTTCTAATCTTTTTTTTTAAATTTCAGATTGGCAGCATCCACGTTATTTTGAATGGAGCAGAGAGGTTAGTGGAGGGTATTCTGGAACTCAGGATCCAGGCAGCTGAGGCGTGGCTGTGATGGGACTAAGGAAATCAGTCACTGATGTGCCCCATGACTATCAGGAGTCTGACCAGGCCACCATTTGACCTCAGTTTGAAATCGTCATCCCTGAACTCCGAGAACTTTTTTGCAGGACTTCACTTGTGGCTTAAAGTCACCAATGTTTTTTGAATGGCTTTCATTCCCGTTGATTTCTGGAAAGGTCAGCTTCACACCACAGTGCTGTGTAGTGCCTATACTGAATGTGCTCATCTCTTTCTTAAGGTCAGATCATCATAGAAATAAACGTCTAGAATAAATTTTTATTGCCGTATTCTCATCTCTATTGCAATGGTCCTAACTGAACCTTGATGCTGTCGAACCATCTCACTCAATATCTCCAAAACCATCTGCTCACTCTGCGATACCAAAGCAAATTACCTGAGGTTGCCATCTATCTGAAATATAGTTGACATTTCTGGCCTTTGTTCTCTCTGGGTGTTATCTTAATTCTAGCTTGCTGTCTTATGTCTCTCCTAATTATACAGTTCCTTCAGTGAATCCAAAATATGCATGGGTCACACACTGGGCTCAATTTTCACTTTGTTTTCTCAGTGCAGACACCTTTCTTTTGCAATTTGCTTTATTCCAATTTAAACTGTGACATGGAGCAAATTGATACTGTGCTTCGCTTTGTAGGAGATATCCACAGTGAAGCACTAACAGTTGCAAGTCACCAACACCACATCGTATTTGGAAGATAATTAATACTTTTGTTGAGGGTCATGCTGTTAGTAGGAGTGTACAAGGTATTTCTGTCTCGGCTAGTACTGCACCCTGACATTAATGAAATGCGTGTTACATCTGGTCGTAATATTTCTAAAGCTGTGGAAAAGAGCTGCAGGTCTCTTAATAAATCGACATGTCTTAACGAGTGAGTTTGGCTACAAAAATTCAGATCTGTTATAACTCAGTTCTTGGCGCTAAAAGTATCATTTTGCCTCTAAAATGGTAAACGTTCCATCTACCAATTTGGAGAGGGCAGAGAGCAGCTTAGGCAGATTGTGATGTCAGTCACTGGGAATACTGATTGCATGCCAGGCTGTCGTTTTGGAATTCAATATTCCAGCTAACATTCCCTCTTTTCAGCTGAACACAAGTTCAGTGCAAGAAGGAACCCCCAACAAGTCTATTTAAAGGGACCATTGAGTACTTTGAGGTTAGTTATTGATTTATTTCTACACGGTCTTGCTGCAATTCATTTTTTTTACTTTAATCATTAACGGGATGAGGACGTCGCTGGCTAGGCAGCATTTATTGTTCATCCCTAACTGCCCAGAGGGCAGTTCAGAGTCAACCACATTGCTGTGGGTCTGGACTCACATGTAGGCCAGACCAGGTGAGGATGTCAGTTTCCTTCCCTAAAGGGCATTAGTTAACCAGATGTATTTTTCTGACAATCGACAATGGATTCATGGTCATCATTAGATTCTGAATTCCAGATATTTTATTGAATTCAAGTACCACCATCTGCCATGGCAGGATTCGAACGCATGTCCCTTGAACATTACATGGGTCTCTGGATTAACAGTCCAGTGATAATACCACTAGGCCATTGCCTCCCCCAATTGTAGGTGCATCTGGTGCCTTCTCAAACTGTTTCAAGTTGTTGAAGTCTCCAAGGATGATATGGCATATGTAGACAGTGTTTGTGCTGGTCTCAATGGCTTTGCACAGTCCACTTGCTCCCAGAAACGGATGGGGCATTTTACATTTTGTTGGACATGTCTGCTTCAGTACAGACATGCTCACTGCTAAAGATAACACTGCAACTACAAAGCAGGGCAAGAACTGTGTTGCCAGTGGCTATGAAGGAGGCTCTGCCTACAAAGATTTGTGCATCAGATTCCTTCCAGGTTCGAGCTAAGCATTCTTGTAACATTTCCCAATTTGTCTGCTGCATGAGGGAGATCGCTCAAGATTTGTATTCAAGAATATTGAATATATTTATTATTCTCTTTTGTTTAAGAGATGCAAGTGAAGCAAGCTTGCAGCTTTTCTGGAATTGCACCCCTCTTCCCCAGCCCTCCCACACACACACACACACACACACACACACACACGTGCTAGGATGTCATATATTGCTCCTTCATATGTCAACTCTGAGATACATGGCAGTCAAAAGAGATTCTGATGCCTTGCCGTTCACCTGGCACCTGGCCATATGCAGATCAATGGCCAGAAACCTAGCACCAGTCTCAATGCCTTCATTCTATGGTACTTTGCTGCACCATCTGCATTTAAGCCACTCCAAGAAACCAGGGGGTTGCTACATGGTGACAAGGGTTATCTGCTGAACATGTGGCTGATCATTCAGGTTGCTGGACATCACTCAGTTGTACATTTCCTTGATTGATGGAGAAATTAAGTAGCTTAATTGTGAAAGGCTATCATTTGCTTCCATTATTGAATGTTCAAAGAGAGTTTTTAAGTTGACATTTCTTTTAATGCCATATATTGTAATGTAGCTTTTAGAACATACATGTGGAACAATAGTTAGAGCACTTTTGGGGTCAAGTGTGTTTAGAATTAGCAGTAAACAGAAGACAGAAGTGTAGAACTGATTTGCTAGAAGATTGGACTGAGGGCTCAATACAACACTGATCAAGTGATGGATCACCTTGCTTTCAGCGAGGTTTGAGCTATAGGCAGAGGCTGAATAGACTAGGGCTATTTTCCCTGGAGCGTCAGAGGTTGAGGGGTGACCTTTTCGAGGTTTGTAAAATCATGAGGGACATGGATAGGGTGTACAGCCAAGATCTTTTTGCCAGGGTAGGGGAGCCAAAAACTAGAGGTCATTGGTATAAGGTGAGAGGGGAAAGGTTTGAAAAGGATCTAAGCGGGAGCTTTTACACACAGAGGGTGGTGCGTGTATGGAATGAGCTGCCACGGGAAGTAGTGGAGGCTGGCACAATTACAACATTTAAAAGTCATCTGAATGGGTATATGAATAGGAAGGGTTTAGAGGGAGTCACCAAATGTGGAGCTGGAAAAGCACTGCAGGTCAGGCAGTGTCCAAAGTGCAAGTCAACAGTTCGGGCCAAAACCCTTCGTCAGGGATATGGGCCAAAAGCTGGCAAATGGGAGTAGAATAATTTAGGATACTGTTCAGCATAGACAAGTTGGATGGAAGAGGCCATTTCCGTCCTGTACGGCTCTATGGCTCTATGGTCACAAATTATAAATATTGTGTTAGAAATTAGCTGCATTGACACAGATACACAAACTTGGGTTGGACATTTCCAAAACTTCCTGCAAAAGGGGTATGAAAACATAGGAGCATCACTGAAGCTTTGATCTTGCCAAGGAATAGTATTCATCATGTTACAAATGTTGAAGACATTTGTCAGGAGAGAAAATCAGGCATGTACACAAGTTAGGGAGTTCACAATTGCATAGGACATTGCCAGTTAATAGATATTTGTCACAGCAACCTTGAGGAGGTTGACTAAAAAACCAGTAGTGACTAAAATAATTGTCACAATTTGAGGGATCTAAAGAACCTAAAATAGAGTTCAGTAACAGAACTGAGTATAAGCCTAAAGTAATTGCCTCACTGGAGAGTGAACAGTCTTTGATAGAAAACTCCCTCCACCAGAGGCAAACGGAACACTCAGCTTCAACAGTTAAGGTGGTGTGTAGTTCCAGCAGTTAAGGTGGACTTGTGAGTTGAAAAGAATGTATTAGGCTTGAAGCTGAAAAAGTATTAGTTAGTAGGTTAGAATGAAATTGACTAAACTGAAATCTCAAAGGATGTCCTGAGTGAAGGAAAAAATGTTCAAGAAACCAAGATTAGAAGGCCAGAGAAGTCCTGGAATCCGTGGGAAAGACAGACCAACATACTTTGAAAACCAAAAGAACTGCGGATGCTCTAAATCAGGAACAAAAACAAAGTTGCTGGAAAAGCTCAGCTGGTCTGGGAGCATCTGTGAAGGAGAAGACAGAGTTAACGTTTCGGGTCCGGTGACCCTTCCTCAAAACTCAGAGGAGAGTTGTGTTGGTTTGACATAAAACCAAGCTGTAAATCATTCATCTAAATGCATTGAACCAGATGTTGGTCATTTTAAAAATTGTGATTCCTGGTATAAAACCCCACCCCAATGCATCTTATGCAAATTTATACATTTGAGTTCTTTGCTTATAAATCCAGTACTGTAATGTCCATAACTAATTCAGTAGCTGATGGCTTGATTTTACAACAATGCTATCAATGTGCAGATATTGATGTAGGTTGTTTGTCCCTACTAATGTCTGCATTATACTTGTTGATCATGGACTGAAACCCTAGGTTCATAGCTACAGGCAAATGGGAATGCAGGCAATAATGAAGAAGTTCTCTTGTGATTCGAATTATATTCTGTTGACTATGAAGGAGCAGAGTAAGCTTAAACCTTCACTGCCCCATAGACGCTGCCAACCTGCTGAATGTTTCCAGAGGTTTCTGTTTTTATTTAAAATCTTAACAGTTTACATTAACAATAGAGCCTTATATTTACATGATCATGATACCACCCTTTAGCTAATTTGGCACTGCTCATTCCATACGTGAGGCACAGGATTGGCAGGATTATTTATCAAACAGCTGGCTTTTTATTACTATTACTGTTGGTCACTTTACTCGGCCACAAAGGGAATGCTTTGAATAATAAATACCCTTGCCAGTATACACAATACATAATATCCTCAAAAGCAAATTTGTAAACTGTTTTTGATGCATGCAGGCTTGTAACTTTAAGAGATATTTATAGACGAATATTTTGAAGTTGATATTATGTGCAGGAGTTAACAAAGCTTGATATTCTTACTACTTTTGTAAAACAAAAACTACAACTAGAGCCCTCAGATTTGTGTTTGTCACCAGTAAACCCCAGTCAAGCAAGTCTGGGAGGGGAATATCACGGGGACATAGGTATGGAGGTACATTTACATGGCTGATGCAGAATCTAGGTTTACAAAAAAAGAAAACTACCTACACTGAATCTTGCTGTACCTGGGATGGGTGAGACAGATTTGTGAAGTTGGGCTAATGGTTCTTACTGTAGTTGGGCAGTGATTCAGTCTGCTTGGCACATTCACATGTGTTGGCACTTGAAGTGGTGAATCTAAAGTGTGCATGAAAACCTTTCCCACTCTGTTCTAATTTAGGCTTCTTTGCTGGTATATCTTTCTGGAAAATAGTGAAGTCACCAGGAGGCTGACCTCAGTTCTCCACTCTTCCTGGTTTCTAATTGGTGCCAAGCCATGTCATTCTTTTAGTGGCATGGCCACCTGGCTGTATCCTGCAAATGAGGTGATATGCCACGACTCTTGATTTTTCACCAGGGGCAAAAGCAGAGATCAACATTGGGTGGATTTTTGAGCACTTGCCTCCTACAGGATGGATTTGCCAAATGAAATCTTTCATACAGTTCAGTGTGGCATAGATCCACCATGACAGACATAAACAGCTGGCATTTCCCACAGGCTTTAGGACCCAGATATCAGAACTAAACTGAGGATCCCCGTCCCACACTTAATGACGGTGTACACAATATTGCAAACTTCCTTAATGTGGCCTCCTAATTCTATGCTTGCCACCCTATTAAAGAATACAGGTAGGCTCTTGATGCTGTCAATCCAAAAACAGGTGGCAATGGCACTGTGACACCCCTGGAGGGAGATGTTGAAGTCAAATTAGGACAAGGGCACTAACAATGGAGGCACCCTTAAAGTCATTTACTTAATGTTAGAAGTATTAGGGACAAAGCTTTTATGTTCTTCAAAATGAAGGGGAAAACCCACACAGTTGCATTGATTGGGCCAAAGGTACAGTTTCCCTGCCACCAGTCACCTCTTTGAGCCTTCTGCTCACATGGCATGGCATTTAGCCACAAGGAGGTGTTACCTTCATAGGCGTAACAGCCTCCACATATTGGAGTAGGAAAGAGTTGGCCCCAAAGATTCCCAGTGGTGGGACTGAGCAGGGCTGCTGTCTCAATGCTGCTCTCCTCCAAATCTGCCGTCAAGGAGCCAGGAAAATTCAGTTCTAGAATTTTACAACTTGCAACAACTCCTAAGTCACTAATCCTCATTATCTGTTTTACTGTGTGTGCTACGTGTGTGTTATCAAGATGATCTAATGCATCTCCGTGCTTTATCTTTCACACAAATGATGGCAGCCAAAATATGCCACCTGAAAACGAATGGACAAGACCCAAATTTGACACATTGGATAGAGGAAAATAGAGTAATTTAGTTGTGCTAGAGCTACATTTTGCTGTATGAATCATAATTAGAGATCAGAAGAATTTGTTAAACATCAGAATCTATGGGTCGTCTTGTACTAAGCATAATTTCCTTTTGAAACAACGGGCAACCAATGAAGAGTGTAGGAGTATATGACAGCAGTAGCACCAGGCAGACCTAAGAATGAGATTTCAATTTGATGAACTACAGCACAGGACTAATTGTATGCCATACAACAAAAAACAGCGAGTGATAGGCAGGACTAAGCAGTTCAGCAAAAATCAATCAAAAATAAGTTCTGCATTCTCCCTCATACAGTGGTGTATGTTGGTAGACAATTAACAAATCACTGGAGAAGGAAGCTCCACAAATATCCCCACCTTCAATGCTGGAGCATATCATAAATGGCTGAAGCTTAGGCAAGTATCTTCAGCAAGAAGTGCTGAGTTGATAATTCATCTTGGCCTCCTTGTCCTGGACGGTCCCAGCAACGCAGATGGCAGTTTTCAGCCAATTTGCTTCATTCTGTGGAAAACCCTTTCCGGAAGTTCTGTAGACGAACCTGCACCAGACGGACTGTAGCAGTTGAAGAGATGGTCTCATCACATTTTCAAGGGCAATTAAGAATGTGTAACAAAGTTGCATTTGAAAGTAGGGCTCAGTTCCATTCAAGAATAATTGAAGTATTTTTCAAAACTTCATTATCAGTGGCACAGTGAACTTTTGGTCAGTATTTCAGTTGCTAGATGTAAATTTTAAGAAAAAATAATAAAAAAGAGCAGAAAGTTTATTCAGAATCATTCATTGTCAACTCCTTAGGAGTACAAAAGTGTTAAACTATTTCAGTCTAATGGTTTATACCTGCCCTTCCCACTGGGTAGTTTCATTAATAAATGCATAGACTCAGCCTTCTGTATTGTAAGATATGCAAAGGGCACGCTGACAATGGTGTTCATTTAAAAGTGCCGATAGTATTTGCTTATGCAAAGAGCATCATGATTTTTGTCTTTGCTATTTCTAATCTGGTTAATTCTAATCTGATTTGATGTGTTTAATTCGAATTTCCATGGACAATATTAATTTTGCAGATGCACAACAAAACTCTGTCTTGTGCATTTGAAAAAAGGCATTATGGGCTGATTTTCCTGTTTTTGAACTAAGGCCGGAAGCAGGAACGTTTCCTGGAAAGAAACTCGGGAAAACCTACTTTGGTTAGAAAAGCTGGACAGATCTTATTTCAATCAGGCAATTGATTAGCTGGCTTTCTTCCAGAAGTACAAAACCCGAAGCAGGAAGTCCTGCCCACCATGCATCTGGACAAATAATGGCTGGCATCTCCAGAACTTGGCTGCATACTGGTAGAGATGTAGTTGCTGCCAGGATAGCATACCTAGACCTCCAGATAGAAGGTGGTTGCCACAAAAGGTCTGTGCTGTTTGAACATCGGGGGCGGGGGGAGAGTTAAACAGGGAACTGGGAGTAAGGTCAGGTTCCAGGACTGCAGATTTGTGAAAGTTAGCACAGATTAAGTCATCAACAATGGACAGTGTGCCCATACTGGTTTACCAGTGGGATAGGCCAATTCATTCTTGTTCTCACCTGGAGCTGAAATAGCCCAGGCAGAATGAGGTCACTAAAGTGACCCTTAATTGACCTCTTGATGTGTCATTGATGATGGGGTGGGAAGGTCAACCATTGGACCACTCTTGTGTTGCAGTGGTGGTGATCCTACTTTTGGGCCAGGAAGCCTGGGTTCAAGGCCCACCCGATCTGGAGATGTGTTAAGACATGTCTGAACAGGTTGATTAAAAATATCAAGTACAAACTTTGTGCCCAGAACATACTTTCTGAGATGGCAGGAAGGGGATGTGTGTCAAGCCACCTGATTGACTGCCACTTTTCAGGAGAGAAACCTACCACTGTTTTAGAATGTTGATATGGCTACTATCTCTATTGTGGTTCAGTGAAAGTTTGTCAGAAGTTATCTTTACATTCAATTTTGAATAGTTTTTGAAACAACTAATAATGTGCAATAATTCAAAGCACACTGCGTGTGAATCGCATAAGCATTTCAGAGAAGATTGGCTGGTTGATCAAGAACAGAAATGCTGGGCATAATATTTTTACCATTCATTAAAGATGGGTATTGAGGAGTGTTTGTTCCCATAAGATTAGCTAAATTATCTCAGAGAATATAACAAATCTGGGATTCTGTATGATCACTATTACAACTGACTCATCGAATTATTGAGAATATCCCACAATATTTATTTAAGTCTTCAATGATTCAATTTATTTGCAGATACTCAATGGTTGGGTCCCGTAATTCTGCAGAAATGATGACATGCTGGGACTTCCAATCTTATCCAGTGCTGAACTCATCCCAGAAGCTGATTTACTTTCAAGTAAAGTGAACAATTATTGGAAGGGGCAGGCGTGGAGGGAGCGGAGCTTTGGAAGGAAGCAGAGAATTACAACCTCCCATCACAAAAGAAAACTTGGCATCCATTGTCACAGATTTTAAAATGACTTTGAAGCAGGTGGCTAGGATTTTGCAGGATTGCAGTAGCCTCGCATACTGCCGGAAAAGTCAAAGTCAATGATGCCAAACGCCAGATGTGGAAGTCTCAACCATATTTAATGTTGGACTGGCAGATAATTGCTCGCAGTAGTAACCTCTACTCCTGTAAGAGAGAATATCTCAACTTCAAGAGCCACCAGCCCACCAGAGAGACAGCAATTTTTGAGTCCCAGTAGCACCACTGGGAGTGGTGGTCATTGCTGGGACTGCAGGATGCCCCAGAGCACAAGCTATGCCGGAGGTGAGAGAGCAGACAAGAGTGGGGATCTTTGACGTTCGTCAGGCACTGAGTAGGGGTGTGCCAGCTCGAGCAGCCCTTGAAGCTGAGCGACCCAGCTTAGGCTGTAAGATGTCATCGTGAGCCCCTTTCCCAGGACGCTGCAGGTTGGCCATCGTGTTTAATTGGGCAGTGACCCCACATGGTGCGGTGCTCATCACTACTGTTAATATAATTGACCACTTGGGGGCCTCAGGGCAGGTTGGTCCACCACCACCTTCCCCAAATCTGGTAAAATCCCACCGGTGAAGAAAAGAGAATGGGTTGACATCTGCTGCCATCCCACCAAATTTTTTACCCTATCCCTCACCATCCAGCTTTCCCTCTGAGTGTGGGGGTAGGGAAATGTAAAGTCCTTGTTGTTATGTGTGTATATGCCAAGCCTCAGATCTGAACTAAATTGCTAGCATTCACAACACAGGATAGAAAACATAGTAATGGGTTCCATCTCAAATGACACTGTAAACAGTGAACATGCTCATTGCGACACTCCAAAATACAGTGCAAACCTTATCTAAATTTGAAGGCATGGTCAATAAAATAGGTCTCATTTTCCCTTAAGTAAATAACCACTCGTGAATAATTTCAGTTTCATTGAATTATTTTTTTGTTGCATATACTCTTTTCTCTCACCACCCGAAGATATTGACCTGTAGCTTGTCTACACTCTGCTGACTGAACAACAGTAGTCTTTACTAACTACAATCTAACTATAGAGGATGCTAAGAGAAGACATTTCATCTGAAGCCCTATAGATTATGACTCTAGTTCCATGTGATCTGATATCACCAGCACGGAGGTGCTTTTGCCTGTGTTCAGTAATTATACCTGTAGTACTTTTCACTCTACATCTTTCATGTAGCTGCATTTTACCCCTAACATTTAACAATAAATACTTAGCACTTTTGCTTCATCCCTTCCTACCCCCAAGATGCTGGAGGAACTAATCTCCAACTGCATTCTCTATTCTTATAGAGAACGATAGGACACAAATGCTTTCTTATCTTTTACTTGTGGGATTCAAACTTTGGTCGAACAGAACTGCAGCTCCTGACAATGACTGGTCAATGGGCTGAACAGACTCGTTTGTGGTTTTATGGCTTGCTGATGAATTTTTCCTGTAACCTCCAGCTGCCATCTATGCAGATCACCAGTATCTGCATGTCGAATATTAACATGATCCCCTTTGGAATTAAGGATCTCTTTCTTTCTAAATAATTCCTTATGAGCTACTTGAAGGTGTTTTACTTCTTAAACTGAGGATTGAAATTTTCTCTAAACATTTCACGCTCACATTTATGTTGTCTGTGCATGAATGTAAAGATTTATTTCATATATTTGCCACCATCCTGACTACCCTGACTGAAGCTTCTGTAGTCTTTGGTGTGAAGTACTGTGGCATCTTCCTTGTATGATTGGAGATTTCTTTCTAAAACCACATTTGTTGATATCACAGATTCTGCAGTGACTTTACCAACTGCAGAAAGTTTGAAATCATCACTTGCTTCATTAGTTACTGTATTAATTCAAGGTTAGCATCTTGCACCCGTTTAGTGGTTTGGCTTTCTATGCTGGAAGGAACTTCAGCAGTTATAACTATACCTTCTGTTGCTGCATCTTCTTGGCTACAATAAGTAGTCAAATATAATTCTTCATGAAGAGGCTAGTTCTCGTCAAAATAGACCACCATGCTTTCAGAGCAGAGTGCTCTGATGCCAAAGATACAGGAAAGTCTGAAGTTTCAGCCAGAAGTAAATGAATGACTTGTGCTTTGGTTTCCTTTACTGCACCAATACTGTGAGAGAAATACACTCTCTGGCAGCTGGCCAATAACTCACTGAATATTCATTTTTCACGTGCAACTAAGTAATTTAACATTGAATACCAGAAAACTGTTTGCCTGTTAGAAGTATCCAGCCCAAGTTAGATCTGACATCCCCCTGCCTAAATTTTCAATGGACCATGAATAATAGCCAGGATCATTAGGCAGTGAGATTTCCCTAACTTTGTTATCAAAATCTGATAAAATAAACTCATTAAGCCATTTGAGAAGCTTTTATCCACTTAATCTTATTTTTAGTCAACTAGCTAGTCTTAATAGTCCCTCATATTTTAATCTAGATACATTAGCCACAGACACATTTCATGTAGCCCCATTCCATACTGAGCTGTTAAAGCCTGCAGTGGGAATTCATTCTGGAGCCGGGTTGGAGCAGGTAGAAATTGACAATGAAAGGGAAAACCAGTGATCTCAAAGGAAGTACAGGTTCCTTATGGTTTTCCTTTAGTTAATGACTAACTGAATAGAACAAAACAGAAAAATCACTGGAGTATTTCTTTAAAACATTATCTATTCAGCTTAGTTATATCCAGTTTTAATTAATTTCCATTGTGAGAATATTTTAATATGATTGAAATGGTTTTGGTGTTCCAGTGTCCTTCCCCTTAGCATTTTAGTTAGCACTCTCTTTCGCTTAGTTTTAAGCACCACATATCATATTAAAAGATAAAGATGGCCTGAAACACTTATAGTATAATCCACAAGGATTCCAGAACGGAGGCAAAGACCATGTTAATTAGAAGGTAAAAACCTAACTACATGGCTCAACAAACACTTAAGTACTGTTGCATGTGATGTCAGGACTTATGTTTGTGGAATGTAACACAGTGAGAGTGATATTTTTATGCTAATAGACAAAACAGAATATTTTCATATACTAAAATATGATCCCTGCAACCTCAGCTCAGCAAATGATGGATAATTATGCATTGCCATTACTTTGCATAGTAAGTAGACAAAGAACTGACAGACAGATCACAAAGTGGGAAAGTGTTCAATTTGGCAGGAAGGCTAGAAACCAGAATAACATTTAAATGGGGAGAGACTGTGGAACTCCAAGGGATCTGAATGTCCTCGTTTGTCAACGTTAAAAAATACGTATGCTGAAAGTGCAACTGATTAGGAAGCTCATACAGAGCAGCACACCCAACATTTGTAAATAAATAATTAAGCATCAAATGAACTTTTCAAAAGTTCAGTTGATCCTAATCTCATGCTGTCTGCATTATAAACAGTGGACATAGACAGATGAGAGGCAGTAGACAATTCATTTAATTTACCAACAATTTAAAATGTGGGAGGTAAGTTGGAGGGTGTCCCTTGCCCACTGGGGGCATTCTCTGAGAAGTTTCAGCCTCCCCTTCAAGGCATCCTGCTTCTATTTAGGGAGAAGTACATCAGGGTGTTGAAAAGTAGTTGGAGGTTTCTGAAAGCTGAGTCTGAGCTGTGATACTTCCTCCTATTCATTCTGAGGAGCTTGCTGCAAATTCATCTCTGGATGTGGAGAATTTCAGACCTTTATGTAGCAGTGTGCATGGGAAACTGCAAGATGTTTCCAGTATCTCAAGTAGTGTTCTGGAAGCTGCATAAACTTTAAGAGATATAGTAACCTTTATAACTACAAATAATAATATCCTTGCATAGCTTTGTGCTTGAAGTTGTGACTGCTGCATTGATAGATTTCTGGCCTGACCTCTATAGTGAAGAAAAGACATATTAACAATTCTAATGAAGGGAATATGATGGCTCCCAAAAAACCCTCAGCAGACATGGCTTCCTGCTGTGATCTCTTCATTCAATTGTCTTCCCTCTTCTCGTAGATTGTCCTGCTGGGTCTGTGGTCTCCCTTTGAGAAAGCCCTGTTAGCCATCAATTATTTGGTGCATATGTGCAACTCCTTTTCCAAGGTACTTGCCAGAAATGTAAACATACGTCTCTGACCCTATTTGTGAGCATGAGGTTACCAGTAGAACCTAAAACAAAATATGCTACAGAGCCCTCCTTTAACTCTACTGTTCCAAAACGTTTACACTCGTATTTCAAGTGACACCAATTACCATTGAAATAAAAAAAAGAGAACTTCATGACCTCAGGATACCAAAGCCTATACTAGCAATTCAGAACTATATGGAGTTCATGGGCAGAATCTTGTACTCTCCTCTGTGTTGCGTTTGGTAGAGAGGTGGCATTTACACAGTGGTAGGTTGGTGCCCCTCTGCTTTCCAGCCTCCATCTCAGTGAGTCCGAGTCTGAGTCAGTGTGAACTTGATACCCACTGAAAGGGTTCATCCCACTGCCATGGCTATTAGGCGGGTTGGGGAATTGCAATACTGGAGCACAAGGTGTGTTTACTTGTGGCTTTCCAAAGGCTCTGTTTGAGGGATCTGGCATTGGTTGGGGAGCATGGGGATTCTCTCACTGCTCCTGCTGCCAACCCAACAGCCCCTTCCATCATGAAGCCCGACCGACCACCCCTTCTCGCCATCGCTCGACTCAGCTGAGATCTCAGCAGGACCTCATTTTCACTGAGGCCCTTTAAGGAGCAATTCTCTTTGCTTGAGAAAGGACCATTGCTTGACTGTGGAGGCCAGGTTAAAAATCTGTCAACGCTGCAATCAAAACTGCAATCTCATAACAGGGCAGCAATAGCAAGGTCCTAGCTGGCTGTATTTCCAGCAGTAACTAGTAGCACTGTTAAACACAGAAGAGCTGCCAACCTCTGATTGCTGACAGCTCTTAGTAGAGGTTTACTTTTGCCCCAGGATCTTTGATTCTGGGGCAAATCCTGCCACACCAGTGTTGAGTGCCACAAGATACAGTGTGCCATCTTGCAAAGAAGCAATGTGTGGGCTTCACCAACTTTCCAGCCAATGATTGACTCCTTCACAGGATTTCACCCTGCAAGTCAACAACTGCAGACTGGTAACTCTAGATAATCAATTCAAGGATTGATTTAAGTCTTTGAAACAAAGTTGATTTGAGAATACATATCATTCTGAGAAAATTTAACTTTGAGATAGTAAACAAACGAAAATCCACACACCACTCTCCATTTAATTATCAGAATTTAAGCAACCGTGTGCCCTTTCAGTGAGTTAACTACACATTGCATGAAAAGGAAATAAAGGAGACTGTTCATTTCAAAGCTGATTCATTTCCTGATGGAAATGTACGTTGCCACTCATCAGGCTCACTGCCAGGAAGTTTCTGCTCACTGTTTCAAAACACTACAAAAACACAGGAGATGAGCAGATGCATACAACTCCTCCAGCTTTTGAAAGTTAGACATGCAGACCAAAAGTGGCCATTAACGCACTGCTCTACTTCAAAACTTCCTGACTGGTTTGACTTCTGATTAACGTACTGTCATTTGACAACCAGGGTTTGCAATGATTAAATTTAGGGGTGGGAGCTCCACCAAGTCCCCAAGGAAGTGCGGGATTGTCTGAAAGAAGAGTTAGTGGAAGGAAATCCTTGAGGGCTTAATTCAATTTCTCATCGAGACTGAATCTACCAAATCGCCAAGAATGGTTATCTCTTCATGGTTCCAGTTTATCTGATTTTTGAACATTTTTCATGGGTGTGTTGTGTCATGCCGCATTGCAATCTATCAAAGGACATGGATCACTTTTTTAAGTATTTCACAAATTCAATTGGATAAATATTCATGCTCAAAGAAGTCTGGCACTAGCAACTTATTCTTTTACAGTAAAATGTCTCTTGCATTGAGACTTCTGGAAAATAATGAAGAAGGTTGTCGAAATTTTAGAGTTCGGGTCAGCAATACAGAAGAGGGCTCACTGAAAAACAAATGCAAAAGTAAATAGCAAGCCATGAGAATCCATCAATGTGGGTGGCTGAGAGTGGCCATCAGCTATCAGACAACAGACCACAGAGCACAGACACAGGCACATGCTTTTTAAAATGAGAAAAAAGGTATGGAAATTAAAGTGGTCAGCAGTTCACATGTTCACATGGCACTGCAAGCTAGGAAAGACTTGGCAAATGATGTTGGTCCATAGTTACAGTCAACTCTAATCTGGTCAGACCCATTGCACTGACATTCAGTAAGAAATTATAAACTTTTTGTAGGACATGTAAACAAGCTTAACAGTAAGGTTCGTAAGCATAATTTGCTTGCATTAAAATTACTTGAATTGGCCTTATTTATGATATGGAGTGATTGTAATCTGCAACAAATCTGACAATTCTTAGTTCATAGTTAAATTATTTGATACTTTTTTCCTGCCTGGCATAGATAAGGTGAGTGTACATATATCCAGTCAGTTAACGAAAATATGTCTACAAATAGCTGGGAATGCACTACTTCCATCAGGCAGAAGATACATAAGCCTGAACAGACGCATGAGCAGGTTCAAGAACAGCTTCATCCCAGCTGTTATCAGACTGATGAATGGACTCTGTATCCTCAAATAATGCTGATCTTGCTAAAGTTGGTCTCGCCTAGCGCATGGCCTGTGCAATGAAACCTGTATGCTTCTGTCTAAAACAACACAGTGCAGTGCTGGAGGAACCCAGCAGGCCAGGCAGCATCACAGGAGCAGGAAAGTTGATATTTCGGGTCAGGACCCTTCTTCAGAAAAATTTTTTTCTTTTATTTTCTGAAGAAAGGTCCCGACCTGAAACGTCAACTTTCCTGCTCTCTGATGCTGCCTGGCCTGCTGTGTTCCTCCAGCTCCACACTGTTGTCTCTGACTCCAGTTCTTGCTATCTCCGATGCTTCTGTCTAAGTCTTTTTGATCTGTACATGCTTTGCTTACTATGATCTGCCTGTACCGCTCGTAAACAAAACTTTTCATTGGATTTTGGTACACGTGACAATAAATAAATCAATCGATCAATACTAAAGTGTCATTTCAACTGGGAAAATCAATGGAATTAGAAAGTACTATGATAGTCTTGAGCTGAGCATTGAAAAGAGACTACTAGGCCACCTGTGATCCAATGGTTAAGTATCATTTTGTATGCATAGTGTGTCCACAAATAGGTTTTTTCTTTACAATATACCTTAATCTTGAAAATATATTGGGTAGAATCTTCTGGGACCCTGAACAACATAGGCTACAGCAAGACCTGGTGCAAAGTCAAACGAGGCCTTTCTTGATGCTGGGAGTGGAGTTCTGGATGTCAGCATAAGTTCCTTGCTAAGGAACAGTGAGAGGCCTATTAATGGGGATTATCACTCATTAACATTCTCATTAACTCAGTAGATAGGGGTCTACCACCTGGTGCTTGGAAACTAAGATGCCAAGAATTCCCAGCATGGAAGTCAGACTGGCTACTCCTAGTCACCACTTGTTCCTCCTTTGGCACCCATCTTGGACACCCAGCACAAACATCTGAGCACATGCTCCAGGGCATTGACCACATGCTCCTGCCATCCGTGGACACTGGCATCCAACAACTGCCAGCCTCTAGGAACCTCCATGGCCTATCTCCAACCCATTTACATCATGCTGATGCACTGTCATCCTACACTTCAGAATACACTTGTAGCTATCATTGAAATGTTGCTACAAGGATGCCCATTTAGCATCTGTCTGGATGCTGACAGGATCCCTGCCTTACCTTGACGTGCATTTTAAGCCACACTCAGCACCAGGAAACTTGTCATCGTTGTTGGCAGTGATGAGTGAATTGGGTGGACATGTTGCTTCATGGCACCATGCAATTTCAATCTCACACCTGCACAATGCATGTGTTGCCAGCAAATGCTCATGTCTCGAGAACTGGTCTTCAGACGCATCAGGGGAGATCTTTTCAGCCAGGGTGTCCCACTACCACAAGTCAAGGGCTGTCTCTGATATCAGTCCAGAGGCACGGGCACAATTAGTCAGGGCACAGGAGTTGAAGAGACGAATATTAGGCACCCCACTGCCCATCTTGGCTCTTTCAGCACTTCTTTCTCCTTGGATGAATGAAAGGGAGCGATTGAGTGGGATGAAGATGGGTACCAAAACTGTTACTTTTGGCAGAGGTGGTGGAAAGATGATTGAGGTTTCCCGAGCAAGTGAGTAGGCAAAACAGAGGGTTTGCAGGGTTGGTAGTTTGGGGGACGGTAGTGAGGGTGGGTAAGAGCGAGTGAGGGGATATGCTGTGCTCAATAATGAGAGGGCATGAGATTTGGTGGGATGTGGGTGCAGTAGCAGAAACGGAGCGAGTATGAGGTATCAGAGAGAAAATGATGGCCCTTACCCTGGCAGAGCGGGGAAGGTCATTGATCTACACTGTTGGGAATTCCTCCAGATGGCTGAGATTGCACTGACCCCAAAGTAGGACATCAAATTCCCCTTATCTGCTCTGTCAGGGAAAAGATGGCGGCAGGATAACTCACTCCATTTGGAGCACCACTCTGATCGCCAGTTCTCTTTCTCTTTCTTTCTTTGTCTTTCCTGTTTCTTCTCCCTTCTTCTGTCTCCCTCTACAGTAATTCTATCCCTCCTATCCTCTTTCAACTACCTACGAGGAAAGACCGGGTTGTGACCCGGGAACCATGCGGCTGGAGCTGAACGCGCGGGTTGTGAGGGTGGATCGAGTGTGGGCCGGAACATTGGCGGCTGATCAAGAGTGGGCCGGCGAGAACGAGCCGGTGAGGCAGCCCAAAGTGGGATGCTGGCGGCAGCATAGCATGACATGGAAAGCCAGGAGCGGGACTCTGGCAGAAGCATGGCGAGGGTCTGGAAAGCCCGGAGTGGGACTGCGGCTGTGGAAAGGAAAGTTGGACTCTCTTAAGTCATCTTTTTTCTTAGTTCTTCTAAGTTAATGTGAACGGCGCCATGTATGTACAACAAAGGTACACACTTTTCACTGTATTTTTACATTGAATAAATGATTCAATGATTCAATAAATGATTCAATTAACAAAAAAATGCCATGAAATGTGCATCACAATTCTACATTGACAGTGCTTGATTGGGTGCACAATGGCCTTTTACAGATGGCACTGGTGCCAGGGATGCCAATTTTTTCCAGGAGATCCTGGCAGTAGTGACAAGTTCCAGCCACAGTGAATGTGAGAAATGGGTTAGCATTGGACAAGATGGCACAATAGGGGTGTGGTAGGTAGTTAATGAGGGAAGTTTGGTATGACAGCACAAGAAACTCCACTCAACCTTGCAGAAAGAAAGCCTATGTGCTACTCAACAAATTTGAAACTTGGCCAAAATATTGTGAGAGTCAGCCTATTAGGTCTGCTTATTTTTAGTTTATGCGCAAGGAGGATTTTTTAACATTTGTATCCAATATTATGGACAGTCAGGATGTTGGTTCATGTGATAATTTGTATGAATCCCATTCTCCAAACAACCAGCTAATTCAGCCCCTAAGTTAAAGCATGAGATCAGTATTGGAGAACAGATGTAATAATATGATTCATAAATATAACCAACTGTTCATGCAGTTTTCACCAACTGTTCAATAAGTTAGATGATGCCACTGATACAATCACATGCCAAACACTTGCTCATTGGCAGTCATTACATGGTTAAAGAAATACGTTCCATATTAACCATAAAATCTTTCATTTGAATCAGGGTCCATGATGCACTATATTTAGTGATGTATAATTAAATAAATTGCATGGTCCATATGTTGCATACACATGTTTCTTTCTGTTTCAGATCAGATATTAAAACCATGAGACAAACTTGCTGATCGACTTAAAGAACACATCCTTTACTAATTTATTTTATTTGGTGATATATAATATTCTGTTCCCAATTAACCAAAAAGGAACCTTGCAGTATGAGTAGCAGATATAGAGCTAATGCCAAAGCAACGGTGTCAAAATTCAACTCTGTAGCAGTGGTTAATTTTTGGTGTTACGGACTTCACTTGACATGCAAAGTGGTGAGTTGGGGAGATGGGGATCCACTCCCGACCATGTCTAGTCGGCCCATATGATTGCCACGTTGTGGGTAATTGTGTGGGTTTTACATAAACATGCTCAGTGGGCAGATTGTGACATCATTCTACACCTAACACTGATTGATGCACAAAATGGCATTTTCCATCTCACAGCCCTCATGAGCTCCCTGTTTCAAGTGTATAAGTTGAACAAGCGCTTGTGGTGGTGATAGAATGTTGTTTTTTTGGACTGGAGGCCTGGAACCAGTGGTGTTCCACAGCGATTGGTTCTGGACCCACTTTTGTTTGTCATTTATATAAATGATTTGGATGAGAATATAGGAGATATAATTAGTAAGTTTTTGGATGACACCAAAATTGGTGGCATAGTGGACAGTGAAGAAGGCTATCTAAGATCGCAAAGGGATCTTGATCAATTGGGTCAATGGACTGAAGAGTGGCAGGTGGAGTTTAATTTGGATAAATGTGAGGAATTGCATTTTGGTAAAACAAACAAGGGCAAGAATTATACAATTCAAAGTAGGGCCCTGGGTAGTGTTGTAGAACAGAGACCTAGGGGTTCAGATACATAATTCTTTGAAATTTGTGTCACACAGGTAGATGGAGTAGTTAGGAAGGTGTTCAGCACACTTGCCTTCATTACTGAGATCTTTGAGTATAGGAGTTGTGATGTCATGTTGAGGTTGTACAGCATGTTGGTGAGGCCTCTTCTGGAATACTATGTGCAGTTCTGGTTGCCCTGTTATAGGAAGGATATTATTAAACCGGAGAGATTTGTCAGGATGTTGCCGGGAATGGAGTGTTTGAGTCGTAAAACTAGGCTGAGTAGGCTGAGACTTATTTCATTGGAGCATAGGAGGTTGAGGGATGACCTTATAGAGGCTTCTACAATCATGAGGGGCACAAATAAGATGAATAGCAAAGGTCTTTTCCCTAAGTGAAGCATTTCAAAACTAGGGAGCATATTTTTAAGGTGAGTGGAAAAAGACTTAAAAGGACATGAGGGGCACCTTTTTCTCACGGAGAGTAGTTCGATTGTGGAATGAACTGCCAGAGAAAGTGATGGATGCAGGTACAGTTGCAATTTTTAAAAAACATTTCAATAACTACATGAGTAGGAAAGGTTTAGAGGGATATGGGCCAAATGCAGGCAGGTGGGACTAGTTTAGTTCATGAACATGGTCGGTATAGACTAGTTGGACCAGTTTCCGTGATCTAAGACTCTATGCAATCAGATGCACAAGGAATCTCCCACCTCTCAGTAATTTGTTTTAAAGAGATCCCTCCAACTGGCCGATCAGTTCCTTGTTATATCTGCTGCCTGTCACGTAATTTGCAGGAATGCTGCGTTTTGGGATGATTTCCAAAAAGTTGATAAAGTGTGCAGGGAATGAGGATGGACTTTGGGAAACCAGTGGCTGTTACTCGAAGGCCTCTGACTAAAACAGATATGGTGATGTAATAACAATTCATAGCTTCATGCTCCCTCGGCTTTGCTTGTCTAAAAGAATACCTCTCTGTTCCAGTCAATGTCCTCCACTAATGTCTGAAACACAGCTTCTGTAAAGTGCAAAGCTGTATGTTCTCTTCTCATTTCAGTCCTTTCTGAAGTTCTTCAAATATACACAGTTTCATTTCTATTATATTGTTATATTTATTCCACAATTATTACAAAACAATATCATAATGTTCTAGCATATACTCTGAGTGCTACATTATTCACCATCTTCATATCAATTCAAAGCAACATAGCATTCTGACCCACATAGAGAAATCTGGAAAAAACACAATCAATATAAACTGACTGTCTAAAATTGTGTGATCATTTTAGACTTAAATGACCTAAATTCCCTGCTGCAGTCAGAGTGCACCTTATCTTTAAGGGATTCAGCTCACATGAATTAGGGTCATCTGAGGTATGCTGTACCTCCAACAAAGGGATCAGTCCAACAATGCACTGCAGAAAGCATCCTATCCAGATGCATCACAGTGTGGTTTGGCAATGGCTCTTCCCAAGACCAAGAGTCGTGAACACAGCACAGTCCATCATGCAAATCATCTTCCGTCCATTGACTCCATCTATACTTCCCACTGCCTTGGTAAAACAACCAACATAATCAAAGACACCTTCCACCCTGTTTTGTCTCTCTTCCATCCTCTTCTGTTGCGCTGAAGATACAGAAGTTTGTATACACATAGGAATAGATTCAAGAACAACTTCTTCCTTGTTGTAATTAGATTTCTGAACGGACCGCTCAAATTTTAAATTCAATGTTGATCTCGCTCCTTGAGTACCTTCTCTGCAGCTGTAACAATGTATTCTTCACTCTGTTCTCTTACCCTATGTATTTTGCATGGTAGGATCTGCCTGTACTGCACACAAAACAAACGTTTTCACTCTACCAAGGTACATGTGACAATAATAAATCAAATCAAATCAGTCTTCCTTCCATTTCACACTCCTTGAAATGTGCTCCAGATTGACACATTCCAAAGTCTAGGAATACATGCTGAGGCACAGACTAGAATTTAGGGCAGCTGCCATCAAAGTACCGTGAGGAAAGACCACTGTCTAAGGCCTTTCAGCCAAAGTACAATGGGGATCGGTTCAGTTATTGTACCCTCCCACTGCCTCAAATGTTTGCAAATAATATCTTGCACAAGTAAGAAATGCCTTTGGATTTGTTGAAACTGTCAGGAAAGTCAAACTCTAATGTTTATTTGTTCTCCATGTGCTAAGAATGTACAGAACTGAACTGCTTTAGTGACTATGTATGTATATCAAGGCTTTAAATGAATAAAATATATTTTTTAAATAGGAAAAAAATTAAACACCCCTTGAAACGAGCAGCCTGCATCTCTTAGACTAGGCAGGGGGTAATGGCCTATTGTGATCCTCATGCATTTTTTGAGCGTGTCTTTCAATTTAACCTCTGATGAATATGTTAAAGGCACTCAAGGTGATACACACCATCTCCTGTTCTATGCTGCTCGTAACAAAATAGCTAAAGTATTTGTATTAAACATACAATGTAAAGATTCTTTCTGTAAGAGTCTGGAGTATGTTTGAAGAGTCTAAAAGAATGCTGATTCAAACAGCATCTATCTGGCAAACTATACGTTGGCAGAAACTGGAGTCAGTAATTGAAAAAAAAATGACTCTACCTTAAGTAAAAGTGAATTAAATGGAAATAATGACATTCCAGACAAGAAAGTTAATCAGCAAATTGCATAATGCTGAATCATTAATGGCGTTTTTGATCCATGCCTTCAGGTTTGCATTTTGTTTTTTTTCCAGCAATATTCCTTTTCACTGAAAATATACTGGACTGCAATATTTGGCTCCATATCACTGAGGGCAAGAAGAAAAGGTGGTAGGGTGGGGGGGGGGGGGGGGGGGGGGTGGGGAGTGGCAGGGGGGGTTCACTCCTGACAATTTCTGCACAATGCTTAAGAGAGTGCCAGAAACCTACAGAGGAGGCAGATTGTGACTCCACTGGTGTTCTTCACAGTAACAGACTGTTGGCAGGCCTTTAAATGAACCAAGCATTACCATGTGCGTGTCCATCAGCTGTTCCTGTATGTTACCCTATCAATCTTTATCTGCACAAGTTCACTGCAGTATCTTCATCCTCTTGTGAGCTAGTGCACAGGCTAACCTTTCCCTAGAGTCTGTTTCCAGAGTACACATGCCCGATGATGGATCACATGTTAATTCAATCTCTATCCAAACCACAAAGATAGGCACAGTGCCAATATCGAGTGGTAGCTCTAAGAGAACAATCAAATTGCAATGCTGCCTTCGGTGTGGCTATTGTTGGAATACCAGGCACCATGGTGACACTAGGGGATGGATTCCAGGGTCATTTTTTAGGATGCAGGGAAATGTCATTGTGTAGGGAGATAGTATGTTGTAAATGGAGATACACTGTGATTCAAGATGAGAGAGGTCCACTTGCTAAAGATCAAGGGACGGCAAGTGACAGGGAGCTGGGAGGAGAATGGTGGGAGCAAATGTGAAAGGCAGTCTCTGTTTTCAATGTTCCAGTCAGTTGGGACCACTGAGACTGACACAGAAATGTAAACATAGGTTCCTGCTTGTGTTTCACAGTGATAACTGGATTAAGCGCTACATACTGGACCTGCAGCTGTCTATTACCAGACTGTGGTCAGTCAAGGTCAATCTGAATGCTCCAGTTCAAATCCTGATTGTTGGCATCATCAGCTGACTAGAAAACTGTTCTTAGGTTCTGCATTCAGAAAAATGCAGGGTCGCGTTAGGGCGAGTGAAGAAGCAAATGTGTCAACATGTGGGCATTATGTCCATGACCACTCCATCTCCAGCTTTCACATCTTTCCAGAAAAGGGGTGAAATGGAATTTGAGAAGATGCTTAAGGCAGGAACATGCCATCATTCTGGATAGTGTGCTAATTGTTACGGCTTCAGTATTGACTCCCAATAATGCCAAGTGCAATTTCTTCTTTGGGGATGTGGTCATTGGTTCTCACCCAAATCATTGCTGCTGAGTCTCATTCCCCCTTCTGCTAAAGTGTGTCATAATGTTTGGGTGACCTGTCATAGCCGAATAATTGAGAGTATCTGCATTCTGCAAGATGTGAGTGTGAGGTTTGCTAAGTGTGAGAAGAATGAGATGGAGCAGATAACTGTGAGGCATGAGTCCTGATTGCTAGAAATTGCTGAGGGATATGGTACGTCGTGAGATGTTGGAGGTGGACTGCAGCAAAGGCATTCAGAAGCAGCCTTGTTTCATTTAGTACAGTTTCCCTTTAAGAGTGTCACATTGTCTTTAGGAGAAGCAGACAACAAATACACTCAGCAAATCCCACATAGCTCCAAGATGAGCACACAGATCATCAGAAACATAGGGCAAGGTTTTCCCTGTCCCTGAAAAATGTGAACATTGATGACAAAGTTGGAAAAACAGGGCAAAATCAGCAGTGATGAGATTCTTGATGTCCAGAGCAAAACTCTGATTCTCCAAGACAGTGCGAGTGGCAAGACTAGAATCTAACATGTTGAGCGTCAAGAAGCCCATTTGCATCAACTTGCATGCAATGGCATGGCATTATTAACTAATCTCGCCTTAGTGATATGCGGTATGCCATTCTCCCACCCACCAGATAGAAGCTAGACTGCAACAATTGCCAATATGAAAGTTAGAGCTGCTATCTGGCAATTCCAACTTGCTACTTGCTCTTTTGGGCATCTGTGTTGGACACCCAGCACTATAATATTAGGGCACACTCTATGGACCACAACCTCCTGCAATCTCAGTTCACAGACATTGGCATCAGACAAATACCGGTCTCACCTTACCCTTGTGACACAGCCCTGACGGACTTACAGTACAGTTCTGCACTTCAATGCTGCACTTTGGAGCACACTGGCACCTTTTGTTGGAATTATGCTGTGCAGACACTTTGTGACAGACCATGATGCATCTCAGGGCTACTCGTTCGCTCTTTTAGTGCTCATTTACCTGTGCTCACTTTGATGTTCACAGTGTTCCTGCCTTGCCTTGGCTTTTTGTGCATAGTGTCCTCAGCTAGAGTTTAAAGACTCACAGTCCTTATATCTTGCCATGCTATTAATTGCAGACACAGAGCCAGACAGCTTGTTGTACTGTCAGGAGTTATCAGTCAAAAAGGTGGACATGTTGCTGTACAGCATAGTGCTACATCAATGTCCCAGCTGCACGATGTGCCAGCAGCTCATGTGGCAAATGCACTGCATGTGTTTCAAGCAAATGGCCATGTCTCGAGGTTTAAGGGGAGTAATCCTCAGTCATGCTCAGGGACACAGCCTTCAATCAAGGGCTGCCAGAACAGTCAGTAAGGGCAGCATCCAATATCAGCCTGAGTCTTCAACATGGTCAGTCAGTGGGCTTGGGAGATTGGAGTCAGGGGTCTGTATCACTACAATCTGGGGAATGGACCATGGTCAGATCTGCAAGTCCATTGCAACCAGTCTGGCAAGCTGTGGTTAATGATGATTAGGAGCTGCACAGAGATTAGTCAGGGTCCTGTCATCCAAGTCAGTCAGGCAACTGGACCGTGGCCAGATCTGGGGTCCAGCTTAATGATAGTCATAGGGACTATCAAGGGCTATTGCTGTGGCAGACACGTTGGGGGAAACTCTGAGCCAGAATGCTGTGATGCAGAGGAGATAATGCATTCAAAAGGGAAATTCAAAAAGGGAAAATATAGAACAGAGAGACCTCAGGTTCAGATACACAATTCTTTAAAGTTTGTCATAATTAGACAGTGTGGTTAAGAAGGTGTTTAGCACGGTTGGCTTCATTGTTCAGACATTTGAGTGTAGGAATTGGGAAGTTATGTTGAGGTCGTACTGGACATTGGTGGGGCCTCTTCTGGAGTACTATATGCAGTACTGGTCGCCCTGTCATAGGAAGGATGTTATTAAACTAGAGAGGATTCAGAAGAAATTTACCAGGATGTTGCTGGGAATTGAAGTTTTGAGTTATAAAGAGGGGCTGGATAGGCTGGGATTGTTTCTCTGGAGTGTAAGAAGTTGAGGAATGACCTTATAGATGTTTATAAAATCATGAGGGGTATGGATAAGGTATATGGCAAGTGTCTTTTGCATAGGGTGGGGGATTTCATGACTAGGGGACATATTTTTAAGGTGAGAGGAGAAAAATTTTAAAGGGACATGAAGGGCACCTTTGTTTACACAGAGAGTGGTTCATGTGATAAATTAACTTTCAAAGGAAGTGGTGGATGTAGTTACAGATACGGTTTAAAAGACATTTGGATAAGTATATGAATAAGTAAGCTTTGGAGGGATATGGGCGCAGACACAGGCAGGTGGGACTAGTTTAATTTGGGATTATGGTCAGCATGGACTGGTTGGACCGAAGGGCCTGTTTCCATGCTACATGACTCTATAACTCTATGACTCCATGGTAACTCTGTATCTTTCTCCACAGATCTGGCTTGAGTGTGTCCAGTGGTTTCTGCTTTTATATTTAAAAGTGTTTTTTTTTTCTTTCAGAGGACATGGATGTTACTGGTAAGGCCACATTTGCTGTCCATCCCTAATTGCCCATGAACAGCCCTTTCCAAGCAAAATAAGAAGTCGACCATATTGCTGTGGGTCTGGAGGCACATATAGGCCAGACCAATGAGGATAGCAGATTTGCTTCCCCAAAGGATGTTACTGAAGCAGATTCTTTTAACAACAGTCTAGTTTTACATTTCAGACTTAATAGTTAAATTTAAATTCCACCAGCATTCACAGTGGCCATGTGTCCAGAGTATTAGTCTGGGCCTCTGGATGAGCTTCCCTGTGATATTCCACTAGACCACTGTCCGTCCCACTTGCATGGGAATAATAATTACATTATCGCCATTTACAAGAGTTTGTATTTTACTTATGGTTTACTCTGAGTTCCACTGTGAAATTGGCAATCTTGTGCAAGCGCTGAATAAGCAATAAAAAAGGGCAAAATCCTTAAGTATCTTCATATTCTTTCAGAAAAAAATAGTGTTGCCGAGAGTACAGAGTTGACAATGGCCTGCTCAATCTGTAGATCCATTGAATACCAGCCAGCTGCTAAATAAGGCAAATCCACTACCCAACTCTCTTGGTATATTGTCTTCAAATCTGCCGCTATGGGTGTTTCATTTAGTTTATACAGATCAGAGTCATGAGTTAGCGGTGTCATTTGTTGCCCTGAGTTATTCTGTCAGTCACTTCTGACCTTATAAGAATGACTTTCAGATGAATGCAATCAATGAAACAAAGGTTCTTTCATCAACATAATGAATGTTCAGGAAACTAACTGAATACTGTGTTAATGAAGCTTCTTCTGAAGAAAGTAAAACCAATACAATAATTTATAAGACATTTTATAACCCAGTAATTTACTTATGGCTGAATCATTTCCTTTACTATTGCCTCACAATTCATCAATGATAACTGTTATTCATAGGGTTAGATGTGGGAATGTTTTCTTGTGATTGCACTAGTTTAGCACCATTCACAACTCCATAGTTAATGAAGCAATTAATGCCCAAATACAGCTAAACTTGAACAACATATACTCTTGGGCTGCTAAGAACCAAGTAACATTTGTGCCACACAAGTGCTGGAAATGAACCTTTTCAACAAAGGAATGTCTAACCACTCACGTTGATGGACCACCAACGTCACCATTGACCAGAAACTGAACTGGATTGACTACATAAATACTGTGGCTACAAGAAAACGTCGGGGGCTGGGAATTCTGTGGTGAGTAACTCAACTCCTAAAAGCCCAAATTCTGTGAACTAGGTTCAAGGCGCAGTTCAGAACAAGATGGTTTATTGTCCACTTGGATGAGTCAAGTCAAAAAACACTCAAAATGCTCAAAACCACCCGGGGCAAAGTTGCCAGCTTGATGGCACTCCATCCAGCATCTCACCAACAATTCTTCAATAACTTCTCCCAAAGCTTTGACTTCTCCCACATTCTGAACGAGAGCATCAAAAGCATAAGAGCACTATGACCTCCAAGTTCTCCTCCAAATTGTAATGATATTGATGTTCCTTCTGGGTCAAAATGAAGTAATTGTCTTCCTATTAGCATTTTAGATGCAGCTTCCCACCAATTTCTTGAGAACAATTCTTGAGAAGAATAAGCCATCAATGCATCAAATGAAAGTTCCTCACCTTTTGCAGTCCTTATGAGATTATATGTAGGGCAAAACGTTTTGTATTCTTCCTGAAGCAATGTCTTGTAACCTCAAATTCAACATAGCACAATGCAGTTTCTCGTCTGAATCTTTGAGCTAGCTTATTCACAGAAAACAAGAAATAAATGCTAATCAGTGGAACATTTCTGCTGAGCAAGAACTGAATTCACCTTATATGTTCATTAGGTTGGGTTTCTTATCATGAATTCATAGGACGATGTGACATAGAGTGTGTCATTTGGTCCATTGTGTTTATTCTGGCTCTTGAGCAGATTTATCCAATTATAGAGTAATAGAGAGACATAGGGTTATTGTGACACAGAAGAAGGCTAGGCAACCCATCCAGTCAATGTTGGCTCTCCTTAAAACAGTCCAATCTGCCCTATTCCCCCATTTTATTCTCATAGCCCTGTAAGTTTATTTTTCGTCCAATTTCCTTTTGAGATCATTGATCATCTCCATGTCCACCAGCCTTTTAAGCAGCAAGTTCCAGGTTATTACCACACATAAGAATGTTCTTATTTACAACCCTCTATATCTCTGACTCAAAACTTTGTGTCGTCCTTAGAGAATCAGCTAATGGGAACACCTTTTCCTTGTCTACATAATCTACATGTGCCATAATTTTGTACATTTCTATCAAATTTTCCATCAATCTCCTTCACTCTTGCTTCAGGAACAACTCTTGCTTCACAAGCATTTCCTCATAATTAAATTCCATCATCCCTGGAACTATTTCGGTAAATCTCCCGTACATCCTTTCAGAGACAGCCCCAATTTTTCCTTAACATTGTGACCAGAAATAGATGCAATATTTTGTCCATGCTCATAACTTGCGTGCTTTTGTACTGCCGATTACACCTGCTAACCTGTACTTTGATCCAGTCACTATATAGTATGATGTGAAATCTAGTAGTGAAAACTCACTTTATCCTCAAATATTCTACCATACTGTACGGAAAGGATTTATCAGATTCAAAGGTACAAATGTTATTCTGCTGTTGAGGTCTCTTTAGTGATATTACTTTCTTGCTTTTGCCTGTTAATTAAAGAAGTATTGTTCAATTTAGAGCAAATTACCAGTAAAATGTTGAACCTAGACAGACCTTAAAAGCAATTAGTTCAATGCTGATTTAAAGGACATTCAATGCAAACTGATAACATTTATTTCAGGTAACTTTAATTAGTTGATGTCAAGTTCTGCAGATAGAGACAATTGTAACAACGTAAGGTTTACTAGAACATAACTTACGACATGGTAGAATAGAATTATGGTGAGATTCATGCATTTAGTAACGTAGGAGAGTTATATTGAAAAAGAATTTGGCAAAACAAAAATCATTGGTAAGGGGCAAGGTCTTTAAAATTCACCTTATATGGGGTAATAACAACTGATACAGAAATATCTAGATTATCACATGTGGAAAGTGTAAGATAAAACATCTTGAAAGTGAATGTTGGAGAATATAATTTGGACTTCAATGAAAGTCTGATCAACTTGCATACTGAGCTCCGAACTGTATTTTGTTTTGGCTTCTGCATCAGTAATTTGTTACAAGAACTGCTTGTAAATGTATGTTTAAGTCTTGTATAAATAACAATCTTAATATCTGGTATTCAATGTTGTAAGTTCTATTGAATTTAGGAAAACATTAGGACTAAGAATGCAACAGATATTGTTCTTCTTTGATATAACAGTGTTCAGATGCTTATAGAAAACATTTATGGCTAATGTAAATAAATAGATTTGATTTTAGTCTGCAAAGACCGGAAGAAAGTCGTTGCTATACAACCTGATGTTTTCTTGAATTGATGTGAAATTTAAGAGAAATCCATGTATCTTTATGAACAAAAAATTCTCAGATTAAATTTTTGATGCAAAAGTAAAATATTGCAGGAGTTGAAAATCTGAAGTAAAAACAAATTAAAAGCTGGAAATACTCAACAGGGTCAGCCAGCGGCTATGAGGAGAAACAGTTAACGTTAGGTCATCAAAAATCATTAACCTGAAAAGCTAACTCTGTTTCTCTCCACAGATGATGCCTGGCCTACTTAGTACTTCCAATTATTTTTGTCCTTAGTCAAGATCCGATGTTTGTTTCCAATTCCATAGCACTTGGATCAATTCTTTTTGTAACTGAGATATTACAGCTGTTAATAAGTCTCAGGCTGCAGGTGCAGTGACACCTTGGCCATGTTCCACATTTTTAGTGGTTTGAGTTGGGGGCTACATAGCTCCTACTTACATCGAGGCTCTGGAGACAAAACCTATTCACAACTAACTTGTCAGATAATTTGCTGAAATAAAATGAAATTGCAAAAGGTTTGCACTGCCATAGCAAAGAACCTTTTCAGCTAATTGAAGGATTTGAAGATCAGGAGACAGTGAGGGCAAATTTTCTAGCTCCTGACAATGAAAGCTGAGATTGTCATGTGCTAATAATCAGCATCCTTTGTTTCTGAAACAGGCTGCAAGCCAACTTTGGGCTGCCTGCTAATTAACATGATTGTATTGTGTAGCCAGTACTAATTGCACTGCAGGATAGCTGAACATCTCAGCAAGGATCTAACATAGGCAAAGGTAAGCACTAATATATCCTCTAATATTTTTATCGTGTATACAGATGATTTATTTAAGTGTACAGCCCTTTTTAGTTAAGTGTAGCTGTGTATGCACAGTAACCTAAAGGGGACTTGTGTATGGTCTACATGGACAGCTTCAGGTTGTGGCAGTGGAGGTTATAGGGAACACTGGCTAGCTCTAATTGAAGCTAGCCTGTATTACTTGAAACAGGTCTGCCTCTCTCCTCTTCAACGGCCTTTCAGATGCTCAACCTTTTACTGGTGACAAGTGTTGACCCTTCATAACATTGTGTACCATGGGACCTCACCATGAATATTTGACCAGAGGTATCAAGTCCCCAGATGAAAATGCCATAAATGAGTTTAATTCAGAGGAACCAGAAATGAGGACTTTGATGGGATAGAGTACAAGACAAGACTATGAGCGTGCGTAGTTTTGAAGACAGATCACTGGACCTGCAACATTAACTCAGCTTTCTCTCCGTGGATGCTGCCAGACCTGCTGAGTTTCTCCAGCAATTTCTGTTTTTGTTTCTGATTTCCAGCATCAGTAGTTCTTTGTTTTTGTTTTGATGAACATGCACGTAGGGTTCGGGGTACAAGGACAAACAAGGACACCTACAAATTAATACTAAGGGAATGGAGAAGGGTGAATAATTACATATTGTATGCATTATTGAAAGCATTGTTGGAATATATAGTTATTCGACAAGCTTGAGGAACCCATCAAATGCCTTTTGACAAAGGCCTGGTTGTGTAGCATGCAGTGGTTCTCCCTCAAATAGTCCATGCTGAAGAATTCTTATTTAGAATCCATGACATTCTCAGTTGCAAATTGCTTTTAGGTGTATATGCACCAGGTTGTTGAAAGGCATTTTGAGGCTCGCATGGACCTAGGAGCCAGCCACCCTCTGGTATGGTTAGAATATGGTGGGAGAAGTTGACTGGTACAGGATGAAAATATCATGGCTCTTACCAGGATAACAGACTTTCCCTTGTGGCATTTTCCCAGACAACCACTTGTGATGCCTTGTAGTATTTGTCACTTCTACCAGTGTGTGCTCCTGTGTAGGTTGTTTGAAGCAGTTTACTGCCACCTTTGCTTGGTCTTGGGCCTATCTAGAGGTTTATGGTAAAGGATAGACCACCACAATACATAGAACATAGAACATAGAACATTACAGCGCAGTACAGGCCCTTCGGCCCTCGATGTTGTGCCGACCTGTGAAACCAATCTGAAGCCCATCTAACCTAAACTATTCCATTATCATCCATATGTTTATCCAATGACCATTTAAATGCCCTTAAAGTTGGCGAGTCTGCTATTTTTGCAGGCAGGGCATTCCACGCCCTTACTACTCTCTGAGTAAAGAACCTACCTCTGACATCTGTCCTATATCTACCACCCCGCAATTTAAAGCTATGTCCCCTCGTGCTTGCCATCACCATCCAAGGAAAAAGGCTCCCACTGTCCAACCTATCTAATCCTCTGAACATCTTGTATGTCTCTATTAAGTCACCTCTTAACCTTCTTCTCTCTAACGAAAACAGCCTCAAGTCCCTCAGCCTTTCCTCATAAGACCTTCCCTCCATACCAGGCAACATCCTGGTAAATCTCCTCTGCACCCTTTCCAATGCTTCCACATCCTTCCTATAATGCGGTGACCAGAACTGTACGCAATACTCCAAGTGTGGCCGCACCAGAGTTTTGTACAGCTGCAACATGACCTCATGGCTCCGAAACTCAATCCGTCTACCATAAAACCTAACATACCGTACACCTTCTTAACAATGCTATCAACCTGGGTGGCAACTTTCAGTGATCTATGCACATGGACACTGAGATCTCTCTGCTCATCCACACTACCAAGAATCTTACCATTAGCCCAGTACTCTGTATTCCTGTTACTCCTTCCAAAGTGAATCACCTCACACTTTTCCGCATTAAACTCCATTTGCCACCTCTCAGCCCAGCTCTGCAGCTTATCTATGTCCCTCTGTAACCTGCAACATCCTTCCGCACTATCCACAACTCCACCGACTTTGGTGTCATCCGCAAATTTACTAACCCATCCTTCTATGCCCTCATCCAGGTCATTTATAAAAATGACAAACAGCAGTGGCCCCAAAACAGATCCTTGAGGTACACCACTAGTAACTGAACTCCAGGATGAACATTTCCCATCAACCACCACCCTCTGTCTTCTTACAGCTAGCCAATTTCTGATCCAAACCGCTAAATCACCCTCAATCCCATGCCTCCGTATTTTCTGCAATAGCCTACCATGGGGAACCTTATCAAACACTTTACTGAAATCCATATACACCACATCAACCGCCTTACCCCCATCCACCTGTTTGGTCACCTTCTCAAAGAACTCAATAAGGTTTGTGAGGCATGACCTACCCTTCACAAAACCGTGTTGACTATCCCTAATCAAATTATTCCTTTCTAGATGATTATAAATCCTATCTCTTATAATCCTTCCCAACACTTTACCCACAACCAAAGTAAGGCTCACTGGTCTATAATTACCAGGGTTGTCTCTACTCCCCTTCTTGAACAAGGGGACAACATTTGCTAGTCTCCAGTCTTCTGGCACTATTCCTGAAGAGGTACTACAGAAGAGGTACAATTCTTACATAATAAGAAGGTCTATTGCATAACAGCAATAAATACAACTATATTTGACTAGCCACAATTACTGGGACCTTGGAGAACTGGTATAGATACTTCTGCTCCCTCCAAAAGTAGAAATTCTATCTCCATCCACAGCTGTGTGTGAGATCAGTGGAATAAGTGGAGTCAATGTAACATGGACATTAACCCCTTCAGAACTATTACCATACACAATGTCACTGATATGGGGTTCTGCACTTTAACAGAGCCCAACCCTCCTGTAGTTGAGCATGACTTCAGCCCACAATATTTAACAAAGTATGTTAACACGACCCGCAAGGCCTAAAATAGCAATAATGCTGCCTCATCAGTCTTGGACCCTGAGTAATGTCATGATCTGGCCACATTCCATGGTTCTGGTGTACTTACACATGTTCATCAAGCATGCAAGCATGGTGTATTGCATGAGGCATCCCAAAAATTACCAATAACACATCATTCACCATTTTTAAGAATATGAGCTCCCAACAATGTTGGTCGATTTTTATTTAGTAATGAGTAGAAGGGCTATGAAGAGTGGGCGGGGAAGTGGAGTTGAGGCTAAGATGAGATCAGCGATAATCAAAGGTCCTCAGTCAACACCTTTCAAACCCACGACTATTTCCATCTAGACAGGCAGCAGATCCATGGGGATACCACTAACTGCAAGTTCCTCTCCAAACCACTCACGATCCTGGCTTGGAAATATATCACGGTCGCATCAGTGTCGGTGGGTCAAAATCCTGGAATTCCCTCCCTGATGGTATTGTGGGCCAACCCACAGCAGTGGACTGCCGCTGTTCATGAAGCTAGCTCATCCCCACCTTTTCACAGGCAACTAGAAATGGTCAATAAATGCTGGCCCGGCTCACATCCCACAAATGAATTTTTAAAAATGTGGAGCAGGCTTGAGGGGCTATATTGTCTACTCTTCTTCCTAATTCTTATGTTCTTATGGCAACCAGTTCAAATCACTCCTTTCTAAAGCATATTCTCTCATTCTTCTTTAACATTGTCCAAGAATGATTGCAGCATGAATGAGCACTTTGGTTTAGCATTACCCTGTATGATACTGTGATATTCTGTCTTCAATTTTCTCAAACATCTGAACAATTTTCAAAATTCACTTTGAAATTCATTTGCTTGCTCTATATTTGCAATCTCATCAACTTTACAGATTAATCTCCACTTTCAGCATGCCTTCTGCTCAGTAGGGAACATTCTTGGCTCTGAATGACAGAGAAATTCCATTATATTTCTCCCCATTTATCTCAGTTTTGTATTGAATTGACTCTTTTCTTTTAATAATGTTCCTCCAGATCTTGCAATTTTATGGATCATCATTGTCATTAAATTTATTTAAACTATTTAAATTGATTCAATATTGCTGAAACACCAGTTCCTGCACTGAGTTTAAACTCTGTGGGGTGTCCATTCACTTGCAGTCTGATACTTCAATGTTTGTTTTCATAGCCATTAATTTCTCCCAAAAATGTTTTTCTCCAACCTTGAAGGTTATCAACCAGTTGAATGTGGCATTGCTTTAAGGATTTCTCCCTTTGTTTTCCAGCTGTCTGAATTTTAAAGTGACAGATTGCTTTAGAATAATGTATTTTCCATAGTTGGGTCATGTGTTGTCCCTGCTGGACATTCTTGTCTTCTGAGCGGCCTGTTCCTATCCCATAAAAAGAACACTTCAAAATAACAGAGATAGTAGGAACTGCAGATGCTGGAGAATCCGAGACAACAAGGTGCAGAGCTGGATGAACACAGCAGGCCAAGCAGCATCATAGGAGCAGTTGCTTTTCACTACTTTGGTGGGCTGTGTTTTTTGTCTGTTTTCTCCTTTGAGGCCAATGAACTCAAGTCTCTCGCTTGAATTTTTTTCTTGACATATCAGTTTTCCTTCAGTCGAACACTGTTCTCATTCCAAAGTTACATTCGCCTAACAATGTACACCACTTTTTCTAATATTAAGAATCTTCTGGCTTGAATGTCTCATCTACCAGCCCTTCTCTGATCCTGTCAATAATTAATGCTGTTTTTATCCCGTCATTAGCACAATTCTCCACTAGCCTATTAAGATCACCAATGAATGAATTCACATTTTTTCTTGGCCTCTGTTTCCTTCTATTAATCCTCACCTGTTCGATAATTAAATTTCAACTAACAATAAAATTAATCCCAAATTTTTTGTTGCGTGTTTGTGGATCTAGCTCCATTTTTCTTCCCAAAATAATGCAGCTAGAGTCCATGCAATTTTCTGGGAAAAAACTCATTATTCATATCTTGATCAATAGACACATTCTCTTCACTTAGAGTTTCTGCTTTCTTCCAGCTGTCTCTACTTAATCCTGTGAGTCTCACTACATCATCATTATGTAGAGTTCTGATATTAATCCTGTTCTATTACAGATATGTTTTGGTAATGTACCAATGTTACAATGATTGAAGTGATAATATTTCATTCGATGTTGAATTGACTTGCCCTAGTGGAAAATGCGGGTTACAGATTCATTCTCTCACCCTGCAGCAATGAAGGATGAACCCTGCCATCTCTAATGCTCTGAGAAGCCGATAATATTACTTTATCTTCAGACTTCTAATTGACATTTGAGATCTCCATAATCAGAGTTAATCACTGGCCCTCTCCTATTCCTTTCCACATTGTGTTCTTTTCTCCAGTCAGGGGAACAAGACAAGTCTGTGAATAATCGCGAAGCTTGTGTGTGCATTTGATGGATACAAAATGAGGGTGACTAGCAGGCAGTTGCAAGGTAAATGTCACAGCCATCCATTTGAGATGTGTATTTAAATTGGGGGTGTGTGTCCATATTACATTATTTAAGAGGTGAATGGCAGTGGTGGATAGAGAAAGAAAGAAAAAATGCATTGAAATTAAAAGATAGGTTCTGCTGAAAGTTAAAGGAGCGCAAAAAAGTGATGTGACAGGTGTACATTTAACAAGATAAAGTTATGGGTGGTGTACTACAGGATGTAAGCAAATCTGTAACTGCACACACGTTTTCTGACCTGGTTATATCACTGAAACTCTGAAATTAGACGAGATCTGAACCCTTGTGACAAAACTCCCACTTTCAGAGCATGTCCATCTCCAGTTCCTTCCTTGTTCTTGCCACATCCAGTGGGACATGCAAGAATAACTTATTGACTTTGGGCGCAGTCTTTCTCCTCTCTCCCTCAACTGCTGAAATGCTGCTTAATTGAATCCAATGCTCAGAAACTTTATTGCTCCTTCACCACTGAAACTGTGAAATGGACCTGTTAGCAATTGAGGTGAAATTACATCAAGCAGCTCTGCGCCATCTTTGTTCATACCTGGCGGAGATGTGAAATCCAGGAGTACCATGATACCGAGGTATTCCTGTTGAAATCAGATATTCCTCTGAGTCCCATGTTTCACTCGGTTGTTGCCTGTCACAGACCTCCCCGCCAATCCCCAACCACCATAACTTGGAGGTAATCTCTAGTTTAATGGACAAGCTCATTGACTTTTCACTGATGTGTAGTTTCATGGGCCAACATTTTCCAATCTAGAGTTAATGGCAGATGTCTAAGACAACATCACATCGGCTATGGCCCATGCTGAGTTTGCTGGATTGATCACTCACCCTTTAGCTAATTCTACACGCAAGCAATCTCTTTGGAGAGTTGAACACTGAACCGCGTTCGGATGATGTGAGATTATTCTAGCTCCTGCTATGAAACCTGTGGTCAAAAGTCCTGGTGCCGTGTTTAAGTGCCACCTGGGCGTCCCTTCACTCACTGCGAGCCAGGAATTCCAAAACAGACTGTTGTCATTGCTCCCACCCTTCCTTCTGAGATACCTGCTAAAGGTTAGATAGTTCTGCTGTTTACTGATGCCTCGTTGAACACCCTGCTCCAAGTCAGAAAGGAGAATCTCTTTAGCTTTGAAGGGAAACAGAAGCCCTCCCTACCATCAGAACAGACGAATTGGGCTAGATTGCACTGGAGGTAAACTTCTCAAATAGGCATTAATGCCAAGGAACCCATTGCAGATCTCCTAGCTTTTGCAAAAGCAAGCGCTACTGTCTTCTCATCGCAACCTTGCACTCATGGGGCCATCATTCAGTCTATGTCAGAATTAGTAAGGCCCTGGGTTCAACAGCAGCTGTAGCAACTCATGGTTTTTTCTAGAGTCTAATATATAAACAAAACTATTGTTCTGAAGATTATTTTTAATTAAAATAAAACAAAACCTCAGCTCAGAAAGCATTGAATTTTCTCTATAGTGCTTCAGCACAGTCCAATATGCAATGGTCACAATCCTCTTCTCCACTCCATACAGACACAACACAGAATGCAGCATTCAATCCTCCATTTATTACTAAGTCTATGGGCCTGTCTAACTATCAATGGTAGAGGATTAACAACTAGATAGTCCTAATAAGAAGGAGCAATTGCCTCATATAAAAAGGTACAATTTATTGTATGATAGAAATATATATAATTCTAAAGAAGGGTCACTGGACCCAAAACATTAACTCTACTTTGTCTCTACAGATGCTGCTAGACCCACTGAGTTTCTCCAGTAATGTCTGATTTTGTTTATGTATGATTAATGTTAACAAGTCAGACAGATCAGGAAGCAAGTATGGTCTCGCTGTCTCCATTGAAACCTTGAGCAGTACTGATTGTTTTTACACCAAAGGTCTGTGTGTCATCATCAAATTAGATGGAGCTAATGCAACTTTCATGTTAATTCTTTCTGAATAATTACCTTATACAATAGGGCACACCTTCACAGCGCGCTCAACCTTCTTCTTTCTCTCATTGCCAGAGAAGCTGGCAGACAGCAAGAAGAAAGGGCACAGACAGCTGGTAATCTTCCTGATCTCCACATTCTCACTTCATTCAAGGAAGATGTGGACCAGATGGTAGGTGATGACCAAGACTTGGTCCTGAGCTGATGGCGAAGTGTGGAATGACAGAAGCCAGCGAAGACAATTGCAGTCTGCTCTTCTCAGCAGTGTAGCCATTCTCACACATTCCTCCCCACAAAGGTTTGTGTTTCTTTGCTTCTGCTCTGGAGATCTGGCTCCTAGAGTGCAAAATGAAAGCAAGAATATACCAAATTGCCTCCTAAGGTATGAATGGTTGGCCACTGGTGAAATAGAAGAGGATGCGGATGCTGCTCAGTGTAATACTTTGCAAAAGTCCCCAGTATTGGAAATATATGGACAGAGCTCTGCACTTTTAAAACTTCTAAATAAAAACTGTGCTGGGTCTGCAGAGAGGTAAACAAACCACGAGGAGACTGGTGAACGGGGTCTGGAAGAGGGTGGCTATGATGGCATCTCATGCCTGTCTGCCTCATTGGACCATAGTCCAGTCATCTTAGCATCTGTGAGGGCCCTTCTGCGTTACCTCAGTCTTCTCACTTTCAGCTTCCTCCTCAGAGGAAACCTTTCCCTCGGAGAAGTGACAGTGTGAATTGTTGCAAGCATCATTTAAAGCCGTTTCACTGTAAAGACAAAGCGACAGGTAGTTAACTCAAAAATGGAACAAGAGTTGCAAACTGGCAGGCACTCGCCTCCTTTTGACTGCCAGCCTTGTGAAATGCTGAGTTTCTCAATTACAAAGAAGTTAATTGGGAATTCGAAGATAATTCCGGCAAGTTTTGCAGTAACGAGATAGAAAAACATGAAGAAAGGCCTCTCGCCACCCTGCTGCCAATATACCCAACCCATCTCCTGAAGGGGGAAACTTACTTCCTGAAATTTATCTCGACAGCAAGGAACTGAAACATCAGCTCTCACCTGGTAAGTGCATCTGAACATGCCAGGAACTGGAAAATCCTGCTCATTGCATCATTTCCTCTGCCACCAACCCCATTGACTGCTACACGCAAGCTTCGATGGGGACTGTTAGCAGCCTGTCAAATCGTACAGCCTTTCATGGCTTGGCCTATTATCAACATGTCCATCCTTGCTTGGTGTCCCATCAGTAGACATGTACTTCCATAGGACTCACCCAACAGTGAACAGTAAATGTTTAGCTGGTTTGTATCCTTCCCAACCCAGGGAACTGAGACCAATTGTGAAGTCTCTCTGACACTCTCCACCGAAATTAGGAATCAAACCTGTGGCATTCCCGGATCAGCAACTCACTGAACTGAGAGCGGGAAATGCATAGTTTAGCATTTACAAATCAAACTGTATCCTACTCCACATATGAGAATTCCTTAACAAATTCTCCTTCCAATTTGAACCCTGCAAGGTTATTTACTACAGTTTTCTTTTTGAAGAAAGGTATATTTCATTATTCTGTTTAAGCTCAAACATTGATTTTTTTTAATGGCTAAATTGAACCCTGTGATCTTTGATGATTTTCTACCCATTCTCGAGTATATTGTACCTTTAAAATGTGGAAACGATTAAATTTATGATTCTACTGACACTGCACTCCATTTAATGACTGCGACTCAGGTATTTCTTGCTTATCTAGTCAGTGCAGTCTGTGTTCCCTTTTTCATATATCTTGAGTTTCCATTTACCATGACACAAATTTTCCACTCAATTATCTTTCAATAATTTTCCTGAAACCATAAAAATTTCGGAACAGAAAGCCACGTTGGCTATTTAGCAGGTACTGTCTTCCCCATCCTAGGCACATACCTTAACCCCATTTCCCAGCCAATACATTGTATCATTTAATATTTTTCTTCTTAAATCTCTTTTAACTGTAATTATTTAGTTGTAATTGAATCAGTTTCAATTGTTAAACACAGTCAAATATCGTCTAACCTCAGTCCTTTGCTTAGAAAACGATCTTTACACTCTTCCCTCCACATATTTCCTTTTTCATCCAAACCCAAATTCCCAACATTTTATAATTTTTGTGATATTTTAAGGTTTGCAAATTTTCATGGCTGTTTGCATTTAGTATGGTGACTCGGAACTTTTTAGAAGTATTAAGTGCAATGGTAACAACATTTCCAACTTTGCCGTTACTTATCATGGTTTCTCAGGCATTTAAATCCAGACTTAAGTTTAGGTAAAATAATTGGATTTTTTAAAAAAATGTAAAACTTTTAATGTTCTTCACTTTCAGCATTTTACAATTTTCTGCTCAAGTTTATTTTCTGATTTGACAGGAGTATTCTTTCTTCCACCAAATATTTTAAATTAACACTTAACATTTAAAAAACTCTCTGAGCATCCTCAGTATTGTTGAATATTCTGTAAGTTTCTTCAGAAATAAAATCACAAAATGGCAGCACCTGCGGCCTCATCACAATGGGTGTTGTTTTGGTACAAAAATGCTGCCTGTGAACATTTCCAAGATGGCATGTGTGAAAAGCCACTGTGGTGAGGGCATTAACATGGGCATTAGGAGCTTTGCCCAAATTTATGTAGAGTAGACAAATGGTGACATCAGTTCGTAAGCGTGCAATGCTGATATATCAGCAACATTGCCATTTCTGACCTCACCACACGCGCACCCTGTCTCAGCCTTGCACAGCAGAACATGCATCCAGCAGCAGTTAGCAAAGCTTCTGATCTTGCTCCCAATCATGGGTACTTTGGTTGCAATTCTTTTCGGACTGCAGCAAAAGGGAGAGGGAGTGATGGAACACAGGCATCAAATAGGAGGAAAGGTTGCTTACAGAGGAAAGAGGAGAAGAGGGAAAAGAGCTCTTGGTAGAGCCCTTGGTATGGTCTGCTGAGTGTGTTTCTTATACCTCCTATTAAGCCTGGGCTGTTGTTTGCATTGCCTGTCCCCTATGAAAGAGATATTCACAAAAATCTGCTACTTCTTGCAGCCAGACTCACAACCTCTGAGCAACCAGAGCAAGCACATGATGCTAGTCAGAGTAAAGGAGAACATGGCTCTGAATTCTTGTGTGTCAGGAACCCTCCAGGCTAGAACAAGTGACATCAATAGCATCTCCCAGTTTGCTATCCATTGCTGTGTCATGGGTGTGGCAGAGGCTTATTACGCCAGGAGATGGGGCTTCATCATGTTCGATATAAATGGAGAATGGCAACCAATGTGTCTACTGGTCTTCGCCAGAATAGCAGACTTCGTTGCAAGGCAGATGGCATCAATTGCACACACATGGCTTTGCTAACAGCACATTTATATACCCAAAAAATGCTACAATCACAAAGAGTGCCAACTGCTTAATATCCATTTGACATCTAACTGCACTCAATACATGAAGATGAATCTTGGCAACCCTGGAATTGGTCATTAATCTTTCATTCTGTGCCTGTTTAAGCTGTTCCCTCAATCTTTCAGCTACCACATCAGAAAAGATATGCGAAGCTGCTATTATAATGCCAGGAGCTGTACAGGAAATTAGCAAATAGGATCTCTATTACTGATGGCGCCACACACAAATGGGTATAGAAATCTGAGGATAAGAAAGATGAATGCATGGCTGGAAAAATGGTGCAGGAGGGAGGGCTTTAGATTCCAGATAATGGCTGCCTTCTCTTGAGCATCTGTTGGTCTTTTCTCAACATAATACACAATAGTTAGGAATTAATGTTATTCAGTAGTATCAGAGTAAAGGAGGAAGTAATAAAGTTGAAATCAGGATTATTGTGCACATAAATGAAGGTGCAGAATGCAAATAACTCATTAAGCTGATTGAGTTGCATGCTCAGTGGCCACATGGAAATCTGAAGGGAACCTGGATACAAAGGTGGCTATGAAGAAAACCTAGGTTAAAGAAGGACAAAGTTTTGAATATTCCTGGGTGAAAGGTGTTCAGGAAATATAAGAAAGGAAGAAAAGTGGGAGATTGGTAATACCGAGTAAGGAGAATATTAGAATGCTGATGTCTCAGAACATTGAAGAACAGAATGTATTTAGTGAGAGCTAAGGAACAAAAAAGATGTGATCGCATTACATGCCATAGTCTACAGACCACCAAATAATAGAAGGATTGTAATGAGACAAATTTGGAAGGAAATTACAGAGAAATGCAAGAATTATAATGTCATTAAGTGGGACATCATAATTATCTAAATACTGGCTGGAATATCATTAGTGTAAAGGAAAGTGATAATCAAAGGTTCCTAAACTGTGTTCTGGAGAATTTCCTACATCAGTCCTATGAGGATAGTTGCTAGCTCATTGAATCTTGGGAATAAGCTGAGTCAAGTGAATGAAGTGTTAGTAGGAAAATACTTAGAGGACAGTAGTTATTGCATCATAAAGAACGGGTTTGCTATACAAAAGGGCCATGAATTAAATTAATAGTTTCTATCTGTCTGTACCAGGGAAGAATATGCTGCACAGCTCATGGGGAAAAAAGAGGTAGTTCAGATACTTGGAGAGTTCAAAGCTGTTAAGGAGTATTGGATAGGCAGTCTGTACTTGTAGTTGACAAGACACCAAGAGCAAATGGGATACATCCAAGGATACTGCGAAAGTGAGAACAGTAATTGTGGTGAAACTGATCATAATTTCTCTGTCGTTGTTATACTCAGTGATGTTGCCAGAAGAGAATTGCACGTATTACACCCTAGCTGAAAAGCTAGTGTAAAGCTCAGACCACTAGTGATAGACAAGTCAGTTTAATCTTGATCATAGGAAAGCTTCTGAAATGAGTATTCTGGACAAACGTAATGGTCATTTTACCAAAAAAGTGAGTTAATTAAGGAAAATCAGCACGGATTTGTACTGGCGAATTTTTTATAACTAACTTGAGACGGTGATGTTGAGCTGCTTTCTTGTTCATTTGGTGTAGGTACATGCACAACGCTGTTAGGGAGAGAGTTCCAGGATTTTGACCCGGTGGCACTGAAGAGACGGTAATTTTTCCAAGTCAGGATGGTGAGTGATTTGGAGGGGAGTTTACAGTTAGTGGCATTCCCATGTATCTGCTGCCCTTGTCTTTCTAGATGGCTGTGGTCATGGGTTTGGTAAGTGTTGTCTAAGAAGCCATAGGTAATTTCTATAGTACATCTTGTAGAGGTGCTCACTGTTGTGACTGATCTTTGGTGGTGGGGAGAGTGAACGTTTATGGATGTGGTAGCAATAAAGCAGGCTATTTTGTGTTGGATGGTGTCAAGTATCTTGCGGGAGCTGTACTCTACCAGACAAGTGGGAAGTATTCAATCATACTCTTGTAGATAGTGGAAAGACTTTGGAGAGTCAGGAGATAAGTTCCTCACTGCAAGATGACTCATGAAACATGTATATATCAATAAGGGTGGCAGGATAGTTTGAGGGTCTAAGCAGTAAAGTTTCCAGAGAGTATCCTAGGTTTTAATAAGAGTTGAATAGAGCACAAGAACAACTAATTTATGTTAAACATTTATAAAATACTGGTACAATATCAGCTGGAGTTTTACATTTAGTTCTGGGTGTCACATTTTTGGAAAGATGTGAAGTCATTAGAGATGATGCTGTTTGTATCTATTTACTCTTGTGACTACCTGCTCACATTGCCATGCGCCTGGAGGTTTTCCTGCTTCCCTGCAGAAGAAGACATCTGTCCTTCTGTCTACTGTCTACAGGGCATCGAAAGCTACGTTAAAATATCTGAGAGCTTGCCTCTCTACTACTGTGTGCCACCTTCCCGCTGCCTGTGGGCCTGTCACTTTTCTCTGATTTGCAGTACCTGCTACAACCACAATGCACCTCCGTTTTTAAAAATTGATTCATGGGGTCTGGGCATTACTGGCTGGATCAGCAATTATTGCCCACCCCTAGCTGCCCCTGAGAAGGATGCACTGACCTGGAGGGGCGAAGTCTGCATCTAAGAGACCTGAGGCTCACATAACCATGGGCACCTTCCTGAGGCATGAAGCTACTGATTAGCAAAAAGTTAAACCAGGGCTGCATGGCACCATTTTTTAAATTGCAGACCAGCATGAAGGTTACCTGCTGCATTGAATGGATGTGGTTTACAGCGTCTCACAGTTCATGCACTCACTTTCAGGAACTATTAAACTTTTCGCTCTACCTTTTGCAACTCCTGCAACTTATATATAATGCTCCATATAGTTTAGTACTGTGTCAAAAACTAGTTAGCTGAGTTCTTTAAGCTAACAAATAAAGAATTAGTTTTATGGCAAAAAACTCAAGCAAGGATGTAAATATTTTCAACGAAACTTTTAAAATGTGCAAGTGTGCTGAACACACACACATGCACCAAATGCTGGTTTGCATCCAAAGGCATCTCCACATAAGCTGTTAGTACAGGATTTTCTTCCTGGGCCATTTATTTCAGGTTGAAATCTGGATTTCTTTAAGCAGTGTATAGATTGAGCTGTGAAAGTGCAATCACTAATCCTGAACCCCCTTTGTGAAGTTATTGGACTTGTTTTGTTTACTGCTTTTGCATTCAGACACTGAATTGAGCTCTCTGACCACTTACTGTTCTTCCCTTCTCTGGGCTGACTTTAACGGGCTCCTGGAATGCTGTGGAACCATTATAGAATCATAGAATCCCACCAGTACAGAAAGAGGCCATTCAGCCTATCAAGATTGCACTAACCCTCTGAAGAGCATCTCATCCAGACCAATCACCCCCCTACCCTATCCCCGTAACCCTGCATTTTCATGGTTAACTCACCTAGCCTGCACATCCCTGGGCACTATGGGTAATTTAGCATAGCCAATCCACCGAGCCTGTGCATCTTCGGACTGTGGGAGGAAGTCAGAGCACCCGGAGGAAACCCACGCAGACAGAGGGAGAACTTGCAAACTCCACACAGACCGTCACTCAAGAGTGGAATTGAACCCGGGTCCTTAGTGCTGTGAGCCGGCAGTACTAACCACTGTGCCACTATTCCACCCTTATGTCTCTCTTCCCACCCGAAATAACTCTTCAAGAGGTCTGCATCCCATCACTAATCAGAAAATAAAAATGGTATGGTCTTTCGATAACATTTTTACACATTCCAAAACATGTTGTATTATGAGAGAAAATAAGATGGCATGTCTTCTTGTAAAGGTGTTAGTAATTTCCTAATAAATTATTGTACCAATTGACTTCCTTAAAGAGAGATCTTGACAAGGGAATTCAAAGTCATGCAAGATTTATTTTGACAGGAAATGAAGAAACAGAGTTTGAAAATAGCACAAGGGATGTTTTCCGAAAGGGATTTAATTCCAGCTGTGTTGCAAATTAAACATCTGCCATGGTTTTGAAATCAAAAACTGCTCAATCTGCAAATTATGTGAGATGGCATGCCTGAGACCATGTGTGTGATTAATAGCTCGTGCACGACAAAGCAAGAGTGTGAAACACAGAGTATGTATGTGAACATGAGGATGTGTATTAACTCTGCTTGATGGTGGCTTTCAGATACGTTTTGCACTCAGTATTTTAATGCAGTCCTTCAATATTATAGAAGTTGAAATATTTTAAATGCTTTAGTTATATTGAGACCGAGTGCTGGAGGTTTTCACATACTTTGTAACATGAAATTGAACATCCAGCATATGAATATTGCTATAAAATTTCTGATACAAATATAGCTTTGCAATTCAATTGTCAGTCATCCTCTTATTGTCAAACATTAATTGGTTTTGAGCTCATTTATTTGTGATTTTTTTATTCAGAAAATATCTGGATGCAGATATTTGACTTTTGGGACTTGTTTCCAATCCAGCGGAGAATTTTCTCCTATTTATCATTGTTAGGGTCCAACATATAATTCGGGGCGGCACGGTTGCTCAGTGGTCAGCACTGCTGCCTCACAGCGCCAGGGATCCGGGTTCGATTCCACCCTCGGGCAACTGTCTGTGTGGAATTTGCACATTCTCCTGGTGTCTGCGTGGGTTTCCTCTGGGTGCTCCGGTTTCCTCCCACAGTCCAAAGACCTGCAGGTTAGGTTGTTAGCCATGCTAAATTGCCCGTAGTGTCCAGGGGTGTGTAAATTAGGTGGATTAGACATAGGAATTGCAGGGATGCAGGGAATGGGTCTGGGTGGGATGCTTTTCAGAGGGGCAATGTGGACTTGGTGGGCCGAATGGCCTGTTTCTACCCTGTCGGGATTCTATGATTCTATGATATAATGGGTTTGGACAGTTATAAATAGCAAATAACAAAAACTTAGCTTCTACATTGGCGTTTGGGGCTTGATGTGATCAAGCTGGTATAACACAGGACGCTGGTATAACACAAAGCAGACTGAGCTTTACTCTTAACCAGAAAGTATGCCCTCCTTTAATATTCAGATCATTAAACTGGGATCTTTTCAGGTTTACCAAAAGCAGGTTTGTTGACAACAAATACCTCATGGATGGCTTGATCAAACTCATCCTAATCAATATAGCAGCAAATTACTGTAGATGCTGGAATCTGTACTGGAAACAAAAGATGCTGGAGATCACAGCATCCATGGAGGGAGAGCAAGCTAATGTTTCAAGTCCTAGATGACTTTTCATCAGAGTTGAAGTGAAGTGTGGAGGGGCAGCATTTATGCAATAGTGTGTGGGGAGGTTGGAGTGCTGGCCGAGGAAGGACGTTGATAGTTCAGATTAAGTGATCGGAATGTGAGAATGGCAGAACAATGGTGTGTCTAACTGCCAGACTGGAAAGAGCAGACAGTCCCTTTGGGGTGGGGGGACCGGAGAGAGGACATGGTGATAGAGAATGTAACAAGAAAAGCTAAAAGGGAAAGAATGGGTTCACAATTTGAAGGTGTTGAACTCAATATTGAGCCCAGAAGGTTGTGAAGTGCCTAGGCTGAAGATGAGATGTTGCTCCTCCAGTTTTCACTGTGATTTGCTGGAGCATTGTAGCATGCCAAGGACAGACAAATGGGTATGCAAGCATGACTGTGTTAAAATAACCAGCTACAGGAAGGTTGGGGTCATGCTTGCACATGGACCAGAGGTGTTACGCAAAGCGGTCACCCAGTCTGCATTTGGTTCCTCCAATGTGGACATGGGGTGCAGTGAATACAACACACAAAACTGGAGGAGGTACAGGTGCGATGCTGCTTCACCTGGAAAGACTGTGTAGACCCTTGGATGGTGAGCAGGGAAGAGGCGAAGGGGTGAATGTTGCACCTTCTGCAGTTACATGGGAAGGTGCCACGGGGAGGGGGAGTGGTGTTGGTGGTCGAGGAATGGACTAGGGTGTCCCAGAGGGAATGATCCCTGCGAAATAGAGACAGGGGAGTGAGGGGAAGATGTGTTTGGTGATGGCACTATGCTGGAGTTGTTTGAAACGGCAATGAATGGTCCTTAGAACACGGAGACAGGTGGGATGAAAAGTGAGAACAATGGGGACCCGATCATGCTATCGTGAGTGATGGGAAGGAGCAAGTGTGGAAACATGGGTGATAGGCCAAATGCTATTGAGGGCCCTGTCAACTACAGTGGGCGAGAAACCACGGTAATGGAAGAAGGAAGACATGTTGGCAGCGCTCATTTCAAAGATGGCATCATCCGACCAGTATGACATAAGTAAAGGAACTGGGAGAATGGGATGGAGTCCTTGCAGGACATGGGGTGGGAAAAGTTGTCATGAAGGTAGCTATGGGAGTCAGTGGGTTTGTACTGGATGGCAGCAGGCAGTTTATTCCCTGAAATGGAGATGGAAAGGTCAAGAAAAGGAAAGGAAGTGTTGGAAATGGACAATGTGAATTTTATAGATGGAAATTGGAAGCAAAATGAACCAATTTTTCAAGATCAAGGTGGGAGCATGAAGCAGCACTGAAATAGTTGTTAATGTACCAAGAAAAGAGTTGTGGGAGGGGGGCCAGTGTAGGACTAGAACAAGGATTGTTTCACATACCCTGAAGAGAGGCAGGCATAACTGGGACCCATGCAGGTGCCCATAGCCACTCCTTTGACTTGGCAGAAGTGAAATGAATTAAAGGAAAGATAGTAGTAACTGCAGATGCTGGAGAATCTGAAATAACAAGGTGTAGAGCTGGATGAACACAGCAGGCCAAGCAGCATCAGAGGAGCAGGAAGGCTGACGTTTCGGGCCTAGACCCTTCTTCAGAAAT